>NC_057354.1:62858153-63189819 GCF_016509475.1 Prionailurus bengalensis
GCTCAGTCAGTTAAGCATCTGATCTCTCGTTTCGTGGGTTTGAGCCCCACGTTGGGCTCTGTGCTGACAGCTCAGAGCCTGGAGCCTGCTTCAGATTCTGTGTCTCCCTCTCTCTCTGCCCTTCCCCTGCTCACGCTCTGTCTCTCTGTCTCTCTCTCTCAAAAATAAATAAACGTTAAAAAAAAAGAGTTTCTTTTGTTTTTTCAGTGACAATTTCCTAAACTATTCCTAATTAAAAGATGGAACATAGCACTCTTTTTTTTTTTTCTATCCCCGTGAGCTTTTCCTGTAATTGTAATTTTTCCTAAACTAGGAAGCATTAAGGTTTGTTACTCATTACTGGTTAAGATTTAAGGAAATACAAATAAAATTAGATAATTAATTAACTGATTTAAAAAGTAACGAAATGCAAATATCTGGGCACAGTCAGGTGTTTACAGCATTAAGGTCCTCCCCATAATCAATGGCCACAGAAGCTCCTTTCCTTATTGGGATTTAAGCATTTCTCTGGAAACTGTTGTCAGAACTCCCAGGAAGCGGTGAGCCATCTGCATCTCTTCTTGTGCCGGCCACATCAGTTGCCCCAAAAGGAGAACTGAATCTGTGAGTCAGATCTGCCGATGCCAGGGAAAACCTTATTTCCCTGCACATTCCCTGCACCGCATTCTCTTACCTCTGCTTCTCACGCTAAAGAAGCCCTCTGTTATGGACTGAAAGTTTGTGTGCCCCCCTCCCCCACCACCACCACAGTTCATACAATGAAGCCCTAACCGCCCAGTGTGGCTGTGTTTGGAGATAGGCCCTCGAAGCAATTAGGGTTCAATGAGGTCATAAGGGTGGGACCCTCATCCAATAGGACTGATGTCCTTATAAGAAGAGGAAGAGACACGAAGGATCGGTTTCTCTCGTGCTGCACCTGCACGGAGGAAAGACCATGCGAGCGCGTGGTAAGGAGGCAGTGGTCTACAGGCCATGAAGAAAGCCCTCATCAGGAACCAAATCAGCTGGCACCTTGATCTTGGACTTCCAGCTTCCAGAACTGGCAGAAATAAATGTCTGTTGTTTGAGCACCCCAGTCTGTTATGACAGTCCAAGGGGACTAATAGGCTGCTATGTTTCTCCCAGGCCTTGTCCGCCTGTGGCAGCTTTGTCTCAGGCCCGTGCCCGTGCTGGACACACGTGCACAGGACATGAGTTCACCCCACGGCCCTTTCTAATCAGTGGGTTTCCCTGGCAACCAGCCTCCCACTGCCATCCTCTTAATCAACATCTGATCTTCATTGAATGGGCTTCTTTACTCACTACTTTGAGGGCAGCGGATTCTACAGACTGACATTTTCTAGGGACTTTTCATCCTCAAAGTGCTCTTTTCTTCCAAATCTATATTTTAAAGCGTGTGCAGACAGCCCCACAGAATTTTAAATGGTACTCGCTCTGTGTTCCTGGGGTGGGGTGGCGGTGGGAATGACCCCACCCTGGGCTGTGTCCTCTGGGCCGCCATTCCTTTGCTCGTGCTCTCCCTCTCAGAGCTGCCCTCCCCACCCTCTCCTCACCAGCTGACCCAGCCCTTGCCCCCCACCCCGGCTTGCGGCCAACGTGCCTTTCCCACGCATCACCTCCCGTGTTAGTCAGACGGCCAGCAGCCTGCAGGTGGTAACTGCGCCTCACTCACCTTTGTGACATGGCTTTACAGGGGGGCCCGCTCTGTGCCAACACGCTGGGCACTGTGCTGGGTGCTTACCCTCCCTGCTCTCTTTCCATCCTCAATGTTAAGTTCTTTGGGTAGTTTCTCTCATCATCCCCAGTTTACAGATGTGGAAACTGTGGCTCCCTGAGAAAAAGTTCCTCGCCTAGAATCAGACAGCAGAGGAGGGAGGTGGATTCACACCGGGCCTCCCAATAAGAATCTGCATCGGTCCTTCAACCCCTGCCGGCATCCAGCCCTCTGTGCCTCTCCTGGCCTGTCATCCCAGAGCCACTGCCCCCTTTGCTCTGGCTGGCCTATCCTTTCCTCCCCTGGCAGCTGGTCCTCTGGACTCTTTATTTTCATCCTGCATCATCCACTAGGACATCATCCCAGGGCATCCCCAGCACCTACAAACAGCCAGCACATGGTGGGCTCTCAAATATATTGGGTGAAGGAATGAAACTCTTTTTTCCCAACTAGGAAGCAGAATACTCATGCCTGGCTTCTGCCCCTACACCATAGCACCCAGCAGGGGGCTGGGCACGCCGTGGGACCTCCTCCCGACCCACCGGGACACTCCTACTGCCCTACCCCTCGCTTCCAGCTCCTTGTTATAAAAAGCCCAGCTGAGCCACATCAGGACCCCTGACCCTCACCCCTGCTGCCCAAACTGACTTTTGCCGTGTTTGTTAACGTTCCTGTCCTTTTTTGCTCAGAACAACATTAGCTTTGCTAGCTCCCTTCCCTCTGCCTGATAAGGACGGGGTAACAGCATCTGGACGAACTCGGGGTGTGCTTCTCTTGCCTTGTCAGAACAGCAGCTCCTATCTGGCTGGCAGTGGGCTGGGAGCCAGACCCCAACAATGGAGGCCTTGTGAGCTGGCCCCAGGGATATGCCGGGAGCTCACAGTTTAGCACACACACAACCCTTCCTGGTGCCATTTTCTTATCTCCTGCCACCGAGCCCTTGCCAATACTGAGGCTGCAACCCAACCCCTGTAATCGCGTGTCCTGATAGAGCATTCCTGGCTCCGGCCACTATTAAACGTTGACTTAGGATGCTGGGGCAGTCACCACAGACTGTGGGGGCTCCTGATTGGGGGGGGGGGTGGTGCCTGGATGTCCACACTTCTCCTCCCAGTGGTCCTAGGCTGACTGAGAAAGCTACAGCACAAGGCGGGTGCTTCCCACACCTCTGAGGGAGTGCGTTGTGGGAGCCCCGGATCCATTCAGAAAGGAAGGTCTTCCCCCGCCCCTTCTCTCTCAGGCTCCCTTCCTCCTTAGTCCAGCTTCTCTTCCCATCTTCCTCTCTCTCCCTGGGTCTTTTCCCCTGTGGGAAACGCAGACGAAGGCTCTGCTGTCTTCTTTCCACCCCAGCACTTGACCTCTCTGGGAGATCTAGAATGCAGTAGGGGGAGCAGCTGGCTCCAAGCCCCCTCCCACCTGTCCCGAGAACACCCTCCTGGGTTCACCCCCCACCCCAAGGCTGTGTGCTCCAGACAGCAGCTAGGACATGCTGGGATATGCGACTGGCCTCCCAGGACTTCCAGGTTAGGGGCCAACACAGGTACTGAACGAGTCTTCAGGTGGCCAGTGCTGTGGCAAGTGGCAGGCGAGTTCTGATTTGAGGCTTGCCCGGTGGAAGTGAGAATTGGATACAGTGCCCTGGGGCCCATTTGTTCCATGTTCACCTCCAGTCATTGTGTTATATGCTGCCTCATTTGCCTGGTGAGGGGGATGCCTCTGGTGGCTGTGAGAAAAGCAGCAAGAGGAGGGAGTGTAAACATGTGGAGCCAGGAGTTGGGGGTGGGGGCACCGTCGGAACAGCATAGAAAGAGGTGATGGGGGTGGGCGACATGCTGGCAGTGGAGAAGATGGAGAAAGGGACTGATTCAAGGCCATCTGGTTGGTAGACTCTGTAGGTGAGGGTAGGGAGGCTGGGGGGAGAGGGAGGAGGTGTAAGGATGACTCCCAGGTTTCTGGACTGAACAACTGGTAGATGGAGGTGCCATTCCCATATGGGAGGAGTGGAGACAGCAAATATTTCAGGCCAGGAAGGGAACCAAGAGTTCAGCTGAAGCATATTGAGTTAGCAGTGCCCAGGAGGTAACCCAGCATCTGTGCCCCTTCCCCATTTTAGTCACAAAACCGGACCCCCGCTGCAAGTGTCTCTGCTTGGGTTATCACTTACATGGCTCGACGCCCCCAGTGCCCAGCAGGGCATGACCTCAGGTGGGACAGTCAGGGCACCCAGCTCCTGGACACAGAGATTGGTCTTGGAGTTGGTGGACTCACAGCCACTTAAGGCCACTGAAGAAGAGACGGTTGCGCTTTTCTTGGAGTCTGGGAGCCATAAGGACATGGAAGCCTGGAGCGGTGGATGGATCTCTGCCACCACATGGAATGAGGCAGCTGGAGAATGAAACCAACACAGGACAACAGAGTCAAGAAGTGGACAGAGGCTGAGTTCTGGTAACATCATTGGAACCTCTGCATCAATCCACGTCTAAAGTTACACCAGCTTTTTTTTTTTTTTTCTAATTTTTAATGCTTATTTACTTTTGAGGGAGAGACAGAGCATGAGCAGGGGAGGGGCAGGGAGAGAGAGGGAGACACAGAATCTGAAGCAGGCTCCAGGCTCTGAGCTGTCAGCACAGAGCCCGACGCAGGGCTGGAACTCATGAATGGTGAGATCATGATCTGAGCCAAAGTTGGACGCTTAACCGACTGAGCCACCCAGGCGCCCCTAGATCTGCTTTTTGATCCATTATGTAAACTAATAAAATCTTTCTATTTCTCTGGAAGCTACTTTGAATACTTCTGCCTGCAACTAAAAGACAAGACAGTAAGACCCACACAGCCTCCAAGAGGAATTGTCAGTCTACAGGAGCTAAGATAGATGCAAAAGTGAAGGATGCCAGGTGCTAAGGAGGGACAGCCAAATGGGACAATGACTGGAGAGGGGCATGGAATCAAGGACAAGGACAGGAAATCCCAAATGATCCAAACAGTCATTTTTCTTTCTTTCTTGAGTTTTTGGCTGAGCACGTGGCCCTTCCAGGTAACTGTGACCATGAGGTCTGGCCGAAGAGATGAGTGTAAGTGCCATGGAGGCTTTTCCATTTCCCACTGGATGGGTAAACCCAGGAGCTCCAGTGCACACTGGGGCAGTGGATACTGGTGGATGCTGCCCAATACCCGCTTCAAAACCAAGGCACTCCTTCCCCCAACCGCCAAGAGTACTTAGGATGTACTGCTCGCACGCAGTTCTGCTGTCTTTCCCCAGAAACCACTTTGCCCGAAGTTATGCCTCTTCCCTGGGGGTATCGAATGGGGGTCTGCATCCAATGATGGGTGAGATAACCTCAGCCCCAGTGCTCCTGAGAGGCTGGCTCAGTCCTCTGCTGTGGCCGCATCACCTTTGCCCACTCTTGCTTCCATTCTCCCTTCCACAAGGGTTTATCCCAAGTGCACCCCCAATAAAACACCTGTCTGCACATCTCTGCCTCAGAGTTTATGACAGAAGCCATCTCACACTGTGATGCAAGCATCATGCAGACGATAGTGAAGCTAAAAATACAAGAAGTCTGAGTCCTCCAAATCCCCTAAGCCCCTCTATTAGCCCCGGACCATCAACTTATGGGATAGGAAAACAAACTTCCAATGTAGTTTGAGGTCTCTTGGTTATAGCAGTCCAAACCCGTTCTGATTAACCTAGAATTTGATATCGAGAAGTAGAATGTTGATGCAGCAAAATTGTAAACGTGAGGCATTGTGCTCTTGTCAGACAGTGGGCAGATATTTCAGGTTGGAAAGCTGGGGACTCACGTCATGCGACACATTTGGTAACACTACCTCCTGCAGTACTTTGGAAGACAGTTCACGAGCCTACTGAGCCTTTAGGTCTAGAGCAAGTGGTTTGAAAAGGTACAAATGTTGGTGGGTATAGTCTTCTTCACCCATTTAGCAAGGTCCTGATGAGACACACACTCGGGATAGAGACAGCAGTTTGCAAGCAGAGGTGAAGGCGAATGGAGCTCTGTTAGTGGAGACTCTTCCTGCCTGTGGCTGGTAATCTAAGTTGACGGAGAATCCAGTATTTGGAGCCTCCACACGCTGAGAAAGCCAATGGCTTTTGTACCCCAAACTGAAGCGATGATGTGAAGGGGCCCTGAAGAGGCCGCTTTCCCAGGAGATAAGACTGTGGTCTGAACACTTCCCCAATTAGCCTCAGTTAAGAATGCCCGGCCAGACAACAAGAGTCAGTCCTGCAGTCCAGATCGTATGAAAGGTGTTGCTTTTCCACTCAGGCCAGTATACTACGTTAAGTAACCTCATGAACGATCATTAATTTACGAGAGGGTAGGATGGACCTGGTATACAGGCTGGTAAGTAAATATGTATAAATGTGTCTTCAGGCTTAAGAACTGTATCTAGACCAGCTTTTTTGGTGGGGTTACACGCTCATGGAACAGACTACGAGTAAACTAATTTTTTTTTTTTTTTTTAAGAAAGAGAACACAAGCAGGGGAGAGGGGCAGAGGGAGAGAGAAAGAATCTTTTTAGTTTTTTACTTTTTGTTTTATTTGAGAGAGAGAGAGAGCGAGCATGCATACATGCAAGTCTGAGACGGGCAGAGAGAGAGGGAGAGAGAGAGAATCCCAAGCAGGCTCTGCACTGTCAGCACAGAGCCAGATGCAGGGCCTGATCTCATGACTCTGGGATCATGACTTGAGCCAAAATCAAGAGTCGATGCTCAACTGACTGAGCCACCCAGGCGTCCCTAAACTCATTTTCTTAAAACCGTTTTATTGAGATACAATTCACATATGATAAATTTCACCTTTTTAAAGTGTACAATTCAGTGGTTTTTAGCATATTCACAGAATTGTGCAACCATCACCACTAGCTGGTTCTAGAACATTTCCATCACTCCCCAAAGAAACCCTGAACCACTGGCAGTCATTCCCCAATCCTCTCTTCCCCCTGAACACACCCCCTCCCCACCCCGGAAAAACACTTTCTGTCTCCATGGATTTGCCTATTCTGAACATTTCATGTAAATGGAAATCATACAAGATGTGGCCTTTTGTGTCTGACTTCTTTCGTTTAGCATATTTTCTAGGTTCATCCATATAGTAGCACGCACCAGTGTTATATTCCTTTTTTATTCCATTGTATAGATATACCACATTTTGTTTAACCATTCATCAGCTGATAGACTTTCAGGTTGTTTCTTCTTTTGGGCTATTACAGATAATCTTGCTATAAATATCCGTGTACAAATTTTCATGTAGATGTATATTTTCAGTTCTCTTTGATACACACCTAGCAGTGAAATTGCAGGGTCATAGGTAATCCTGTATTTAACTTTCTGAGAAACTGCCAGACTGTTTTCCAACCACAGTATCTCACTGGTTTTTATTTGAATGTCCTCATCAGCTAATGATGTTGGGCTCTTTTTCATGTGTTTATTGGCCATTTGTGTATCTTCTTTGAGGAAACATCTATTCAAATTCTTTGTCCACTTTTAAATTGGATTATTTGTTCTTCTTATTGTTGAATTATTAAGTGTTCTTTATATATTCTGAATTCAAGTCCCTTACCAAATTTAGTATTTGCCAATATTTTCTCCCATTCTGTGGGTTGTCTTGTCACTTGCTTGAGAGTGTTCTTTGAAACACAAAGGTTTTTGGGGCACCTGGGTGGCTCAGTCGGTTAAGCATCGACTTTGGTTCCAGCTTAGGTCATGATCTCACAGTTTATGAGTTCAAGCCCCACATTGGGACTTGAATCTTGCTTGGGATTCTCTCTCTCCCTATCTCTCTGCCCCTCCCCTTCGCACTCTCTCTGTCTCTGTCTCTCTCTCAAAAATAAATAAAGATTAAAAAAAAAAGAAACAAAAAGGTTTTTAATTTTGATGAAAACTGACACCTTTCTCCTTTCCTCCCTCCTTTCTTTCTTTCTTTCTTTCTTTCTTTCTTTCTTTCTTTCTTTCTTTCTTTCCTCTTGTGGTCTTGGTGTCATATCTAAAACAAACAAACAAAAAGGAAAAGAAAAAAAACAATGTTTAATCTAGGATCACTAAATTTTACAGTTTCATTAAAAAAAATTTACGTTTATATATTTTTGAGAGAGAGAGGTGGGGGGAGAGCATGAGCTGGGGAGAGACAGAGAGAGTGGGAGAGAGAATCCCAAGCAGGGATTCAGTGCAGATTCTGATGCAGGGCTGGAACCCATGAACTATGAGACCATGACCTGAGCCAAAGTCAGACACTTAACCGCCTGAGCCACCCAGGTGTCCCAGAGTTTCATTTCTTACATTTAGGCCCATGACCCATTTTGAGTTAATTTTTATACATGATGTGAGGTAGGGACCCAACTACATTCATTCAAATATGGATATCCAGCTGCTCCTACACCATTTTTGAAAAGACTATTCTTCTGTCTTGTGGGTTTGTTTCTAGACTCTCAATTCTATTCCTGTGTCAGTGCCACACTGTCTTGATTACTGTAGTTTTGCAGTAAGTTTTGAAATGGTAAAGTTGGTGTAAGTCTTTCAACTTTGTTCTTTTTCAAGATTGAATTGGCTGCTATGGATCCTTTGCAATTCTATGTGAATTTTAAGACCAGTTTGCAACTTCTGCAGAAAGGGCAGGTAGGGTTTTAATAGCGACTGCATTAAATCTGTAGATCATTCGAAGGAGTATTGCCATCTTAACAATATTAAGTCTTTCTATCCATGGACACAAGGTGACTTTCCATTTATTTAGGTCTTCTTTAATTTCTTTTAATGATGTTTTGTAGTTTTCAATGTACATGCCTGGGACTTCTTTTGTTAAACATACTCCTATTGTATACTCTTCTATATGATTGTAAACAAAATCATTTTCTTTTTTTTTTTAACGTTTATTTATTTTTGAGACAGAGAGAGACAGAGCATGAACGGGGGAGGGTCAGAGAGAGGGAGACACAGAATCCGAAACAGGCTCCAGGCTCTGAGCTGTCAGCTCAGAGCCCGACGTGGGGCTCGAACTCACAGACCGCGAGATCATGACCTGAGCCAAAGTCGGCCGCTTAACCAACTGAGCCACCCAGGCGCCCCAACGAAATTATTTTCTATATTTAATTTTTGTAGTGTTACAATAAGTTTCTATATTTAATTTTTGTAGTGTTACAATAAATTTTTGAGGGAAATTAATTGACAAAGCTTACAAGCCTGTCCTGTGCAACTTTGGGATTGCTCGACTCCTGAAGCAAACTATGAGCTCCCAAAGCTTCACCACCAGGAAACAGGCTGTGAAAGCTGTACCCTCACTTTCCCGGGAAGGGCATATTCTCCAATGCCCTCTTCAGATGTGGCCCTAGAGGACAACAGACAAGGAAGGAACTCCCAGAAGGCAAAGCCAGGGGCCACAGGGAATAACAGATAAAGGAGATGTTTGTGGGTAATCAGTACCAAAGAACATACTCCTTTGAGAGGCAGGGAACCTTTGGAATTCTTGCTTAGGGGGATCTGCTAATTGCTATGTTCTTGCTATGTGTTTTCTAATTTTTCCTTTACAAATGGCAGTTAAAAAAATTTTTTTAATTATGTTTCTTTATTTTTGAGAGGCAGAGAGAGACGGAGTGCGAGCGGGGGAAGGGCAGAGAGAGAGGGGGACACAGAATCAGAAGCAGCCTCCAGGCTCTGAGCTGTCAGCAGAGAGCCTGACACGGGGCTCAAACTCACAAACCAGGAGATATGTCCTGAGCCGAAGTCGGACGCTCAACCGACTGAGCCACCCAGGCACCCCTCCAAATGGCAGTTTTAATTGTTATCCTGTTCTTATCTCTTCTTATATATGTGTATTGCTGGTGGAAGCAGCAAATAGATAACTTGCTTTTTAGTTTATATGTCACTGGACTGATATCTGAGCTTCATACAAAGATCTGACAGTCACCAAGAGGGTCCAGGCTTTGAGCTGGTTGCAATAATGAATGAGACCTTGTGGATGTGGGTTGTGGGCAGGAGATTAACGTGTTCCACGTGTGGGAGAAGAGGGCATGTTTATTTGGGTGGCCAGAGGTGCAGGCCATGTCAAAAAACAATAGCTTTTCATTTGCTAGCAACTCTCCTCTTCTTCAACAGTGGCAGAATGTTTAAGCGGACACAATGCTACCCACCAAAAGACTGTATTTCCTAACTTCCTTTGCAACTGGGTGTGTGTCTTGATCTGGTCTGAGGGCAATGCAGCGTGAATGGACATGATGCGTGCCACTTTCGGGCCATGTTCTTCAGTGGAAACAGGAATATCTTCTCCTTCCCCTTTTCTCTTTCCTTCTGGCTGGGAGGTTGCAGAGCTGGCAAGGGCGGGAGCAGCCAACTTGGAGGGGAACTGTGAATTAAGGATGGCAGAGCAACAGATGGAAGAGGTGACCACATCACCCCTGTACTACCTTCCTAGCCTTCTCATGCAGGAGTTAAACTTCTGCTTAGCTGATACACAGTCTTTGGGGACTTCCATGCTATAGCAGCCTAACTCTTAACCTAACTAACACAAAAGTTTGTTGTTTTTTAAGATGGGAGAGACTAGAGCATGTTTGTACTCATGGAAAAAACCAACCAGAGACAGAGAGATTGATGAGTAGAGAGCGAGGGGATAACTAAAGAGCAAAGTCCTTGAGGATATGAGAAGGGATGGGATCCAGGGACCAGGGGATGGGATTCTTCTTGGGTGGAAGAAACTGGGAGTCTTCTCCCATTGTGATAGGAAAAATAAGAAAAATTGGTGCAGGTGCAGAGAGATTTGTGGATTCAGCGGTGGGAGGCTGAGAGAGGTTCAATATACGTGCAAGAAAGTCATGTCATGATAACCCATGGAATCTTGATTTTATTGGGTTCCTTCACACAGCACTGGTTCCCTGACACATTCATCATTGATCCATGCATGGCTAATTTTTATTTAATTAGTTATTTGTAATGATGTCATAGGCATTTGCAAAATCACCACTCAAACAAAAGCCTTGACAATAACCCACATCTTACATATGGATCCTCCTCCCTATCCCAGCCCCCTGTCTCCCCCACCCACAGTGACTATCATTCTGAATCCTGTGTGTCACATTCCCTTTCTTTCCTTTTTATATAGTTTTATTGTGCCTTTGCGTATCTCCAAATATTATATACATACATTTTTATATTAACCATCTTTAACCTCATTAAAAGAGTATTATTCTCTGTGTAATCTTTGGGGATTTACGTTTTTCACTTAATTATATATTGCTAAGATTTATCCATTTGTTTTCTGTTGCTGTGGTTCTTTGTTTAACCTGCTGTATGATACTCCATTGTGTGAATACACCACAGTTTATTCACCCACAAACCAGAGAATCTGGGAAAGAAGAGAAGTGAAAGCAGGAGGGGGCTGGCAGATAGAGAGAAAGTGAAGGAATCATCAGGCTGGAGAGTTGTCTGAGACCAGAGAACTCTTTTGGGGCACTTGGGCTGAGGAGCACAAAGGCTCACAGGTGGTGGATAGGGAGTGGGAGATGGGACTTCTCATTTCAGAAGCAGTGAGGCTTTGGGTGACCATAAAGTCTTCAGGAATAAATGTGGTGATGGAGAGCTAAGGCTGGGATTATTGGAGATCAAGGTGAAGGAAGCGAGAGGTCAAGGCGTGGATATGTTTGTTTAGGATAGTGGCAGGTGGAGGTAGGGGGTAGAGGAAAAGATGAAGAGGCTGGAGCCGGGGTCTTGAGTTGGGGGGGGGAGGTGGGGGAGCACACCTGGGAGGCTGAGAGAAGACAGAGACAAAGAGCCAGGAAGGTAGCGCAGGCAGCAGCAGTGTCAATGGTGTGGGGCTTTACAAGAGGATGGGAGTATGAGCTGGAAACAATAGGAATAATAAAGAAAAACCCCACCTTTTAGTCCTAAGGTGCAGAGTATGTGAGGATAAACAGCCTCCCTTGAGAGAGCTGTGGGGAGGTGGTGGCTCCGGACCAGCAGAGGAGGAGACATTCCAAGAAGAGGTTGAAGACATAGGGGAGTGTGCTGACTGTTGCAAGAGCTCCCAAGTGCGTTGTGCAAGAGAAGAAGGGAGGGGCACAGCAGGTGAGGCAAGCAGGCAGGTCAGGACTCAGGTGAGGCAGGGAAGCTATGAAGGGAAGGGAGACCCTAGCTTTCATGGAAGGTCAGCCTTGGCTATCCCTCACAAGCTAGGAGCAGGGTCATCACTCGCATCTTGCCCTCCATGTCACTGTGTCACCAGTCCTGCTTGTCCCTCAGTTTTTTATTATTTTTTTTAATGTTTATTTATTTTTGAGAGAGACAGTACAAGCGGGGAGGGGCAGAGAGAGGCAAAGAGACAGAGAACCCAAAGTCGGCTCTAGGCTCCGAGCTGTCAGTGCAGAGCCCGATATGGGGCTTGAACTCACAAACTGTGAGATCGTGGCCTGAGCCAAAGTCGGACGCTTAACCGACTGAGCCATCCAGGTGCCCCTGTCCCTCAGTCTTGATGTATCTCACGGATAGTAAGACCAAAGGTCAATACTCTTTCCTTGGGTCCAATCCTAGTGCCAGAGGCAAACAGTGTGGAGAAGTGCCTGGGTTTGAGCTGGGACCAGAGGTCTTGTCTCCATCTGTAAGGAGATCCAGAGATGCAGCCTGGAGACCCAATGTCACCTTCCTGCCAGTTCAGGTAGGGCTTGCTAGTTCCCATGGCCCAAGGCTAGTCCAACTTGCCCTGTGAGCAATTTTCTGACCCTACTACGAGGGTAGAGACTCCGTTTTGGCTCTTAGGGAGGCCTTCTCTAGGGGAGGAAGTTTGCGGGGAAAGAAGGAGTAAAGTCAGCAGCTTGGAATCAAGGACAGCTGTAAGAAAGACTTGGGCCTGCCTGCTGTTGTTCTTAAACACAATCAGTACTGAAGAAAGGAAAAGAGCCCAGCCCAGTCCCAGTCTGTGTTTTTACGGTCCAAAGCAATGTTTCCTTCTGGATTTCCCAAATGGGTTCACCTCAATTAACCTTCTTCGAGTATAAATGCTTGGCATGAGGGTGGGGGATCATCAGATACAAAGTCCTTCGATTAGTTTCTGTGCCTCATCTCCTACACTAACCTCAAATATGACCAGCCACTGGCTGATGCTTTCTTTTCCTGCCCTCAGAACATGGGTCATGAAGATCCGAGTAGGAGCCCAGGGATGGAACACTCCCAGGTGGCAGGAGAAGAGGCAGTTATGGGCCTGTCCCTCCATAGTTCAGCTCTCAGTAACTCGGTGCACTCAGTTCCCTGCCTCGGGGGAAGATGGCTGTCTGCTGTGTTTGCCCACCCAAATGGGAGGTGTGCAATTTGTATCATGGAGGCAGGAAGGGGCAATGACTTTATCCATGGCTCTAGCTCTCAGGAGCCCCCCAGTCTGATGAGAGAGCCACGGCCTCCGCTCTATAGGAGCCCCTGAGCCAACGAAGTCTGGTCTAACTGACATGCAAAACACTTTGGAACATGCCCATTGAGATGGAGTCAGGATGTTGGCAGAAAGATAAATAACTTTTCAGGAAGGGAGAGCAGATCTGGTGCTGTGGTGTGTCTTGTCACATTCTCAGCAAAGTGTGGGCTGGTCACAGACAGCATTTTTCTGGGTTTGGATGGAGGTGTCTGGGTCAGGGAACAAATTCAGTGCTGGATACAAGAGATGGAGTTTTCAGCCTGCATCAGTGGGTACCAAGAAAAGGTCCTAAGATGTATTACTTAGAATGTAGACTTGACAGATGTTAACAGGGATCCAAAACAAGAGTGGCTCAAACAAGATAAGTGTTCATTTCCTCTTGTGTAGCAGTCCAGGCAGAAACAATCTGGGGCCAAAATGGCACTAAAGACTCAGGCTTCTGTTAACTAACTTGCTACTATGCCATCTGTATGGTTCTGTTCTCACCCATAGGATCCAGGGTGGTTCACCAGCACAAGAGTTTCCAGTCTGCACGAAGTTGGGGTGAAGGGTTAAGAGGGGCTGCTCCCCTCCTTTTAAGGACAGCATCTGGAAGTGCACCCCTTGTTTTGCTCATAGCCCATTGGTCAGAACTCTTAGATACTCAGCTATCCTTCACTGTAAGGGAGTCTGGGAAATGTAGTTTTTATTCCAGGTAGCCATGTATCCAGTAAACATTTTGTTTATTGGAGAAAAGGAAAAAATTGTTATTGGGAGCCAACTAGCAGTTCTGCCACATGAAACTCCAAGTGCATGTTAAGGAGGTTCTTATGTTTGTCTTCCCTGGACCTCATTCCTCCTGGCCACAGGGTTAGGCAAGTGACTCAGTCTGAGAAAATCACAGTAAGGCATCCCCTCAGCCACAGCCATTGGTCCAGGACTAGGCACATGACTCAAGCAGAGCCAATCAGAGTTCTTCCTCAGGACTTTTTCCTAACCAAATCTGGTAGCAGATGGTGGGATTTCCTTTCTGGTATGAGAATGCAAATTCATACTCTGAGAATGCAAATCTGAATGGCCCAAGGTCATTTTCCCTACCAGAGCAAGGCAAAGCCTATCTGCTGAAGAAATGGTGCCTCCAGCCTCTGAGAGACACAGGGAGGAGAGAATCCCACCGGTGTAAGTAGGCCTCATTCTAGACCTCCCTGGGGCCTGCTTCATCCTTGCCCTGACTGAGCCAGAGAGTCAAGACTGGCTCACCTTTTAGTCTATACCACCAGTCTATACCAAAAAGTCTATACCACCTTTTAGCCAAGCTGATTCAAAGGTGGGTTTGGCCATCTACAACCCAGTGTCCTGACTTATCACGGTACTGAAAGTGATGTATTCTCTCCCTAGGGGAATCAGTGGGGTGGGGGTGGAAGATAGACACAGCTGAGATTGAAAACCTGGAAGGAAAGAATGTGGGCCCCAGCCAACCTGTATCTTTCTCCTGCACATTGGCCCTAAGGCATCTGAAAGTTCCCACACAGCATCTCACAGTAAAGGCGCTCTGCCGGGTTTCTTTCCATATTCTAGTCCGTCCTGTTTCCTGAAAGGCAGCCCTCCGCCAAGGAGCCAGCCCAGCTGTGAGGAGGGGGCCTGATGAGGGGCAACCCTCACAAAGGGCCCTTTCTCAGCTAGTCCAGGCTGTTATCAGCCAAACCTAAACTCTGACTCACCTGCATCCGTGGGCAGCCCTGTAGGTGGAGCTGCCTGATTCCCCGTCTGGGCCTTCCTGCCTCAGGACCTGTGAGTGGGGGCGGACTCCCAATAAAGGTTCATTGTCTTCTGTCCCCTCACGCTATCAGGGTTCTGTCCAAGACCTTCCTGAACCCCCCTCTTCCTAGTCCCTTCTCTCACCCCCTGTCTCCGGCCCTGGTCCCTCGGGGCACCCTCCCATCCCCACCTCACCTTGTAGACCAGCATAAACTCTGCAGGGGAGACAGGGTAGAGGCTGGGGGAGGAAGGGAATGTGCAGGAGGCTACTTGCTCCAACTCAGTCGGAATGAGGGCTGAATCTGAGAATGTCCTGTACCTCCCAACCTATGAGCCCCCCCACCCCTCCCCAGTTCCCTGGGGCCTCCTGAGTCCCCCACCCACCACAGACAGCAACCAAGCTGTCTTGGGCCTGTGGTGTCACCTGGTGGCCAGCTTCGGAACTGTCTGGCTCCCAACTTCTCCACTTCCTTTATTTTCTCTTCAGGTTTTGCGGGGATGGAGTCACATATGTGTCATAATCTCCATTTTCTCTCTGTATTTGTTCTTTGTTTCTTGGGGTTTTTTTTTCCACATTTCAGTTCAGCTCATTCTTCCTCGGGCCATCTTGAAAACCCAAATCACACACCCTTGTATCTGCTTTTTTCATCTCCTCCCTAACAACTCTGCCCCAGTTACCCCAGGAGGACCTTTCCCCACCGTTTACTCTGTCTACCTAAACAATCCCAATTGACTGAGTGTTAGGATGGAGCCAGGCCTTCCCTGTGTCAAGAAAAAAGCAGACTGAATGTCAGAAAGATTAATTAGAATGACGAAGAACAAAGGCTTTCAGCCTCTAAAGCCCTTGAAGAGCACCTCGAAGTTCCCTCAGAAGGTCCCACCCATCTCTTTATACTCCTGTTAAGAAACCTGCTTTCCCTCAAGCACCAGCTTTCACGAGAGAATAAACAGACTTTTCTAGATCAGCATTATTATTTTTCCATTTCTACCTACAGGTCTTGCAACAGTAGGGTTCTCTTTTTTTCCCCATGCAAGCGTGTGGCAACCCAGCTTTGTGATGGGCATTACCACCCGACCTGGAAAATGAAGCCCCCCTTCATGCCTCTGAGCCCTCGCTTTTCTATTGGCTCATTGTCTGAAATGTCATGTCATTTCACAGAAACAAAGTTTTGAAATATAACTCATCGGTAAGCTGGGACTGCCTGATGGTAGACCTTTAAGATAATGAGATACTTTCCAGGGCAGGCTGGTGGCTGGTTGGTGTTGTATTAGACAGGCTGATGCAGGGGAACTATCTGATTTCCCAAGAAATGAAAATCTGGACACCCCCCCCCCCCCCGCCCCACTAGAAGCCTTGTGGCTTCCAGAATGGGCTGGGCCAGTGGGCTAAGGTTATGGGGAGGGGGTATGGAGTGAAGAATTCAGTGGTGCTGTGGACACAAAGACCAGGTAGACAGAATGTGAGAAGGGCCGAGCTGAGCGTGGGGTGCTGGAGAGAAGTTTTAGGACTGAGATCTGGAGAGACAAACCCAACCACCATTTGCTAAGTACCTTCTACCTGTCAGGAAGGACCCAACAGGGAAACGTGTGGGTGCCCCAAGCACAGAATAATATAATCTTATGTCCCATCAAACTGATATTCTTTTACTATCAGTTCAATTTGAATGCAGTGGAATTGGGCCCTGCTTAGAAGAAGGGGGGGGGGCATGGACAGAGAAGCGGATCCCTGTTGCCAACACTCCATCTTCTCTGAGCGGTTCAGCTCTCACCCCAAACCTGCATGCTGCAATTAGACAAACAAAATCTTTTTAGAGACCCTGCTCTCGAACTCCTTAGAAAACAGCTCAGAGACTGTTAACATTCTACCCTTCTTTTTGGGGGGTCTACCCACCACCCCATTGCATTGTAGGTAGATCATTAGAGCAGAGTATACAACTGTCCCTTAGAGGAGTTCCAGCCATGATTTTCTTTATCTCCTTACATTTGCAGTGATGTTTGGGTGCCTTGTAAAGATGGCACCCTAGCCAGCTGCCTGGCTGTCTGACCCCTTAAACCAGCCCTGGTGCTGGGCACTGAGAATGCCGTCTCCCTGCCATATAAGTAGCATGATCTCCATTCTACCTGGGGAAACTGAGGCTGATGGAGGTTCGGTGACCTGCCCGAGAGGCCCACAGCTGTGAGCAAGCCCCACCTTGGAGCTGAGATCTGAATTCAGGCTCACCCATGTTATTCCAAAGCCCAACTCTTCTTCACTTCTCCCCCTCCCCCAGGAGCAAATGGAAAGAAAAAGCCACTGAGGGCTGAAGGATAGGCCCTCTGAGAGACAGGAGGTAGAGGTTTGAACAGGGAGTTGTAAGAAGCTGTCAGAGACCCAGTGGGTGCAAGGAAGCTGGGTGCCTAGCAGCACTGCAAGATGGTCCAGGGTGGGGTGAGCAGAGCCAGTGTGGGCTCCCAGTGTGTGGGAGGGTGAAGAAAGCTTGGTTGGGGGGAGCGTGCGATGCAGCCAAGCCAAGGCCCTTCCTTCGCACGCAGGCACGCTAGCAACAGCCACTGACAGGACAGGGTGAGCCTGGGTTTGGCAAAAAGAGCTAGAGCCCAAGGGGATCTTTGCAGGAGAAATCTCCCCTTCAGCCCTGGATTGGAGGCTGCAGAAAGTCATTCGGGCCCAGTGGAGGCGGGATACTGAGTGCCCTGGAGCTGGCCCCCCGTTGGTCCCCCATTCTTTCCTCCTTTCCCTTCCCTCCAACCCCCGCCCCAGTCCAGGCTGGCACAGCTCCAGGACGTGGCAGCCTGTTCCTGGACTCCCCAGCAGAGGGCTCCAGAGCAGAGCTCAGGAGGGTTGGGTGGGGAAGGGAATCTGGCCTCCTTCCCTGAAGGGAGGCGCAGGAAGTCCTGGGCCCTCCACTCGGCTCACAGGTGTCCAGGTGTCCATATGTGTGGGTGGTCTTTACTCTGGCACCGCTGTGTCTGCACAAGTGTGGGTGCACGTAAGTGTGTAAAGTGCACGTATTTGGGTTTGTGGGCGTGTAGATGTCTGCCAGTGCGTGTGCAGGACTGCTTGTTTATAAGTGGGTCAGGTGGTTGGCTTGTGCACGTACGTTTGCTCATTTCTTCCTCGCACACGCTGGCGCTGCTCATGAGCCTATGTGTATGTGTATGCCCATGTGATTTGTGTATTGGTATTTACGCTTGGGCTTGTAAGGAGAAAAGAGGAAAATAAGTGATGGGGATGTGCTGTGGAACCTCAACATTTCTCAGGGACAGGGATGTCCTCTGTACCATCCCAGATGTCACGGTGTGTCCACAGCCCTCTGGCAGATGGTTCCTGGCCCTCCTCAGCTTTGCTCCCTGCCCTGTGAAAATCCATGTGTGTGAGTGTACATAACTGTGACTTTTTTGATAGGGATTGAATTATTTTTTCCTGGAGAGAAAAATGTTGACGTGCCTTTGGAGGATCGTCTGCCCAGAAAATCCCTCGATGCATGAAGAAGGCATGTTCTTCTCTTCTTTCTAGCACACACACACACACACACACATACCCCCTCAGACTCAGAGGCCTGGGATCTCACCAAGTGTAGTGTTTGAGGCTCCTTAGGGCCTCACCTGCACCACTCACCCAGTCGCATCCGGCACAGGACAAGCATTCCACAGAGCTGGGCCCGCAGGATCGGAGAACAGACTCAGCCATGTGTCTCCAGGCAAGTTGGGGCTTCCTGTTACTGCTGTAACAAATCTCCACACACTAAGTGGCTTAAAACAAAACAAATGTATTCTCTCACAATTCTATAGGTTAGATGTCCAAAATCAGTCTGACGGGGCTAAAGTCATGCTGTCGGCAGGGCCGGTTCCTTCTGGAAGTTCCAGGAGACAACCCGTCTCCTTGCCATTCTCAGCTGCCAGTGGCTGCCTGCATTCTTTGGCTGTGGCCCCTTCCTCCATCTTCCAAGGGCCTCCTTCCAGTCTCTGCTCTGTCAACACGTTGCCTTCTCCTCTATTCTGACCCTCCTGCATCCTCCTGTGCTTGTGATTACTTTGGGCCTACCTGAAGGACCCCCATCTCCAGAGCCTTAATTTAACCACACCTGTAAAGCAACTTTTGCTGTGTAAGAACATTCTCAGGTTCTGGGGATTACCTGGCCATGTCTGGGAGCCATTATTCAGCCTTCTATGGCACGTGACCTTCTCTGGACCTCACCTGTGGCTTCAGAGGGTCAGTCTCCACAGGCCACTTCTAGCGCTGATGCCAGGAGGCTGAGTCTCTGCCTTATTGGACCTCAGGTGAGATGGGTCCAGCCCACCTCTCTGCTCATCGTTGAGTCTCTGGGACTCATGCTGTCTCCTCTGCCTCATCAGAAGGGAAGCCCTGTCTACTCTGCATCCTCAGTCTATACCTGAGAAGCATCTTCGACCTGTGAAGAATTCGTCCAACCCCAACTTAGTTTAAGATCTGAATTGTACCTGTCTCCAAAGCAGGCTCCTCGACTGCCTCATCTATGATGTGGGGACAAGAATCCTGGACCCAGTAAGGATGCTGGGTAGGAATCCAAAATGAGTGGGAGAGGCAGAGAGATGTGGGAACTCACTCCTGCAGCCGCCCCCATTGGATCATCTTCCCAGAGCTCTCAGGCCACCCCAGTCACAATCAGGACTTAAAAGTCCCTCACGAGGGAGAGTGAGAGAGGGACAATGTTGAGCCAGCACAGGCAGTCCCGTGGGACCCAGTTTGTCAGGTTGGTGCCCTCAGAGGTCTCTTGAGTGAAGTGCCTCTTTGGGCCAGACCTTCCTTCCCTCCTTCCTTCCTTCCTTTCCCTGACATATGTCAGGCACAGGATCAGAGCTAGAGAGGGTCAGTCCTCCTGCCTGTGAAAAGTCAGTGGGAAGACAGCCATGCAAATACTCCCTCCCAAGCAGTGTGCTGGGTACTGGTCCCTGGAGTTCCCTAAAGCCCTGTAGAAGCCAAAGGAGGCTGTCTAAGGTGTCAGGAGGGCTTCTTGGGACCTCCAGGGACCAGTATCCAGCATATACCTGCATATACCATGTGGAGAGAGACAGCCATGGTTTATTTAGCTCATGTTGTTACCATTGCTTGATATTTCTCCACTCCTCTCCTGGATAGCTCTGACCCAGGTGCCACCTCCTCCAGGAAGTCTTCCTTGAAGTCTGGGGAGGCCAAATCCCCTCCTTGATGCACCCTGCAGAGAAGCTCATGGTATCTAGGTGAGGGGCTGATTTTATCCTGCAGGCAAGAGAAGACCACTGTCCTGGAGGGACTTAGAGTGAGAGAGGGACAGCATCTAGTGACATGGAGCTGGGGTCCTCAGCCTGCTTTTGAAGAGTAGATGCCCCCCCACCCCCCAGTTCACCCAGTCCATACCCCTCTCTGCTGAGGGGGTGCCAAGGCTGCTTTCATTGCTTAGCAGTGGTGGGGCTGGGACCAGAAGTCAACTCTCCTGATTTTAGCCCAATGCCCTTTCCAGGAACCATCCTGTCCTGAGGGTGGCCGTGTCCTGGCCACCTCTGTGTCCACAAGCACTTGGTGAATTGATGTGAGGGGAGCAATCATGGGGGACCTGAGCCCGCCAGAGAGGAGACCCCAGAAAGCACATTGCATTCATGTCAGTTTGGTCACACACCGCCCTAACTCCCAAAGGGGTGCCCAGGTCTCCCATGATTCCTTCCATGGCAGAGACATGCAGAGAAAGATCTGGATCCAAGTCCTGGCTCTGCCTCTGAATGATGTGTGTGACTTTTGGAGCTCCTATTTCCTCGTCGGCAAAATGGGGGCAATAACTGGGCATCCCCCTTGAGCGTGTTCAGACTACTAAGTAAGATAACGTGTGAGAAGTCTTCAGTGCACTGGCTGGCATGCCTGGTGACTCTGAGTATGATTCTCTGCCACCTCAGCCCCCACCGCTCCTTCTCCATGCTCCCGCTCTGTGGGCTCAGACTTTTGGAACAGAGGACACGGTCTCATTAAACTGATTCATGCTGATTGTAGCCCTAGTCCTCCCCAAAGAGATTCTGATTCACTCGGTCTGGGATGGGTCCCCACACTTACCACTTTTATTGATCTTTACTTTTTAACGAACATCCCGGGTGATCCTGACGTTTAACTGGGTTTAGGAGCCTCTAGAATGAGTAGTAGTGATGGAATTAATAAAGACCAAACTGTGCCCTCGAAAATGGGGGTTCAGCTTAGAGACACCTTCCGTGGCCCCTGGAACCACAGCAAGTAGGACCTTCTTCCTCTCCATGGTGGGGGTGGCGTTCCTCCAGAGAGGCTCTGCTGGAAGGGGGTGGGGGCAGCACCAGCTGTGTCCTCTCCTGCAGCTGTTCCAGTGCCATGGCCCAGTGGAAATGACTGTGAAATTCATTCTCCACGTCTCCTAGAGCTGAGCCAGGTGCTTACTGGTCAGAGGGGCCAATCCCACCAGACAGGAGAAATATGCCCACCCACCTCCACTTAGCGCAGGATTCCCCCAAACCTTGCCTCCCTGGGCCCACAAGTGCCTTTTGTCCCCGGTCAATTCATGCCTTCCCATGGGGAGACTCTCTTTACTCGGTGTCCAGAAACGCCCCGCTCTTGCATTTCTGCAGGTTCACTAGGAACCATTTGGCTTCGGAAGGGGGTTGGGTCCCTCAGCCCGGGGACGTCCTGAGGCCCAGGACAGAGCTGGTTGCTCTGGGAACACGGGAGGCCAGCAAAGCTGCCTATTGGGATGACCGTGGGCCCGGCAGATTTCACTCATCCCTGCGAGGGAGAGCGGGTGGGGGCCTTCCCTGCATCAGGGAACTCAGCCTTTTTATTAGCTGCAGGGAGGTGCAGGAGCAGGGCTTTGGCTGAGGAAGAAGGGAAAGGCCCAGAATGAGAGCACTGTCCTCTGCCAAGGACACAGACTGTTGACGTGGGAGAGATGGGTGCAGCCTCTGGATGGAGTCCATGGTGAGGAGGAAATGGTTTTCACTGAAAAACAAAGTTGAAAAACAGTTTACCGAAGGGAAGAGAAAGAGGAAAAAAAAACCCTCAAACTGTCTGATCATCAAAATCACCTGGGTAGTTGGTTAAAAATACAAATTCCAAAACTGGTTCCAAGTCAATAAAATATTATTCTTGGTAGCTCTGGGTTTCTTTTCCTTGTGGTTTAAAAATGTAGATCCCTTGTCAATTATCTCTCCCTAAAGCTGGGGAAAAAATTAAGTTACACGTAAAAACAGTAGAAGAACTAAAATCCGTTGTACAACAAGAAAACTTTTCAGAAGGGGAAGAGGGGGCCGGGAATGAAATCTTTACCTTTCTAAACGGGACATCGCTATTTGAACTTGAACAATTAATCATATAATAATCTTTGTTTTGTAAATTAAAGGAGGACCTGCCATAGGACCTACAATGAGAACCACTCTTAAAAATGTGGATTTCCACTCACATAGCTTGGAAGGTGCCCAGGCAGGTGGGTGTCAGGGGTGAAAGAAGCGATGCTTTATGAAATTGACAACAACGTGGATTGTTTCTCATCTCCCCGTTGGGCTTGGGGGAGAACGGAGGGAAGGAGACACAACAGGATGGGACGAAAATAAAATCCTAAAAGCAACTTGTCTCCGGCCAAGGTGAGTCTTCCTCAAGATGCATCTGTCCTCTCCTTCCTTCTAGTTCAGGTTTCTTGAGTGAGTTGTCTCCTGTCACCCTCTCTTTTTCCTCCCCTCTTTCCTTTCTCCATCGGCCCCTGGCCACCCAAACAGTGGAAGGCTGAATAAGCCACCTCCCCCCACCTGCAAGATGTTCATGTCCTACTCCCCGGAACCTGTCAGTGTCACCTTGTATGGAACTTCGCCCATGTGATTAAGTTAAGGATCTTAAGACAGAGAGGTTATGTTGGGTTGTCCAGGTCTGTCTTCTGCAATCAGGGGTCCTCTAAGAGGAAACAGAGGTCAAAGAGGAGAAGGTGAGGTGTTGTCAGAGGGATTGCATGACGCTCTTTGAAGATGGAGGGAAGGGCCACAAGCCAAGGAATACAGACGGCCACTGGGGCAAAAAAAAAACCCAAAAAAACCCCCAAAAAAACCCTGGAGCCTCCAGAAGGAACCAGTCCTGGCAAAGCCTTGACTGTAGCTCAGTGAGACTGATTTTAGACCTCAGACCTACAGAACCGTGAGGGAGTAAATCCATATTGTTTGAGTCGCCCAGCTTGTGGTGATTCATTACACAGCAATAGAAAAGTCATACACCCCTTCCCCCCTGCCCTGTCCACCCCCCACTGGCCCTCACCCAGGTGTCCAGGGACTCAACTCTTGCCAATCCATGGCTTTATCAGCACTTCTCTCTCTTGACTGAACTCTTGGGTATGTTTGATGTTTTCCTCATTGCTCTTTCTTAAATCCTGTGACTGTCCACTCCCATGGTCTTCTCTTGCCTCTTGGACCCTCCTCTGCAGCCCCTCCCCAGCACCCTCCTACCCCACCTTCAAAGTGGCTGTGTGCCCCAGCATTCTCTTCTCAACTCTCTTCTCTTCTCACTGTCTACTTTTGTCCCAGTGATAATCCCAAATGGAGGCCATGGGCTCTACACCCCAATATCCCGCCAGAGGGTCCCCCTGCTCCCTTGTCAGCAAACCAGTATTTCTCTCTGAAGTGCATTTCTCACTTTCCTTGCCTGTCGAAATTTGGCTCACTTGTTTATTTTTCAAGGCCTGGTTCAAACGGCACCTCCTCCAGGAAGTCTTCCCAGTCTGCCATGCCATATGCTTGGTTTTTACAGTTTTATTTTGTTTTCAATGAATGAACTTTACTTTTTAGAGCAGTTTTAGGTTCACAGCAAAATTAGGCTTAAAGCACAGCAAGTTCCTGTGCAGCACTGATTTTTCATAAGATATTTTATGACCAGCTTTTATTGACATCTTATTTATTCTTCTCAACAACTCTGTGAGGCAAGGATGTGTTTTCTTGTCTTCCTTCCTTTCTTTCTCTCTCTCTCTCTCCCTCCCTTCCTCCTTTCTTCCTTCATCCCTCCCTTCCCCCTCTCCTTCCTTCCTCCCTGTCTTTCTTCCTTCTTCCTTCCTTCCTTCCTCCCTTCCTTCCTTCCTTCCTTCCCTCCTCTCTCTCTCTCTCTCCAGCTTTACTGAGATATAATTGAACAAACAAAAGTTGCATGTATTTACGGGGCACCAGGGCGGCTCAGCAGGTTAAGCCTCCGACTCTTGATTTCGGCTCAGGTCATGATCTCACAGTTCGTGAGTTCCAGCCCTGCATTGGGCTGTAAGCTGACAGTGCAGAGTCTGCTTGGGATTCTCTCTCTCCCTTGCTCTGCCCTTCCCCTACTCTCTCTCTCTCTCTCTCAAAAAATAAACTAAAAAAAATTATTTAAAAAGTTGCATATGTTTAGGGTGTGCCATGTCACATGTATACATTGTGAAATGATGACCACAACAAAGGTAGTTAACATATCCATGACTTCTCACAGTCACCTTCTTGTGTGTGTGTGTGTGTGTGTGTGTGTGAAAACAATTGAGAATTGAGATCTCCTCTCTTAGCAAATTTCAAGTACACAATGTAGACTTATTCACTATAATCACCATGTTGTATGTTAGATCTCCAGAACCTTCTCATCTTGTAGCTAAAAGTCTATACCCGTTGACCAACATCTCCCCATTTCCCCCGTATCACAGCCCTTGGCTACCTCCGTTCCACTCTCTGCTTCTATGAGTTAGACTTGTTCAGATTCTGCATTTAAGTGAGGTCATGCAATGCTTGTCTTCCTCTGCTTCGCTTTTTTGACTCGGCACACTGTCCTCCATGTCGAGCCTTGTCACAAACGACAAGATTTCCTTGCCAGCTCATTGGCTCTGCCCATCTGTTGGCCCCGCAGGGTTGTGAGCCTTTTAGAAGCAGCCTTGTGGCCTGGTCAGCCTTGGGCACTCGGCACCCAGCACAGTGGAATGGAGCTCTAGAACATGCCCTCCTTCCTCGCGACCTTGATATGAACACCTGATCAGGTAGTAGAACCTCTGCTATTATTCTCTTGTCTTCTGCCACCGGAGGGTCCCCTAACCTTCAAGGTTCATGACAAGAGATGACAAGTGTGCCACATGATGCCGGTGGCCAGTGGGAGCTCCCTCATATAATGGGGATGCTGCTAGCTCTGTGACCTCATTCCCTACGCTGTCCCCTGTTCACCCTGTTCCAGCCATACTGGCTCCTGATGTCTACTCAAACATACCAATCTCGCTCCTGCCTCAGGATCTGCTCCCTCTGCCTTGAAGGGCTTCCTCCAGAAACCCACAGGGCCTGTTCCCTCTATGTATTCGAGCTTTTGCTCAAATATCAACCCAGAGAGACCTTTGTGGATCAGCCCATCTAAAAGTTACCCACCCCTCTGTGTCACTGTCTGTCCACCTCACCTTGCTTTGGTTTCTTCTCAGCTCTTGACCGCATCAGCCATGATTTTGGGGGGGTTTACTATCTGTTTCCTCCACCGGCATGCTGTTTCTTCTGGGCAGGGGCTTTGCCTCTTGGGTTATCGCTAGTTTCTCAATGATTGGTACATGGTAGATGCTCAATAAGTATTTGTTGAAAATGACTGTGGCACGAGCCCAGCCTCCTCACAGGGCCTCTGCCTCTGGTTGTGCTGGGTCACTTTCCCACGGGACGCACCCTGCTGTGGTTTGGCAACACTGGCTGGTGGAGAGAGACCTAGAGCTGTGTCTCCGAATCCCTGGTCCTGTCCTATCTCTCACATCCTGCTGGCCTCTGTGCCCTGGACGCCCCATCTGGAGAGGGGGTGGGTGACGCTTACCGTATACTCCCCAGGGGACCGACCACCACAATGGGCTGGAAGGAAATCCTCACAGAAGGGCTTCTGAGTGGGCTTGATGCTCTCACACCAAACACGGGGAACCCCCAGTAGGGCCGGCACAAGTTTTGTGACCACCACGCCCAGGATAGCAGTGGCCCCTCCCTGAGCTCCCCCTGCTTGGCTTACCACTGCTCTTCCAGGACTCGGGGCTTTTCTGAGAAGCTGAGGGAAGCAACCATGTGGCAGCAGCAGGGGCTGGACCCAGCCAGGGAGCACCGAGGACTGCTGACTTCAGCCTCTGCCTGGGCTCCAAGGGGCAGTTCCACAGGGTGGGTGGAGGGAGAGCACCTGGACCCCTGGAACCTTCTCTGGGTCTCAGAGCATGCAGTGAACATGGTAAAGCACCGCTCTGGAGGTTTTTACTTCTTTGGTTCAAATCAATACAATTTAACAAGCATGCATTGGTTGGAGACACCAAGAACTTTGTAGACTTGGTAATTCTATTTCTAGAAGTTTATCCTAAAGAAATTACCAGAGATATATGCAAAGATGTATGTGCAATGTTTATTAAATTATTCTGTATAATAGCAAACAGTTTGGAAATAGCTTAAATAACGATTGGACATTTGTTTAATAATCATTGTGTCGTGCAGCGGGATACCATGCAATTACATTTTCAAAGACTATTTTAATGATCCAGGAAAATTCTGTTAATGCAATTTATACGGAAAAAATCAGATTTTTATGTTTATGTGTGTGTAAATGACTTTAAATTCATGTATAAAATCAAAATTTTATGTGTGTATGTGTATATTTCCCCAATTTTATTGAAATGGGTATCAGTAATGTTTACTTCCATTTAGTGTGATGATTATGAGATGTTTTCTTTTTTTTTTTTTTAGATTTTTAAATAGTTTTTATGATGAACCTGTATTCATATTACAATTTCAAATGTTATTGGTTTTTAGAGGGATAAAATTATTCACTGATTTCCCATCAGGCCTTAATTTGGGGCAGAAGTATGTGGAGTAATGTTAAGAACAGCTTGGGGAGGGGCGACTGGGTGACTCAGTCAGTTAAGTGTCCGACTCTTGATTTTGGCTCAGGTCATGGTCTCACAGTTCGTGGGACCAAGCCCCATGTAGGGCTCTGCACTGACACTGCGGAGCCTGCTTGGGATTCTCTCTCCCTCTTTCTCTGTCCCTCCTCCACTTGTGTGTGCATCTGAGGGTGTTTTCTCTCTCTCTCTCTCAAAGTAGATAAATAAACATTAAAAAGAAAAGAAAAGCTTGAGGATGCCAAGTAAATGCGTTTACTCTTCAAGTCTGGAAGCTTGTTAGGTCCTGGGGGACCTCTTATATGTGTAAGGTGTAAGTCCTCTGAGACAAGTGCTGTGGGGTATTTTTATCAGGAGTCTGGCCGCAAGAATAGTGTTCTCTCCCTCTGTGTCATGGTGGGTCCTACCTGAGAGGGAGGTCATTCTCAAGATCAGGTGCCTGAGGGAAAGTGTGTCTTTCAAAGTAGAAAGTGGACCTGGGAAGAATGTGCTAAGAGTAAGATGGGATAGAGGACTCTGGGTATGGGGCCTCCATCCCCTCTGAGACTTCCCCAGAAGATGGGCAAGACCTGGGAGCCTTTGCAGGGGTCCTGGCCAAGGTGGGACAGGACACCCTTGCCTGAGGAAGCCTGGTGGTTGTATAGTTCTTCCAGGTACTGTGTCTCTATTCTTGTCTTCCCTCAGGGTTTAGTAATGCCATCTGGTACATTAGCTGTGCTTTGCTGAAAGAAGCCAAAGCCTGGGTTTCTAGCTGTGCTTGGTCCAAAGAGATGAAAGCACAGTGGCATCCTAGGGGACCAGCCATGGGGAGGAGGTGAGAATGAAGACATGGGCCCAAGGAAGGGGGGTGGGCAGGTGACAAGCCTATTTGATCCAGCTGTCCCTCCCGCCTGGAAATCCTCCTTCTTGAACTATATCTTGGGGGCTCTGGTTTATAAAATAATAACAACAATACTAACTTTCAAAATTTTTATCATTTGTGTACACATAAGTGCATGACTATTCTGGAAAAGTTAAAAATTCAGATAAGCAAGACCAAAAGAAAAGCAAAGGAAAAATAAAAACTCTAAAATTGCCTTTTATCTCACAACCAGTCAGTGTTTTGGTGTATAATCTTCCAACATTTTTACTGAATCAACGTATTTTCAAAGTTGGGTTATTTTATGTCTTTATTAGCTTTTTATTTTTCTGCCTTCTATGCTATAAACTTCTTTCTATGTCATTAAGTGTTCTACAAACTCATCTTTGAAAGACTGCATTGTATGTTATTTTCTAGTTCAGAATTTCTTTAACCAATCCCCTCTTGTTGAACATTTAGGTTGCTTCCAGTTTTTTAGGCTCATAGATAACACGGCAAAGTACAGCCCTGTAGCTAAATCTTTATACATCTTTGTGCGTTCCCCTAGAATAAGTCTCAGAAACAGACTCCCTGAATTAAAGGATGTTAGGTTTTGTTTCCATCCCTGTGCAAGCCCTGGGAAGGCAGAGTTATTCTGAAGGTCTCACAGCCGAGCCCTACACACAGAACTCCAGGGCCTGCTGGCCCCCAAGTCTGCATGTTCCAGATGTGCCAAAACATCCGTTGCTCCTCCCCGCCCCCCCCCCCCCCCCGCCCCGCCGCCACTCCCAGGCTTGGGGCTCACCCCGGAGAATGAATTATACCTCCCTGCTGGACATGAGGCCATTTGTCTTGTGCTCTGGAATCCTGATGAGATAAAATCTGGGCTGAGCACATTTCTTTATTTAATGTATTTCTGGGCAGGTGAGCCCTACCCTTGGGAATCACCTCCAGATCGGGGTTAAGAGTTTACGGGGAGAAGGAGCAGGTCACGAGGTATAGAGCAGCTCCGGGGCTCACCCCCTGTGGGTCAGAGGAGGCCCCATTTCCCACTTCAGGCTCACCCTGGCCCCAGCTCCAAACTCCCAAATCCTGCCGCTCAACCAGAGGGCACGGGAAATTTTAGGGGTCTACTTCCCAGTATACAGCTAAGGCTGGTGGCAAGGATTTCACTCCTCAGAGAAGGAACTGGGTGCCTAGTGATGTACCCAAATCTCTCCTTCCGTGAGAGGTAGAATCTCCCTGCCTCACATTTCAGGGCTCTAGATACTTCTGAAAGGCTTGCCGGGTGCTGACGCCTAGACCTCAGGCCTCTGGTTTGTCTGAGCACATACAGCTCTCTCCATCTTGGGGGCTTTATCCTTGCTTTAGGCTCAAACTCTGCAAATGCTCCCCCTTGAGACTCCTCAAAGATCCCGGCTTCTCTTGTGCTCACACAACCAATACGTCCTAACCCCACCCACCCCCTGTCCTGTGTGGCACATTTTTGACCCTCTTCAAGTATGGTGTCTCTCCAGAGATCGTGCAGAGCATGTGTCCTCTATGCCAGGGCTCCCGATCCCTGACCCCCATCAGATCGCCAGGGGAGCTCTGTAAATATTCAGGTTCCAGAGTCTCTCCTCAGAGACACAGATTCTGCAGGTCTGGAGAGATGCCCAGGAATCAATGTTCTCACAAAGGATGGTCCTCCTGACTCTTCCCACAGAGCTGTCTTCCTGTCCCTCATCTCTGCTGATGCGGGAGACAGAGCAGGGGCCTCTGGGTCAAGCAGGCCCATGGCAAGCAAAGCAACGAGAAACAGATGGTTTCAAGGCTGCTTCCTCAGGTAACTTAAGTTCAGGAGGCTCGGCAGCCAAACTGGCCTCTCCTGGCAGGGGGATTTGGCCAGGCCAACCTGAACAGCCGCACAAAGCCATCCTCACAGGCTCTCGGGCCGTGCGCCCCCAGGCGCTTGCTCGCTGGGATGCATAAGCACGCCTCTGGCCGGTAGGCCTGCAGGGGTTTGTGACCAGAGAATTAAAGTATAGTCCTCAGCTCCTGTGGACACTTCTTCTAGAAGGCGCTGGCGGCAGCAGCACAGCAGGTCTGAGGAGAAAAGGGCCTCTGTGGGCCAGAGGTGGGTCTGTGCAGACAGGCCCACACATGCTGGGTGCGGGTCTCCTGTGCCAGCCCAAGGAACTCAGGAGGGTCAAACCCCTTCCCACTGCTGGCTCTCCCCCGCACTGGAGGCAAGAAGGTAAGTCTCCTTGTTTCTGCACTGGGGCCGCTGGGGAGCCCCTAGGACTACGGTGGGTAGTGTCATGACCCAGAGGTCCCTGTGGACAGTGACCTCACAGATGCCCTGCTCAGTTCTGGCCATTCCTAGTTTATGGACTTTTCACAATAAAAGCAATTTGTTAAATGTACAACAAAATTCATTCTCTATCTCAGTCTGTGGTAACTTCATCCCTTCAGTTGCCCAGACCAACGCCTTGGAGTTGTCCTTGAGTCCTTTCTCTTAGACCCCGTGTCCCATCCATCAGAGAATCCTGTCAGCTGGATTTCAACTTATTCCAGAACACAACCACCTGTCACCACTTCTGTTCCATCATCTCTGGCCTTCTACGGGTCTCTGCTCCACGGAACAGCCACGGGAGCCTGACGGGACTGATGCAGGAGGGGCTGGTCCAGGGTCAAGCTACACCACGGACCCTATTTGTGTCCAGGGCCCTCCTGTCCAGATTTGATTTCATCATGGCTATTCTTACCAAGGAAAGCAGTTCATCTGTCACATACAAAATGAAATTCTTTTTTGCATATCATTAACACAGCATCATAAACGCCCCACCCCCAATTCCTCTTCAGATCCCGTGTCTTCATTTGGGGTCTGTGACATCTACTGTCCACATAGGGGCTCCTTTTAGGCACTGGGACTTGGAGCTGTGAGCCAGGGCAAAACACTCAGCAATCTGGGGGCCCCTCCAAGATGCTGTGACCGGGGCCAGCAGAGCCCTAACACTGTAGTGCCCTGCTTGGAATCCGCTGTGGCACGATGCCACCACAGGTGTGATGATGTACCAGATGTGCATGAATGATGTGGGGAAGCTGAGTCCCGTCCCCCGGAGGCGGGGGGGCGGGGAACACTTCCGTCTCTCTCTGTCAGCACGAGAGGGCTCCTCCTTGGAGCTTGGGTCAGGACTCATCTTTCTGTGGGGTCCCAGGCTCAGTGCTGGCTGAGACAGACAGAATAGGGTCTGTGGGATGTGTGCGGCATACACGTGTGATTACACCCCTCGCCCCGCCTCCCCCACAGCTCCTCCAGCCTGGAGCTGACAGCAATCAGGTGCAGACTCCACCCGTCCACTCTCCTACCCCAGCCCCAACTCCATTCAAGGCCAAGGCCTGCAGTGGCCCTCAAGGGGCAGCTCTCCCAGACCTGCTTTTGCTTAGTCTTGTTTTCTAGGCCACCGCCGTTGGACCGGACTCCCTGGTTGCAGCCGAGCAGCCCACGTCAGGGCTTGGAGGAGCCAGGCCATCTTATCCAAGCAAGGATTTGAGCCTCAGAAAGGAGGAGGCAAACCCATGTCACCCAGCAGGTCCGTGGCAGAAGGAGATGGACGCCAGATGAGTTTTTTAGCTAAGGGAGCAGGGCCAGGAAGGAAGGAGGAGCAGGGAGCTCCCAGCCAGAGCCAGTAGCTCTCCTCACCCCCAGCTCAGCCCTGAGGCTGGCCCAAGCCCACTCGCTTCCAGCCAGGCCTCCTCTGTCTTCCTGAGCCCTCAGACCTGCCAGAAGCTTCTCCCCTTCTGCTGCCTTGTGTCCATCCTCCAGGTCCTCCCTCTTGCTTGCTGCTTTTGCAGACTCCAGGCAAGGGAGCAAAGGCTGGTGGGGAGAGAGGGGTCTCTGCCCGGACTCAGGCAGACTCCCTTCCAGCCAGTGGGTCTGCTTTCCCCTTGACAGATTGCCTAGAGGCATTTCCCCCCATCCTTCCCTAGCTCTGTGGCCCCCAGCCCTGACTCAGCCCATAAATTACCTGGGGATGGTCGCTGACTCAGCCAGGAAGCCCAGAGCCCTGCTCCTCACCCCCAGGCCTCAACTCCACAGCTGGCTCTCATTCCGGAATACTTGGTCCCCTCCCCTCAGGAAATTCCTGGAAAATATCAGGCTTCTTCGAGGGGAGATCTCCTAACCACAGCCGCAGCAGGGAAGGGAGCCACCACAGCCCCATCCATCATCCTGCCGCCCTGGCCCTCCTCCCCCAGCTGCTGGGCCTGTGTGGGGCTGAGCGTGGAGGTGTCCGTCCCCATGAAGTGATAGGCACATGGCCGTGGAGGGATGGCGGGACAGGGAAGAGGGAGGAGAGACCAGCCGGAGGTGAGGCAGTCAGGGCAGGCTGCTGGGAGGTGGGAGCAGTCCTAGGCCAGGAAGGATGGGGAGAACGGTTCAGTGGAGAGACGGAAAGAGTGCCCTTTCCACAGCCATTCAGGGAACGGCCCGAGCAAAGGTGAGGCAGTGGCAAGGAGACCGGCATGGATGCGGGGTTGGAGGAAGTCGGAGAATAACAGGGTGGAAGAGATTGCCAGCAAGCCCAGAGGAACGACGGTCCCTACAACATCCTGGGCGGTTCCTACAACATTCCTTGGGCTCCTAGGGCCTGCTCAAGACCTCTGCACCATCACACTCCAGTCGGGCGGTAGAGGCAGGGCTGTTGCTCTCAAGGAGCCCAGGCTGAGGCACATGGCTTTGGCACCAGGGAACTCTGCGTCTAAGGTAAAGACAGACATCCAGGCCCTTCCCGCCTCCTCTGGATCCCCCCCCCCCCCCTTGAATACTTTCCTTGGAAAAGCCCATTAGTTAATAAGGGAAAGCCAAGTCCAGTCCACAGATAACACGTCTCTTTTTTTGGCTACTTCCCCTCAGACAATAACAACTTTTTAAAGTACAAAAATTCCTGCCCAACTTCCCCCAAGGAAGGATGGCTGAATGATGTGGCTGTGGCCATAGTAACAAAGGCACTAAGGAGAGAAACAAAGTAAGCTAGCTGACCTCAGGAGTGGGTAGTTGGCAGAGGTGTCCTGAGGTCGCTGGGCCCCCAGGGGTGGGAGGCCAGGCCAGGGTGCCGTGGGGAGGGGTCAGCTGAGTCTCCGGCGTTTATTCACTTTCCCTCGGAATGGCGGTTCTACAGAGCAAGGCAGGGAGTCAGGGAGAGCTGGGGCTGAAGACAGAAAGGTGGAGGTGGTGCCAGCCAGGCAAAGAAGGCACAGAGGGAAAGACCAGAGAAGCAGAGTAACATGGAGAGGAAAGTCCTCGAAGGCAAGGACTGGGTCTCAGCTCCTCGTGTATCCTCAGCTCTGAAGCTGGGAAAGCGGCTTAATAAATGGTGTCCCCTGGGGAAGGCGTTCGTGTCTGTCAAAGCCCTAAAAACGTTTTATTGACATTCTTGAGTTGCATGTTGGACCACCTGACCCCACTCTAGACCCCCAGAGACAGATCTGCCTTGTTCACTGTTGCATCTGGGCACCTAGTGGGGTGGCCTTCCCCTCGCTGTCTGTTCAAGGTGTGAAAAGAAGAGAGAAAAGCTGTGGGCAAGAGACCAAACAGACCCACCTTGGGATGTGGCCTCTGGAGAGAGGCTCCAGGGCACCCGCCCCTGCTTTCTAGCCCCGTGCAGGGGCCTGTCCTGTTCCTGGAGCCTGAGGTGGGGAAGGGCAGCCTGGGAGGGTTACCTCTGTGAGCCCCAGCCCTGGGACACTGGGAGGGCTCTGCCCACAAGGCCAGCCTGGTAAGGGGGACGGGCATCCTGCCTCATTGTCACTGGCCCAGCCGCACTTCCAGAAATTCTTCCTGCCAGCAAGAAGAGGAAAGAAAAGCCCGGGCAGCCTCTTGGGCTGCCAGGAAGGGGGTGGGCAAGTGGGAACCAGGTTTCCCAGAGCTCTCACGGGCCAAGCTGGAGCTCTGGGGCCTTCTGCCTGGGCCAAAGGGCCTGCTCAGCTCTGGGACAAAAGTGGGCCCGAGTGTGAGGTGTCACAAGAACTGACCAATGGAACTGAAGCTCACCACGTCTGTGCCCAGCCAGGCTGTTTGTGGCTGCAGAGCAGAGACGGGAAGAAGGAAGGCCTGGGAACCGCTAGGCTTCCCACAGGCCGTTTTTAAATGTGGGGGCCACAATAGACTGAAGCTCATTTTCAATCCAGAGTAATTATTGCCTCTCCTCCTCGTTTCGTGTCTAGCCCTATAGCTCTTGAGGGGGACAGAGAGGAAAAAATATTTATTATTATTGTTATTATTATTATTCTCCCATCTAGCATTTTCCTAGTGTGTTCTGTGCAGCACCAGCCTACAGGCGAAATCCTTGATAAAACAGGAAGGTTTGCGGAACTCAGCACATCAGCTACCCTCTTTGAGATTCCTGGCACACAACGTAAATATTAAATTCTCACAGAAATCCTGAAGACACTCATTTCACTTAGGTTAATCCAGCGTTTCTCAAATGTATCCAACCACAGAACCCCTTTTTCATGGGACGCCAGAAACACATTTGGGGGAAGGCTGTGTTAAAGCTTTCGAGGGGTGGCTTTCTGACGTTGTTCCAGCCGTGGTGCCACAAGGGTGGTGTGAGAGGGACTGGGGAAATGAGTCAGCTGGACTCTGGGTCTCCATCCCACCCCACCCACCCCAATTCAACCAGCAGTTCCTTTATTCTGCCGGGATCGGGTTTCCAACAATATATTTTTATTTGATGAAGGGCCTCCGCTGCTAAAACTAAGTTTGAGAGCCAATACTTTGTGGCTCTTCATGAATATATGAAGAAAAAGAAAAACAGAGGCCAAGTGGGGTTGGGGGTGTCTAGAAACAAAAATAGTGACATTAAAATGCAATCGATTTGGCGTGCCCGGGTGGCTCAGTAAGTTAAGCCTCCAACTTCGGCTCCGGTCATGAGTTTAAGCCCTCCCACCGCCTCCCCTTGCCCCTGTCAGGCTCTGTACTGACAGCTCAAAGCCTGGAGCCTGCTTCAGATTCTGTGTCTCCCTCTCTCTCTGCCCCTCCCCCGCTTGCACTCTGTCTCTGTCTCTCTCTCAAAAATAAATAAACATTAAAAAAAATTTTTTAATACAATAGATTAAACAGAACAGGAACACAGTGTGGGAGGAAATTTCCCCGTGTGTAAATCTCAGGATGTGCTGTCCAGGTATTTTAATTCCATTTTACAGATGAAGAAACTGAGACAGGAGGAGTTGAGCTATGGGCTCAGGACTCTAACTAGATCTCTGACCAGGTGTCTTGCCACCCTTCCACAGTACTGGGGTTAGGAGAAGGGCTCCTACCCTCAGAATATTCCCACTTTCATGGAAGAGGCAAAATCCGCCCACCAAAGAATGGCAAATGGAGGCAGTACCAATGCAGAAGCAAAGGTACTGTGGTTGGGACTGTCAGAGGGCAGAAGAGAAGGATTGGGGGAGCACGGAGCTCAGAAAGCCTTCTCTTTGAGAGCTGAAATTGCCCCCATGATATGTCCCGGAGCCTGGCGTGATTCTGCTATATGGAAACTCATTTCTGTCTTCAGTTCTAGAGATTTCTTAGCCATTGTCTCTCTGCATATTGCCCCTCATTCTTCCCAATCTCTCTTCCTGCGATTCTACTTGGCATAGGCTGGACCTTCTCATTCTGTCCTCCACACCTCTCCCTCGTCCCTGTTTTCCACTTATTTACATCTTTGTGCTGCATTCTTGGTAAACTCTCAGATCTCCTTTTCCAGCTCTTTCTATCCCACTGAGTTTTAAATTTCAACGATACTTTTTTTTATTGTGGAAGTTTTACAGTCTGGCTTTTGACACTCAAAATCCAAGAATTCTAGACTACTCCCTGAGGCAACCAATGCTGCTTGGTCAAGCCCGGGCTGGAGTCCTGAGGCTGAAGCCTCACTAGGTCCCCTCGGTAACCCCAGAGGCCATGCAAATACGTTCTCTGTGGGTCCTTCAGAGCAAACTAGCTACAGAAAGGGAGCAGAGCTAAGGAATGCAAGAAGATATTGGGGGAAAGTCTAGTTAATAGTTCACAAGATATTATCCCACATCCCCCCATATATGGTAGATACTACTATTACCGTGATTACAATGACCATTATTATTGTATCACCATCAGTGTAACCTTGGGAATGTCCTCGTCTCTTCCTAAACCTTGGCTTCTCACCTGAGCCTGCACCAGATCAGCCCATTCGAAACAGGAGTCTTTTCCTCATCGGTCCCTGAAGATTTCCCTCCCTGCTCTGCCTTCTCCTTCCCCTTTTCCTGGTCCAATGAAAGGTCTAGTCTGGCAGAGGCTGGGCCCTGATAACAGCCGAACAATGACAGCAGCAGCCCCTGAGCGAGGGCGTGGGAACCAGCTGAGATTATGGGAGAGGGACCGGAAAAGAGGAGGGGGGAGACCCAACAGCTGGACAGGCAGACACGTCCGCCCCCAACCCTGCCCTGGAAGCCCTGCTTGGCGGTAGGTGGAAACCAGTCTGTTTCTCTTGGATGGTCACCTTCTGGGCCACTCATTCATTCAACAGCTATTTACTGGACACCTACTAGGTAGCAGGCCCTGTGCCAGGAACGACCTTGTCCCTCGGGACTATCCCTTCAACTCTGCAAAAACATTCACAACTATTGCTTCGGAGTTCACACCACAGGCCTATGTAACAGGAAGGACTCCGATCCATAACCCTTCTTGATAAGAGGGTGCCGTGAGTTTTACAAGGACACAGGGCAAAGTGGTCTTCACTCCCCGGTCTACCCTCTGGCCTGGGGGAATGAAATCCTCTGGGCAGTTTGCCTGAAGGTAGTCAAAAGAAATTCATTCGCCCCCTTTTGTGGCCTCCAATGTGCTGGGGGACACAACCCTTACTATCAACAGTTGTGCAGAATGCTCTAGATGTCTGTCAACCCTCCCTTTGCTACCACAGTTCAACTTTTTTGAAGGGGGGGAAGACTGTCCCAAATCCATCATGGAAATTACTCCATTTCTCAGTTAAAGGCCATTGGGAACTTGTTCTCATCTTTGCTAAAGGGGTGAAAAAAGTCTGAAAAGTTTGGTGAGCAATTTTTCTTGGAAACTGCACATTGTAAGCTTTCTAATCCCGCCTTCACGAGCCGGCATCTGGGTTTCCCCTAGACTCCAGTCATTTTTCTGTTTATCCGGATTTCAGAGTAGGTAAGACAGGCCTCAGAAATTCCTGATTTCCTCTCGGAAGAGCAGGCACCAAAAAAGACTCAAGGTTCTTGGCTCTCAGGTTTGGTTGTGGCTCCACAGGGAGCGATTTCAAACTCTCATGTTACTTCACATACGTCACCAGGCCCCGCTCAAGGCCAGTGCGTCATGGGGCAAGAATGCCATGTGCTTATCCGGAATGCACATGTCACAGGTCACGCACACGTATATGATGTACACACACCCTACCCACATATACACCTATTCTGATTTTTACCATATTCATATGCGCACCGCATATATCCCCATACACCACAGACACAGAATACAAAAATACACTTCTATGCTCTACAGACATACCTAGTGCACACACACACACACACACACACACGCAATACACAAATATATTCATGCCTCATTTATACGACATGAACATAACACACACCTTGTGCATAGACATGCACCATCTACATACACCACATTCACAAACACACAAACAGTAACCTACACACATATTTGACCAACATAGTCTACTTTCTGATTAAAGTTCTCAAGATTTTAGTTTCTTTTTTTATTAAAAAAATTTTTTTTTGGGGCGCCTGGGTGGCGCAGTCGGTTAAGCGTCCGACTTCAGCCAGGTCACGATCTCGCGGTCCGTGAGTTCGAGCCCCGCGTCGGGCTCTGGGCTGATGGCTCAGAGCCTGGAGCCTGTTTCCGATTCTGTGTCTGCCTCTCTCTCTGCCCCTCCCCCGTTCATGCTCTGTCTCTCTCTGTCCCAAAAATAAATAAACGTTGAAAAAAAAAATTTAGGGCGCCTGGGTGGTGCAGTCGGTTAGGCGTCCGACTTCAGCCAGGTCACGATCTCACGGTCTGTGAGTTCGAGCCCCGCATCGGGCTCTGGGCTGATGGCTCAGAGCCTGGAGCCTGTTTCCAACTCTGTGTCTCCCTCTCTCTCTGCCCCTCCCCCGTTCATGCTCTGTCTCTCTCTGTCCCAAAAATAAATAAAAAAACGTTGAAAAAAAAAATTTAAAAGAAAAAAAGAAAAAAAAATTTAAAAAAAAATTTTTTTTAATGTTTGTTTTTGAGAGACAAAGAGACAGAGCACGAGCAGGCGAGGGGCAGAGAGAGAGAGAGACACAGAATCCAAAGCAGGCTCCAGGCTCTAAGCCGTCAACACAGAACCCGATGCAGGGCTTGAACTCACAGCCTGAGAGATCATGAACTGAGCCGAAGTTGGACACTTAACCGACTGAGCCACCCAGGCACCCTTCAAGATTTTAGTTTCTATTTAAACCCAATTATATAACTCACCAACTTCTCTTGGTCTGTTCTTTTCTTTCTTGACAATAATCGTGGATTTTTTTTTGTCTGTTTCAGCAAAAACAAAGCAACAACAACTATGAAAATTTGCTTCTTATTTGCTATAAATAAATGCAGCTGGGTGCAAACTTATCAAAATGCCAGAAAAATGGGGCACCTGGGTGGCTCAGTCAGTTAAGCGTCCAACTCTTGATTTTGGCTCAGGTCATGATCTCATGGTTTGTGAATTTGAGCCCCACATCGAGCTCTGTGCTGACAGCACAGAGCCTGCTTGGAATTCTCTCTCTCTCAAAATAAATAAATAAACTTAAAAAAAATGCCAGAAAAACAAATGGACCAAGAACTCAGATTTGGGGGTGTTTATCTTCTCTCTTCTTTCTCATGAAACTGTGTCTCTGCCTTTGTCTATACACAGACAAGTGGTAGATGCTTGGATGCTTGGAGACATCTTCCATCTAGATGTTCGCCCTGGGGGAACACACACAAGATTTGTCACAAATACTGGGAGAACCACTTCTCATGGGAGTCTGGTTCTGCCCCTCAGCCCTCTGCCCCCGTTAGAACATGGTATGTCCCGAGAGCAAAGACAAGAGTGAAGATCACCACCAGCTTCAGGATGCCACAGCAGACATTACTAATGGATCTAGGCATCTGTCCCTCCCAGCCTGGACTTGGTGTCACAATAGCCTTCCTTGCCAGTTAATTAATCAAGGCTAGCGAGTAAGGTGGGAGCTATTTGAGATCCCATAGAGCCCAAGCCCCTCAGTGTATAGATGAGGAAATGGAGTCCCAAAGAGGAAGAGTGACTCATGTGAGGTCACACAGCCCTACTCATAGCAAAAATGAGCCCTCTGCTCAGCTCTGTGCTCCACAGATGTGGCTGGTACAGGGGCAAGGGACTCCTTGGGGGCTGAAGAAGAGGGGCTAGAGGGAGGTTGGGCCAGGCGTGGGTTTCCCTACATGCACCAAGCCTGTTTCTCTAAGCCCAAGCCCTGCCCACCCTCACCGGAACAGGCTGAGGGTCTCTGCTCTCTCTGTTACAGCACCCCTGGGCCTCTGGCCTTCAGGATCAAGGCAGGGAGTGGAGGGCCTTCCAGGGTTCAGAGATGTTGTCTTCTCTTCTCTCCCCCATCTCAGTTCTCCCCTCCTCCCTGAAGCCTTCTGTCCCACTAGGTCTCTCCGAGGGTCTCTCCCCAGAATCACCGCACTGCACAAACAGATGTCCGTGCACGTGCTGGCACGTACTGGCCTCTCACGGGGTCCCACAACCAGGCCAGAAGTGCCCCCTTCTGATGGCCACACCTTTACCATTGTTGTGCTTCTGCCAGACTGCCCTTTCCACCCTACCCCCACCTGGCCTTCTGCCCATCCTTGAACCCCCGTCGCTGGTGTCACCCTGCCTTCCCCAAAGCACACAGGTACCTTGCTCTGTATCACCAAAACTGTGTTTCTGGGCTTTTCTCACAACCCTGATGGGGCCCTGTTTGCTGTTGTAGAAGGTGTCTGGGTTTTATCCCCTTAGTGCAGAAGAGTTTGGACTTCTCACACCCACAGCACTTTCCTCCAGGAGAAACCCCCCGTCCCCCCCCCCCAAACTCCCAGACAACGCAGGTTTCCAAAACAGTGGAAACTTCCACTTGGCAGCACTAAAGCTCCTTGGCCAGGCCCCAGCTCCAGGCACATTGTGGGTGCTGAGGACATATCTGTTGAGGGGGCACAAGGGATGCATAGGTGATAGAGCCCTGCCCTCCAGGGGTTCCTGGCCAACCCACTCCCCTGGACGGGGCCTGGCCAGACACGGGAGGGCTCCCGTGGACTGGTTCCCTATTCTCCAGGCACGTCCTCTCAGGGCATTCCTGTCCCTCAGGGCGACAGCTGCTGCAGGCAGTACTAATGGGGGGCACTGGAGGGGAGGCCCTCCTGGGAGGCCCTGTCACGGGGCCAGTTGGACACAGTGCCCCCACCTGTGCTGCTGCTTCCAGCCTGGGGTGGGCATGGCGGCTGCCAGGGACATTCTTTCCCTGGGGGCGGGATACAGCTGCTGGGAGATGGGGAGGGAGAGGGAGGGCATGTGAGCCTCAGCATTTGAGTCACATCACACCCAGACAGACAGATGCCTGCACAGACGGATGTGCCACCACACATTCTCATCACACACTCATGCGGGCCCTCCCACCCAGTCAGTCACAAACCACACAATGGCACTCCTGGCCACCTCACCAGGAGTTTGGGCAAATCCAACAGTGGGAGAGGCTGGAATGATTGTAGACAATGAAGGAAGAAAATAGAACAACCAAAAGCAGAACAGGAAAAATCGTGCCTTTACTGGTGGGAAAAGCCTCAGGTCCCTGTTGCTTCCATCCTGGCTCAGCCTGGGGACTGGAAGGACCCTGGAGCCCGCAGCCCAGAGCTCAGCCCGGTCAGCCTCACGGGCAGCCCCAGAAGACATGTGGTGGGGAAAACGTGGGATTGGGACCCAAGAAGTCTGGGTATCCTGGTTCAGCCAGGACCAGCTGGGTGACCTTGGACCAGTCCCTTGACTTTTCAGCTTTCTAGTCTATGCACAAAGGGCAGTTCCAAGGTCCTTTCAGCTTTGGAGGTATGTAAAAGGGGGTGAGGGATGGGAGCTTAGGGAGGGGAACCCTCCGACTGTTGAGCCTGGGAATCACAGAGCCCGGCACAGACAGCCCCTTGAAGATTTCCCAGGCAGAGGGGAGGACGGGCAGCATGGAGCCAGGGTAAGGGGGTGGGGGTGGCAATGTAGCTGTGGAGAGCAAGCTTCAAAGGGAGCCCAGGAGGCCGGGGTGCCAGGCCCTCCCTCTACTGGCTAAGAGGCCACTCCCTGTGGCAAGCCTCCCCTCCCTCCCCTCACAGCCCAGCCTGGTTGAGCTGCCCCATCCATGCTTCCAGCGGGCATGCCCCTGTCTGAGAACCAGGCTCCGAGGCTTGTGACAATGATTCAGAGAGACAGCATGTGCAAAGGGCATGCTAATGTTGGCAGTCGTCATTGTTGTCCTTAACACCTGTCATTGTATGTCTCTCTGTCTGTCCTCGTCCAAGGCTGAGATTTTCCTGAGGTGAGAGCCGGTCATTTTGTCCAGTCCTCTACCCTAAATACCACTGCGCTGGGTATGCAGTAGGTGGCTGAGTGAACTTCCTTCTGGGGACTGACCTGGAGATGCTTTCTGCTTGGGGGACCCCCATCTCACCACTCCCTGTTGCACTCCCCTGGGGCAAGTTGGGGATGGTGGGCCCACTCCAGAGCCCCTCTCTTGGACCAGTCCCCCCTCACTCAGAGCCCCAAACCCTGGTTCAGACTCTCCAGCCTTGGGTTCCAGAGACTCTCTGGGCATTCCTGGTCCTTTAGGAGCCTTGACCCTAATGAAGTAGTTGATGGGTCCCGTCCTCTCTCTCGGGACCCAGCCTCACCAGGATGAGGCTTGGCAACTCAGGAGGACTCATTGCAGATCCAGGGCTATGTGGCGGCAAGCAGAGTGGCAAGAATGGGCACCTCCGTTCCCACCCCAGAGGGGACACATGAGCTCCTGTCTTCAGAGAGGGTCCAACCTGCTCCAGGTTTCTACCCTGGGGGACTCAATGCTGTTGTGTGGGGAATGATAACATGATAAGAAGGATCTAGGAGTAGTTCTGTGGGTTTCTATTTGCTGCCGCTTTGTTTTGTGAGCATTTCCTCTCTCCAGGCACTTGCTATACTACTTTTTTCATAAACATGATCTCCTTTTATCTTCACAGCCACTTTATGTCCTACACCATCTCCACTCCTGTTTTAAAGACAAACTCACCAGGGCTCAGAAAGGTTAAACCCCTTGTCCGGGGCCACACAGTAAGGGTGGGAGTTGGGACTCGAATCCAGGGCCATGTGACATGAAACGGTGTTCTGTGTCTCCACCACAGCAAGGGCAGTCCTGCTTTAGAGGTGTCGGGGTTCTTTGGCAGTTTATCAACTCGTTTCCAATCCTTTGCTTCGTTGATTCGGCCAGCAACCTAGCATGGCAGGTGCTATCGTCCCCATTTTGCAGTTGATGAAACTATGACTCAGAAAGGACGAGTGACTGTCCCAAGGTCACCCTTCCAAGAAGTGGCAGCATCAGGACCAGGACCCCAGCCTGAGTTTAAATTATATCCTTCTTCCTCCAGCCAAGAGTCTCATCTCCAGAAAAGTAAGCAAGAAACAAGATTTCCTGCTGGAGCTGCCTAGGGGGTGAGGAAGGGGAGGAAGAGGAGGAAGAGAAAGAGGAGAAAGAAGGAAGGGAAGGAAGGAGGGAGGAAGGAAGGAAGGGAGGGAGAAAGGGAGGAAGGAAGGAAGGAAGGAAGGGAGGGAGGGAGGAAGGGAGGGAAGGAAATACCCCAGATTTCTTTAGCTGTTTCCATTTCATATAATTTACAGATTTTTTCTGCCTTATCATGGCCCTCTGGACACAGGGCATTTCTTCAGCCCTTCAAAATATGGTGCTGAAAATTGTATTTGGTTTCCTCGTCAATGTACTATTGAGTTATTTCTTATCTCTATACAGTGGTTCCTATGTGCTTTGAATCCTTTTCAAAGACTATTATTCTGTATGACCGCCCCCCCCCCCGACATTTTATGTTAGCTTAAACTGAGATTCACTAGACTCTCCAAGGAAAAGTTGATAAGGGAAGCCCTAAAGGCCCATAGAAAAAGCGACCTGCTTTTTACACTTAATATATTTTGAATGTCATTCCAGGTTAATCAATACAGTTTCTTTCTTTCTTTTTTTTTCCAGTAAATATTTTGCTTTAATTTTCAATATAAGTATATGTTAGACACAAAAAAATGCAAAGATATTAAGCTTGATAAAATTTTACCTACATATACACTTATTTAACCACTATCTAAGGTATTGGCTAAGGTATTGAACATTTCCAGCACTCCAGAAGGTTCCCTCATCTCCATCCTAGTCAATATCCCCTGCCTCCATAGGCCACTGTTCTGACCTCTATCACCTTAGATTCATTTTGCCTGTTTTGGAATTTCATCTGAATGGAATCCTACAGTAGGTACTCTTTTATATTTGGCTTCTTTCACTCGACATAATGTTTTTTGAGCTTTACCCATGTGGTTGCAGGAGTCAGTAGTTCATTCTTTTTAACTGCTGTGTATATTTCTACCTTATAAATATATCACGATTTGTTATCCCCTTTCTGTTGACATATATTTAGAAATGTAGATTAAAACCCTGATGCAACAGCTTTACATATTCATTAGAAAAACCAACATGAGACACGCTGACGGTACTAAGTGTTGGTGAAGATGGCGAGCGGGACAAGTAGGGTTCCCAGGAACCGGTGGGGGAACTGGTGGAACATGTAGGGACGACCCCTGTTTAGCAACATCTGCTCGGGTTGTACATACACATATCCTTTGACCCAGCATCCCATCTTGAGTATGTACAGCCAAGAGAAAGGCGTGCTTATGTCTGCCAAAAGACATGTACCGGAATGTTCATGGCAGCCTTACCGACCATTCCATCACTGTGTAAATAGCTGCCAGGTTCTCCATTGTGTGAACATACCAATCTCCCACTGGCTGGTATCAGTTCTAAGCAAGTCTGAGATAAGCGTCCTTATGCACAGGCCTCGTGTGAACTTTCCATTATTTCCTTAGGATGGATTCCCAGAAGTAGATTGCTGAGTCAGAAGCACGCACATCTTCAGGGCTTGAGACCCACATCACCAAGCTGTCCCCAGAAGAGTGGCACCAGCTTCCCCTCCCACTGACCACATGTGCCCGTGGCTTCGAGGCTTCCACAAACCTAGAAGTCACTCCTGGTTTAAATGCACCCCGCCCCCTCCAGAGACCCATGGCTTTCCGGACTCCTGGTAGTGAGAGGAAGGAAGGTTTGGGGTAAACACGCTGAAAGCACAATGGCCAACAGCTCTCGGGGTCAGGCCGCCAGGCGCACAGGGCCACCACCCTCCTTCCACTAGCTGAACCCAGGCTTATCAGAGCAGCTGTCGGGGCCAGCGTGTCCTCTGATGCTGGTGGCCTCCCGCAGGCTGAGAGCAGGAAGCAGTGGCTGCAGCACGTAAGCGACCACCTACGCTGGCCCAGGAGTGCCAGTGCAGCCCCATCCAACATGGGGACTTCAGTGGGTGAGAGCAGCACCCAGCCCGTCCTCTTCCTCCTCAGCCCTTCAGCCGGGCGCTGACTTCTGTCTGAGCCTTTCCCTTCCCCAAATGCCTAGGGGGTGTCTCAATGTTCAAGCAGGCAGCAGAGTGTGCAGGGCTTGGGGGAGGAGGCCTTCCCTCCTCTTGGAGATCAGGCAGGGTTTACCTGATATGATGGGAAGAGCCTCAAGAAGTCCCCAGCTTGGCCAACCTGGGGGCCAAGTACCTGAAATGCCCCCACTGTCCTGCCTTCGTGTTCAACGCTGCCCCACCTGCCCATCCACCCAGGGAGTGGCAGTCAGCACAAGGGAGGGAAGTTCTGATACCCCCTCCCCCCCTTCCTCCCAGCAGGAAAAGGGAAGGAAGGTTGCAGGAAGCCCACTTCCCCAGCTTCACAATTCAGCTGCCAGCTGCATGGGTCAGGCCAGCTGTTCCGGCCGTTCCAACACAGTCAGGCCCTTTCTCCACACCAGGGGGAGACCCAGTGCTCAATTTCCCCCAAGTTCTTTCCTGCCAAGGGTCCAGTTTCTGCCAGCCCCCTCCCCCACTACCACCACCCAAGGAAGAGACTGGGCATCCGCAGGGGACAGTGAGCTGGACATAGTTTCTGGAGCCTGGCAGAGGCCCTTGGTTCCCTGGAGACTAAGGCTTAGAGAAGAGGTGACTATCTGGTCTCTGTTGCCACATCTGTAAGACAGGACTAACGTTGTGTGGCTCTTAGAGGCCAGGCTCAGGGAAGAGAGAAGGCAGGCTGAGCAGCCCTGATTGTGGCCTGCCTCCCTACCCAGACTGGGGCCCCCAGCTCGGGCTCCAGAGCTTCCCACCCTTCCGGCTGTCTGCTCGAAGCTCCTGCTGTCAAGGACAGCTCATGCCTGACCAGCTGCATTCCTGCCCCACAGCCACATGCTTCTGGAACCAGGGGCCCTCCGAGTTGTTGTAAGCCAGGCCTGTGTCCCCTGTTCAGTTTCTGGAAGTAGAGCCGGAAATGGGGACCCCTGTCCCCATTTCCAGGACAACCTGGAAAGGGTTGAAAGGGAGTGTTCTCAGGAACAGGGCACTGAGGGAAGCAGGGTGGGGCAGGGGAGAAACCGAAGCAAGGATGTGGCGTCTAGTTCCTGCCAGATCGCACAGATCCCACAGGAGCTCTGGAACAGGACATTCATGGAGGCATTGGCCTGGCCCGTCCCATCCTGGGTCAGTCACTGGCTACAGGCCGGAGCTGGGGGCTGAGTGCCAGGAAGGGGAACCCCGGGTGGTCGGGCCAGCACAATTCTCCAGAGAAGCTGGCAGCACAAGTCTCACCTCCCCTGGGGAAAGGGATCTGGGCGGGACATCCACAACAGCCACCACACCCACCCACCCCATTCAGGTGGGAAGCCCCCAGGCCGCCAACTCGGTGCCCGCCGCAGACTCACCACAGCCAATTTTCCTCCAGTCCTGTCTGTGTAGTGCAAGATCCTGGTCTCCACATGAGCCCATGGAGGCCCAGGGAAGGGGTCTTGAAAGAGCAGCAGAGCCAGGGCCAGACCCCAGGCCAAACGTCCTTACTTCTGGAGCCAGAGCCTCTAACGGAGGGTGGTCACAGACTTGCACCTGCCCCTGAATTTCATGCTGGTTGTGGTACGTGTGTAAATGGGTATTTCAGGAAAGACAGTATCATGGCGTCTCAAAGCAAGGAAACTAAGCATGGTTGCTGACCCTCACCCGGTTATTCCCACAGATGCATCACTAACAGGGGGCTGTGACAGAGATCCTGTGCTCGGGAAATGCCTGGGGAGGCTGAGAGATGTTCCACACATCCATCCACCCTGTCCTCCCCTCCCGGGCTTGGCGAGGGGCACTGGGCTGTCCCGGAATCTGAGAGGAGAAGCCGCTTCCTCTCCTCATCCTGGGGTGGGCCTGGACCAGGGTCCTGGGGCCGAACCCCACAAGCTGCCGGACGATGGTACGCAGACCAGGCCACCACTTACACATCTGACATTTGTGTGCACGTGTATAAAAAGCGCCCTCGCCAGGAGAGACAAACCACTCAAAAGTACCCCTTCTAAGGCAGTACATTTCAGGAATGGCCCCTTCTTCAGGGTGGGCCTGCCCGGCCCCCCACCCCTCACACCTTGGTTCTACAGGACTTCTCCCCCCCTCAACCGACCAGCACCAAGAGGCAAGCCCCCAGGGGACAAGCCCACCATCATCCCGGGCCCCTAGAAAAAGAGACTTGTTTCCAGGGTGAGAGAGAAAGCAGGAAAAGGCCAGAGCGTGTGCCTTAAGGCTCTGAAATCCTGAACTAGGGCAGAGCTGGGACGGCATCTCAATGAAGCCGCTGACAGATTCTGGGCCTCCGGCCAGCTTCACACCAGACCTGTGAGGGGGACCCGGGCTGTGCCAGGCTGGGAGGGCTGCAGGAGTCAGGGCTGGGGAGCACACAGCGGTTGCCTGGCCACCATGGCCATGGAGGTGCCCCGAAGGCAGCAGAGGCTGAGGGACACGAGGTCCTGGGACACAGAGGCCTGAGCCTCCATTCAATGCTGAGCCTTGCTGGGGAGCATTCTATCTTGCCGCCAGCTAGGGTCAAGAACTACCGAATTGATCCTTAGTTCCTCTCTCCAGAAAGGGCTCTGAGATCAATTAGATGTGGGGAACATCTCCTATACTGGCTTCTCTGGGTGACTCACAGAACATATTAACATAGCAAAGAACTTTCCAAGCAAAAAAGCAAAACAAAACAAAACAACTTTGCTCTGGAAACTGACGGTGGTGATGGCGGTATGTGTATGCACCGGTGTGTGATATTGTCCCTGTTTTATAAATGGGACCCTGGGTGCACCTGGGTGGCTCAGTCGGTTAAGTGTCTGACTTCGGCTCAGGTCATGATCTCACAGCCCGTGAGTTCGAGCCCCGCGTCGGGCTCTGTGCTGACAGCTCAGAGCCTGGAGCCCGCTTCAGATTCTGTGACTGAATCTCTCTCTGCCCCTCCCCTGCTCATGCTCTCTCTCTCTCAAAAATAAATAAAAACATTAAAAATTAAAAAAAAAATAAAAGTAAAAATAAATGGGACTCTGAGAGGCTAAAGAATGTGTCTGATGTCATCACCATGGTCAGTGGCAGAGTGCCAACTCAGACTCAGGGCTCTCCCATACATACCCCTGACTCCACACACCCTGATCACCTCCAGAAATGGGATTCTTGGCAACTTCTCCTGGGGGGCAGGTAGCCCCAGGTAGGGCTCTGACAGGTGGCTTTACACAGCTACCTCTCCCAGTTGGGCTTTTTCTCTCCCTGCAGTCAGACCCTTATCAAGGTCTGCTGGAGGCCCAGAGCCTTTGACTTCCTGTCCAGCCCCTCGCAGAGCCAAACTGGCAGAGCCCATCCTCCCTGCGGGGGTGCTCGGTGCCCCATCATGTGCCCAGATCCTCTCAATCTGGTGCAGGCTCTCAATCTTCCCTGCTCTCTGTCTCCCGCGAGGGCGTGGAGGGAGGTTTGTGGCTTCCAAATTCTATTCCTGCAGGTCGACCTCATCAACATGACGCTCCCAGCATGAAGAAGTGGACCATTCTTCCAGGCACACTGGTGGAATTGAAGCCACTGGGGAAGTCTCCGTGGGGAGGTGCTGGAGGTTGCATGATCATCCTTAAGTGGGGCTTGAGGACCAGCAAACTCTAAAATTCAGGTTGCTGAATCTCTGCTCCCTGTACCCCAGGCAAACTTCAATCCTTCCCTCAGTGCCCACCTTGGTTTGAAAAGCTCTAATGAAGAGGCTACTGCATTCTTGTAGCAAAGGGGGCTCCAGGAGCTGGTGTAACGTGAGCCCGGGGAGGGGGGGCACCTGGGTGTGAAGCATTTCTGAGTTCTCAGAACCTGCACAAAGACTTATGTGGGAAAGTCTCTTAGAACACGCTCATGTCTCTCTGGCTAAATCTAATTAAGACGAAACCTTAGCTTCCTCTGGAGTCTGCTGCGTGCCATCAAGCAGTTCCTGAGAAAGACTTTGTGAAAACTGGCTTGGCCAAGGTAAGACTCACTCACACTGTGTCCCATTCTCTCTGGACTCTTGTTTCAGCACCAAATCAATGTCTTCCTATGAGATGTGTGGATGATAAGCTTCTGTTTCCCAGTGAAGTTTACAAGCTAAAGAATCTCCCCGTCAGTACACCACCCGCCGTTGGCGAGGACCCTACAACCATCTGACAACTCTTTCTTATTCCCTAAACAACCCAGCCAAAAGGAAGTATCAGAAAGGTATTGGAAGAATCAGGGAACCAGGAGAGCCGTTAGAGTGAGCAAGGCATAGACAAAGCAATAATACAGCAATAATTCACAGTCCAGAGGGGCAGGCTGGTGGCACCTGGGAAGTCTGACTGGGGACTCAAGTGGCCAGACAACAGACCTCTAAAGTGGGAGGAAGTCTGGCACCTTGGGTTGGCAGAATTGTGCCAGGTGCTTCTCTTTGTGCTTTATGCTTATTTAATCTTTCTGACAACTACTGTTAGTAGCCCCATTTTACAGATGAAATAACCGAGGCACAGAGAGTAGGTAATTTGCCTAGAGGCATACAATTGACACGCGGTAGTCAGGATTTGAACCCAGGCAGTTTGGTTCCAGAGTCCATGTACTAGATCACCACACCACAACTCACTCTCAGGGAGGAGGGTCCAGTTATTGGATGTTGAGGTTACTATGGCTGTGTAACGCCAAAACTTAGTGGCTTAAAACATCCCTAGTCATCTATTCAGCTCATGAATCTAGGGTCTGGGCAGGGCATGGTGGGAAAGGATTAGGTGCTGCTCTACAAGATGGACGTGGGGGAACCACGTCTGAGGACAGAAGGATCCCCTGCCTGGCACAATGACTCACAGGGTTAACAAGCAAGAGCTGGCGGCTGGCTGGGAGCTCAGCCAGACTGAGAGTGGGGGGCTGTGTTCCTCTCCACATGGGCCCCTCCATGGCTGCTCAGGCTTCCTCACGGCATGGCGGCCGGATTCCAAGAGTGAGAGTCACAAGAGACCGGAAGTGGAAACTGACAGTTTCTTAAAGCCCAGGTCCAGAAACGGGCACGGCCTCGTTTTCACAATGGTCTATTGGCCGAAGCAGCCAAACATCCCAGGTTCAAGAGGGTGGGATATAAATCCCACCTCCAAGTGAAAAGAGTGTCAGAATTTGGGGATTATGCTTTAAAACTGCCACTTTGGACCTGGCATCCAGAGGAAAGACTGGATCCCAGGAATGAAAGAGAAGCTGTTGACTGTTAGCTCTTGCTCAGGGCAGATCAGAGGGAAGGCACGTGGACTGTAGCACATGGACCAATAAAGTCTCCAGTATGTGCCAGGTCTTGGCCCTCCTGGGCATTATCTCAGTTTACCTTTACAACAACCCTTGAACATAAATTTTCTCACCAGTTATTATAGATGAGGACTCTCAAACGCAGAGAGGGTGTTAGCCTTATCCAAGGCCACACAGCTGCTAAATGTCAGAGTTCCTCTGATTCCAGAGCTGAACTCTTAACTCCCACAATGAAGAGCAGGGCTGGCCTCAGAGGTATGACAAAGTCAGCTGGGAAGTGGTAGGAGCGCAAGGAGCCAGGCTATCACTCCTCACCCACTCACCTCCTCCAGAAGCCCTCCTGGGAAGCCTCCTGCCCTCTGGGCAGGGCTCCAAGACACCCCATCCCAAGGCATCCTTTCCTTCTCATGCCTCCTCTCAGGCTGGGGGACGTATGGACCTTCCTTCTGGCCCTGCCTCCCAAGCTGTTTCTCAACCCTGACCGGTTCCCAAAGTCCTCTCTGTACTTCCTGGAAACCTTCCCAGAGGCACTCTCCCCGCTCCTCTCATCTCGGCTATAAGCACAAGGTCTTTAAATTTTAAAACAAAATTTTCATTTTAGAATGCAGGAACTGTGTGAAGATAGTACCAAGTTCCTATATGCTCCACACCCAAGTTCCCCTATTACTATCATCTTATGTTGGGATGGGACATTTGTCACGATGAATAAACCAATATTGATACATTATTATTAATCAGCCTTACAATATTGCTGACATTATCATTAAAGTATAATCCATACTTGCTTCAGATTTCCTTAGGGTTTTTTTTGTTGGTTGGTTGGTTGGTTGGTTGGTTTTACCTAATGTCCTTTTTCTTTTCCAGGACACCACATTACATTTGGTTGTTGTGTCTCCCTAGGCTCCTCCTGGTTGTGACGGTTTCTCAGACTTCCCTTGCTTTTGATCATCTTGACAGTTTTGAGGAGTACTTATCAGGTACTTTGTAGAATGCCCCTCAGCTGGGACTCATCTGGTCCCAGGTGAGACTGGGGTTATGAGTTTGGGGGAGGACACCATTTTCATCACATTGTATCCAGGGTATGTTCTATCAATATTACTTATCACTGTCCGTACTAATCTGGATCGCCTGACTGAGGGAGTGTTTCCAGACTGCACTGTTTGGAAGGAAGTCACTCTGCCCAGCCCATGTTTAAGGAGTGGGCAGCTACGTTCTTCCTTGAAGACAAAGTGTCCACATATATCACTTGGAATGCTTCTGCCCCAGAGTTTTGTCTCGTCTCCCCCATTTATTTATTCAGTTAATCATTTGCTCATGAATATTTATTTCATACTTTGGGTAATAATCAAACACTACTGTATTTATTTCGTTGTTCAAAATTGTTCCAGCTACGGTCACTGGAGCTCTTACAGTTGGCCCCTGCACCCCTTTGAACTTAATCCCATCTCTCTCTCTCTCTCTCTCTCTCTCTCTCTCTCTCCTTCTAGCACTTCATTACTTTCTGGCACTACAAGATGCTTCAGGTTCATCTTGCGTATGTCCTGCCCCCAACCTAGAATCAGCCATTTCTCCAAGGAGCTCTGGTTCCTTTTATTGGAGAATGGTATTAGAAACCAAGATCTGAGCACTAAGTGTGCCCATGGCTACCGGGGTATCATTGCTTCCAGGCCCTCTCCGCTGATAGAACAAGGAAATATATGTGTGTTCACTAACCTGTGTGTCTATACACACATCTATAAATATTTCTATATGTAACCATCTGTGTCTCTATTAAGGTAAACCTGAGTTCATACTAATGTCTATAACTCCAACCCATGATCATGAGCATCACTCTAGCCTTCTCTCTCTGCTTGCCTGTCATTTCTCGCTTCCCACTCCTTCAGTGAGAGACGTGGCTCCTGTCACACACCATCCATTTACTGCTTGTCCTGTTCCAATATACGTGCATGGTGGTTTCAGAATTGTTAGCCCACGCTGCATGGGAAATGACTTTATCAACTAGAGTGCAGTGCTTAGAGGTTCTTCTGCTTTTAGTCTTACAGACTTTACTCATTTCCAGAGTTACTTAAATCAGAACCTTCTCCCCCCACCCACTTCAGTGAGGCTGTTTCATATATTTACAATACAGATGGGTTTGTCATAGTCTGCATTCCATCCTGGGATCTCCCACCCTCTTAAATGCTTTTTTACACTTGCACACATTAAGATGGACTCTGCTGTGAAGTTCTATGAGTTTGACAAACTCAGGGTCAAGTATCTAACATTGAAATATCATAAAGAATAATTTTGCCCTCCAAAAAGCCAAACAAACAAGTGCCCCACCTATTCAGTCATTCCTTTACCCTCAAGAAGATTTCACTTTTAAAGTATATTTAGATGTTTTTCCAAGCTTCTTCATACACATATCTCATTTAATCTGCAAAGCAAACCTGGGGATTGGGAAGAGTAAAAGCCTCATTCCCACTTCCTGGAGAAGACTGAGGCTCAGAAGCATTAAAGCCCTTGGCCACATGGCTAACGTGTATAGATTCAAGACTGATCCTCCTGCTTTATTCCTACTCTCCTCAGGCAGGGGCCATTCCCAAACCGCAGAGGTGGAGACAGGTGGCTGGGTTTCTGTCAGGCAGAAGACTGGGTCATGAGGGAAAACAAACCACGGGCCGACAGCAGGACACCTGAGTTCTTCTGATTCTGCCACGTACTCACTGGGTGGCTTTGACAAAATCGCTTTCCTTGGCTGGGCCTCAGTTTCCTCTTCTGTAAGGTAGTGAATGGGACCCCAGGTCCCATTCAAAGTCTAAGCAGGCTGTGTCTGGCCTGTGGCATAAGGCTGACTGCAGCTGGCAGGGAGATTTGGGGGTGCTCAGAGGACATGGCTGAGGAGTAAAACTCAAGTCATCTACAGAGAATCAGTGGTGTGCCGCCCTGGGATCAGGGTGGGTGACAGATCCCAAGGCCACTCTGCTCTCCCCACTGCCAGCTCTCCAGGTGCTGAAACCACCAATGCTTTGGTATCCCGTTCCATGGTTTATGGCAGTGTTTTTCAAACTGTAGTTTGAGACCCAATGAGTCATGATTTCCAATCTTTTAAAAACTTCCAACCTCTTGGGGCGCCTGGGTGGCGCAGTCGGTTAAGCGTCCGACTTCAGCCAGGTCACGATCTCGCGGTCCGTGAGTTCGAGCCCCGCGTCAGGCTCAGGGCTGATGGCTCAGAGCCTGGAGCCTGTTTCCGATTCTGTGTCTCCCTCTCTCTCTGCCCCTCCCCCGTTCATGCTCTGTCTCTCTCTGTCCCAAAAATAAATAAACGTTGAAAAAAAACAAAACAAAACTTCCAACCTCTTGATCTGCATAGAATAGATCAATGTATTCAACATAATAAGGGAAGTATAAACATTTGTTTCAATTAGATGTGTGGGGGGCACCTGGGTGGCTCAGTCGGTTAAGCGTCCGACTTCGGCTCAGGTCATGATCTCACGGTCCGTGGGTTCGAGCCCTGCGTCAGGCTCTGTGCTGACAGCTCAGAGCCTGGAGCCTGCTTCAGAATCTGTGTCTCCCTTTCTCTCTGACCCTCCCCCATTCATGCTCTGTCTCTCTCTGTCTCAAAAATAAATAAACATTAAAAAATAAAAATAAAAAAAAAACAATTAGATGTGTGGGTAATGGGTCAAAATGGAAAATATATTGGTCCCAAAAGACCGGAAGTCACTAGCTGACACAGCACATTTACATCCTTACTTCATTTTATCTTTACTGTAACCCTACAAGGAGGGGTTATTATTACTATCCCTACTTTCCAAGGGAAGAAACTGACGCCCAGAGAGGTCCAATGGTGCACTCACAGTCTCCCAGTTAGTGAGGGGCAGGTTAGGCTCCTAGACTCAGCTGGGGTTTCCCACAGTTGATCCTAAACGGGATTATGGGCACTCGTTTCCTTCACAAAGCCCAGAGCGACACGGCCCACGGGAAGGAGATTCAGGGTGGACGGTGTCTGTGCCCCTAAACCTGGCCAGCCCCACTTCAGCTTGGCAGAATGAGGGGCTGTTCACCATCTACCCACCATGGCTCCCCACCCCCAGAAACCGACTCGGTGGGAGTTCAGCCAGGACCAGGCCCTGTCAGGGTGGGCAGTGTGGGTGGGAGAGTAAGCAGGTGGGAGAGGCTGAGAAAGGTCCCCTGGGCCTCCTCCCTCCAGGCAGACACCACACACCACACTTTGCAAACACACTAACAAAAGCACGCTCTAGCTTGCGCCCCAGACTCCCCCGGGGCCCTAATTCTCAGCTGTGAGCAACTGCGGGCCCTATAGTGTATCCATCGGTCCTGCCTCTATTCCCCAGGTTTTCCTGCTTTGGCTGAGGCCAATATAAGCCCACTGAGGGTACTTTCCCACCTTTTCTTTCTTGGGTTGTCTTGTGATTTATGAGCTCACAAAACTCGCTAATCCTTTCTCCTCGGTTACCTAGATGTAAAGAAGGCTTCGGTCACTTTGCAGACGGGAGGACCCTAATTTTCCCTTGAACACAGACCACCAGGCCCTGACCAGGATCCTTCCCACAGGGCTGTAGGGTTTATTTGTGATTTGTTCATTCAAAGGTTACCATTGTCGGGAAATCCCTAACAGTGGTGAGGAAAAGGCAAGAAAAATGAAGGGCAGTAATAATTTTTCTGTAGCATACATCTTCCAGCCAGCCCCTTCCTGGCCACTGCCCCTTAATGAGACGATGTGGGTCTCAGTATCTCCCAGTGATGGGGGCCTGAGGGTACCAGGGAGAGTCCCCTGGCATCTGTGGTAGGAACTTAACAGTAGGCCCAGTCACGCCCCTGGAGTGGAGGCACTTTGACCTCACTTCAAGTCTCTGTTCAAGTGTTACCAACTCAGGGAGACATCCTCTGATCCCTTCCTCACCTAGCTCCCAACACACCTTCCTGGTTTAGCATTTTTCCATAGCTCTTCCTACCATCTGACAGCTGTTTTCCTTATTTATTTACCCAGATTTCCTCCCCGCCCTCCCACCCCCCCTAGAATGTAGAACAAGATCTTTATTTTACTCATTGGTTTCTCCCCTGTGGCCTAGAATGATTTCTGGCGCATAGTAACCACTGGATAAATATTTGTTGAATGAATAAATGAGTGAATGAATGAATTCCTTAGGCCTTAAAGTGGCCAAAAAGACTCATTTGGTGGCCTGCCCAGAACCTTTTGGGCATGTACTCCCGATAAATTCTAGAAGAGCAGTTGTCCAGACTGACTGGCCTAGGCCCATGCCCAGGACAACCTAGACCCTCTCCTTGGCCAACCCCTTTGCGGTTGGTGGCTGCCCCCAAGGCTGGGACTGCTTCAGAGTTTGCTCCTCTTTGTAGCCTGGCCACAGGACACCATGAGCTGAGCATCCTGGGTCCACCCGCAGCTCCCTCCTCATACACTCCTGTGGGAGCCCCACCATACCTTCCCTGGCCCAGCACTGGACATCTCCCATGCTTCTCACTGTCTTGGAGCTGCCTCCCACCAGAAAGAGCCCAGAACATCCTCCCAAACCATGAGAAAGTCATGGCGTGGGCCCAGCGCATCCTTGGTCTCCTCACACTTAGAAGGGGCTTGGACCCTGGGGTCCCCAGAAAGGAGAGAAGGGAGGGCCTGAGGCACACTGCGACCCCAGATGGACCCAAGGTGAGCAGGCACGTTGAACCGTGGCCTGGGGGAGAGATCCAGGGAGCGGAGAGACAGACAGAAGGCTTCAGAGGGGACAGGCAGAGAAGGGCAGAAGGAGAGAGACAGAGAGAAGACAGAGGGGGACAGAAAGGATCGGAGAGACACAGTGCGGGGACAGCCCAGAGCGACAGGCGGAGAGAGCCAGAGGACAAGAGCGAAGACGACGCAGCGAGGGGGCGGCGGAGGGGCGCGGGGCCGGCGGCTGAATCGCTCTCTGTTCTGGCGCCGCACTGAGGGGCTTTCTTCGCGGCCGTGGGAAAGCGGTGGGCGAGCGCGCGCCGCCGCCATGTGGACGGTAATTAGCCGGATTAGGGCGGGAGCCGCGCGGCCCGGGCGGGCGGCCCCGGAACAAAAGGCCCCTCTTTGCCCGCGCAAACGGCAGGGTCGCCGGGTCAGCGGGCAGGGTGCCCCCGAGGGGCGAGGGGCGAGGGGCCGCGCGCGCGTCCGGAGAATGGGGCCTCTGTGCACCTGGCGGGCCGGCTTTGGGGTCCAGACTCGGGTGCGGGAGGAGAGCGGGGAGGCCAGAGGCGGCAAGACTCCACAGAGGTCAGAGCTGACCAGCCTTAGTGGTCGTAGTACTGGGGACACGGATACCTTTTATTGAGCGCCTACTGCGTACAGCTCCATGCCGAGACAGCATCGTGCCATTTGATCTTCCTAAGAACCCTCAGAGGCGGATGCTATGATGCCCTGATTTTACAGATGAGAGAGGTGGGTGCAGAGATTGTGACTTGCCCAAGGTCGCTCAGGAGGAAGTGGTGCCTCTGGCATTTGCTGGTTCTGAGTAGGCGCTCTACAAGTATGAACTGAATAAATGAGCGAATGAATGAATGAATGGCAAAGAGGGGCCCTGACCTCACCGCTGTGGTCACCCCCCATCTGAGAGGTTTGGGAAGTGGGGACTGCCAGCCTGACACGGAGGCCCACTCCCTTCAGGGAAGCTGTTCTGGGGGATCCATGCAGGGCTGTGTCAGCACTGACACTCCCACCTACCTACCCCAGACAGTGTAGGAGACTGGTCACTAGTCAGGAATCCAAATAATGGATAATGTGACCATTTGGTTTCTTTTCCAGTAGCCCCAGCAGAACTGTATTCCCTTGGGGATCTATGCCTACAGCCCCCAGGCCCCTGCAATGCACAGGGCAGCATGTGGGGCCGATGGTGACCCACGGAGGCAGGAAGAGGAGGACCTGGAACCTTCCACCCCTCTTGGCTTCCCTGACCTTCCCTGCCACCTGACTCTCACTAGCCACTCCAGAGCATCAGAAATGTTCCAGTTTTAAATTAAGAGCATGTTCTGGGCTATGGGTGTCATGCTCCAGCTGACCAAACATCTCTCCTCACAGGAGATGCAGAGAACACCCTCTCCTGCCCACAGTTGCTGACAGCTGTTGTGAATGGAAGAACCGGACAGGTGGGCCTGGGGTGGGGGGTGGGGGGAGGGGGATGCATTAGGGAGTGGTGGGGACTGTGGCAAAGTCTGCTGTGAACGTAGCAGTGACTGCTTACTCTGGCCCGTTAGTGTCTTATGGGCCAAACTGGTCAGGCCTAAGCTCTAAATAAATGAGAAATAAATTCAGCTTTTTAGGTGGCTTTTCCAAATTTTAAAGTATGCTGTGGGCCACACTAACATAGGTAGGGTCCAGATTCAGCCCACAGCTTGGCAGTTCACAACCTCCTTCCTAGGTATAGCACTGGAAATGCTTCTGGTACTCTGAGCCTCAGGAAGAAGGAATACCCCATCCCTTCCTCCAAGCCCCCTCTCCCTCCAGCTTCTCCAGACTCAGTGACTGAGGAAGAGGTATTGGGACAGAGGAAGGGATGGGTATTGGGGGATGCCCAACCCTTCCCAGATCCCTGTGCCCTGCATCAGACCGTCCCCATCGTGGAGAGGACTTAAGCAGGAAGTCTCCAGGCCATTGACAACTGGGTGACCAGGCACATGGCCAGGAGACAGAGATTGTCACACCCAGCTCAGCTGGGGGAAGCCCAGTGAACCATTAAATGAGAGTTTTCTCTTGGGACAGCAGCACTTAGAGCCCTGAAAGTGGCCGGGACAGAGGAGGAAATGCCTGCTTCTGTCCAGCCTTTCCTCACACCCCACCTCCATTTACCCTCACAGACTCCTTGTTAAGTGTAGGAGTACCGTTATCCCACTACTCAGATGAAGAAACTGAGGTATAGAGGGCTTGAGTATTTGTCTGAAAGCAGTAAAGAATGAGCCTCTGGGGACCATAGCTTGAAAGGGCTCCAAGTTTGAGATTTGTTTGAAATGTTGTATTTTCTTAAAAATTGGTGTGAATGATGCTTTCAATTTCGTAACGTATACATGGCTGTTTCAGTATGAGAATGATGATAGGGGGCGCTTGGGTGGCTCAGTTGGTTTAGCATCTGACTCTTGATTTCAGCCCAGGTCAAGATCTCATGGATCGTGGGATCGATCCCTGTGTTGGGCTCTGCACTGATAGCACGGAGCCTGCTTGGGATTCTCTCTCCCTCTCTCTCTTCCCATCTCCCGCTCGCACACTCTGTCTCTCTCTTGAAGTAAATAAACTTAAAATTTGTTTTTCTTTAATTGATGATAGTTTTTTCTCCCATAATCTGGCAAACCTGACCTTGGGAGGATGAACCCCATTTATCCTGTGGCATCTCAGACCCCTGGCACTTCACCGTGAAGTCACAGCAGCCCACATCCACAAGATAGAGAAGCCCCCCAAAGACAGCTTATGACAAAGTAGACCTGAACCCAGGGCCCTGACTTTCCCGGCAAGCATGCTAGGCATAAAGGAGGTTTGGTTGCTGTTCATGTCTGTCCTCAGCTCCCCATTTCTACCTGGTGGAAAACTGAGGTGAGAGGCCTCTCCCACCTCCTTGGGGCAGGCACAGCTGTGGCTCAGAGCTGAATCCCTGAGGGCCACTTGCTTGTGCGGCTACAGATCCTGACCCCTGAAAAGCCAGGATGCAGTCTCCTCTTTTCTCCGCCCTCAGCTACCTCCATGTTCTCTCCTTTTTACACACCAAAACTTCTGCCATAGCCGCTGCTGCCTTTAGCTCCTGTCGGTCAGGCCTGGGTGGCGAAGTGCTCCCGACCACTGGGCACCAGCTGAGGCGTGGGGAGGGCCAGTGCCCCCCAGTAATGGCTGAGAGGTGGCCACTCTCACTCCTGCCCCTAAAAGAGCTTGAGTCAGGGAGCCAGAGGCCACAGGGGTGGCAGGGAGAGAAAGAGGGGTTAGTTCCAGAACAGCTGCCCTCAGGGAGCATGAGACAGTTCCACAGGGGCTAAGGACAACTTGAACCCAGAAAGGGAAAACTTCCTCCTTTCCCAGGGATACCCAGCACTGGACCTCGCCAGCCCAGTGGAGTGCTCTGAGGGGGCTGGGGGGGGGCTCTTCCCCAACACCCACCCCCTTTTCCCTTCCAGCAGCTGATGGTGGTTTCAGAGACCACTAGGCAGAATAACTAAGGCTTGGGGGGGCTTGCTTCCTGACCCCACCCCCACCATTAGAGTGGGGGACACGCTTAGGGGGAAGGATACTCCAAAGAAACCCGAGTCCTGGTGAGAAAGCCCTCAGAGAAATGTGGGAAGCGTCTGGCACTCCTCAGTCCCTGATCAAATTTCCGGGCTCTGTATTCCCAGACAGGCACAGAACATTGAAGTCACCAGAGCCCCTCTCTTCCCCTCTTTCCCGACTTCACACCCGCATGCACGCACGCACGCATGCAGTAACCAGTCAGGGGCTCGAGTTCCTCCTCAGGAAGCCTGAGGCAGCGGTTCAGCCCCCTCCACCAGCAGGAAAGGAGGAATTGCATTCCAAGGCTTCCAGCTAATTCCGACGTCAGCCTCTTATCCGTGAGGAAAACTGAATTCTCACAAGCGTCTGCCTTCCCCTCCTGCCCCCCACTCTCCACCCATCCCAACTCCTCTCATGGGTCAGAAACACAGACATAGGTCTCTTGGCCTAGCCACTCAAGATGGCCAACTGCGGCACAGATGCCGAGGCAGGCCCTGGTCTCAGAAGGGACTGCAGAGAGAAACCTGTGCTACCCTTTGGTGAATTTGACATCATGGTTCTGGATACACCGTGGAAAGATGGGCTTGTGAATCCAAAATACAGTAAGCAGTGAGCTTAGGGCCTGATCCAGGTGGCCTTTGTGTCCTGATGGGATGGTGGGGGGACACCCTATGTGCGCAGCCTCTGTGGCTGCAGCCTTTGTGATGGAGACCTGCAGGGTGGAGCCGGCCATGTGTCCTTGGACATGTCCAAGGACATGGGGGTCCTCAGGGCACGGGCCTGGAAGCCTGTGACAGCATGGAGAGAGCTTCCCATCCAGCCTGGGCCTGGCCCCTTCAACGTGTTTGTCAGAGATGAAGATGTGGATGGTAGAATTCTCAAATTTGCAGACCATCAAAGCTGAGCGGGGTAGGAAATACACTGAATAATAAAATCCGAAAGGTTTGGTCAGGCTACGTGGAAAGGACACATTTAAGAAGCGAGTCTGAAGAGAGTTTAACGTCAGGATGTGCTTTTGCAGTCCAAGAAAACACCTGCCTCGGCACATATTAAAAAGTGAAGGATTTGAAGTATTCAGCTCAGTACCAGTCAGCTTGTGATGAATCTAAACAAGTGTGATCTTCAGGTGCATTAAGGAAAGTCTTGTTGTACAGGATTTCCTTGTCCTGTAAAACCCATTTAGGGATTTTTTTTGTTGGTCTGCTACCACTCACATCAAAAACCTTTAGGGCTTGTTTAAAAATTCCGATTTCCAGGCACACCCCAGATTGCTCAATCAAACTCTACAGGGATGGAGACCGGAATCTGCATTGGTAACTGCCTCCCAGGTGATTTTTTAGGGCATTTTAATCTCTACCTCCCTCTTCAGCCCAACATGGGCTCTTGTCAGCACAGTCCTCCCTCTTAGCAAGTCGGAGGACCCTCCCCAGCAAAACTTCCCCCTACACTAGAAATTCCACTGGCAGAGCTTTGCTCCTTTGGGTTAGGACCCTGCCCCTACAAACGGCCTTGTCACTGAAGATTTTAAAAGATAAAGACAGCTGGTTTATAGCAAAATTCTGGTGGGGGCACAGGGTGGGGCCACAGGCTGAACTTCCAGACAAAGAACAAGGCTTAATCACACTGCCGGAGGGTCATGATCCAGCTCAGCCTGGAGCTGTAGAGAGACTGAGAAATAATCCATTTGTTCCTCGCTAGCGCTGGCGTGGGAAGCGCCCAGGCTTCGGAGAAGCAGCCTGACCTGAGTGTAAATCCCGCTCAGGCCTTTAGCAGCTGTGTGACCCTGAACATTGACTTCAACTTCTCTGAGGCTCAGATTCCCCCTCTGAGATAACGATACATTCCCCCCCCCCCCCCCCCCCCCGCCCCAGCTGTTCGGACGGAGGAGTAGTTGAATAATGTATGTTATTTGTATGCATGTAAAGGTGCTCCCTGTTGCTTGTTGAATGCATGAATGGGTCAATGGATGGAAGGATGGACAAACAGATGTCCTCTGAATTTTTCTTGCTTAATTGCCAACAATTAGCCTCTGCCTCTGAATCGATTATCGGTAGTTTCCGCACCCCAGCATAATTCCCTGATGTCTCACAGATGTCTTGATTTGGGGTTCAAGTCATGCCTCCTAGGGAAGGCCCCTCTCCTTTCCCAGCCCCTCCCCCCAGATGCCTTTCTCTCAACCCCTGTTCAACTGCCAAGGCATTCCTAGTGCCAGTGGGTCTCCGATTCTGTGCCAGGGCAGATCTCAGGGCACAACCTTTCACAGGCTCCCCTGACAGAGCATGCTGCTGAATCTGGCTCAGTTCACCTTTCCAGCCAGCCTCCAGGGACAGCCCACCTTCAGGCCGGCTGGGACTTGCAGGGGCAAATCAGCTGTATGCAGCACAAAGCCCGCCCTCCTGGCGTTGGACCCGTGGAAGAAAAACAGGAGACGGTTGGAAGGCAGTAACTACCGAGGGGGGAAAAGTGCTTCCGGCCCACAGAGTTAGGGAAGGCTTCATGGAGGCGCATGTTTGGATCTTAACTGATGCATCAATCTGGACCTGTCGAGTTGGAAGAGCATTCCAAGGAGAGGGACCAGCCTACATGAAGGCCAGAGAGGGCAGAGTAGAGGAGGTGTACTCAACTCCCGCCGTGGGAATCCAGGCTGAAGCAGGGGCTGTGGTGTGGGTGTGGCCCCTCGCCTTCTCTCTAGGCTCCACGCACAACCTCCTTCTGCACTCTGCTCTGTGCTCTCGCGGCAGGCCTCTCTGGGCTCTGGCCTGGGTGCCTTCCGTAATTCACGGCGGCCAGCTGGGCCACCCCTTCTGAGGCCATCACCATTTATAAAGCTGCACCGACTCTACTGCCCATCCTTACTCCCAAAGGAGTGAATGGAGGAGTTCGGGCCTCGTGCAAGCTGTTGGGGGTCTCCCGATGCCCGGGTAAGGGTGAGGAGCTTCTCAGCCCCAGGCACATGCAGCTGCTCCTTTGGTTGTAGATCACCCCCACTCCTCCCACCCCCTGCAGCCCGCAAGTGGCAGGTCTCGCCCCTGTACTTTCCCCCAGCTAATCCGAGCCACACAGAGAGCAGCAGCCTGCCAGCACGTCTTGTTTCACTGGAATGTTGGCATCAAACTCGAAATCGGAAATGAACTCATTATCTGATTGTTTGTATTTATGAAAATGTAACTGCTCTGGGAGAGGTCTTTCTTGAACAGTCTTCTGAGTGGATGAGTAATTCTTTCCCCTTCATAGACACATGCTCAGACACATATGTTCAAGTACACACAGACACACACACGCACACACAGACTCGGATATTCAGGAACCCGCCCCCCTCCACCACACACACACAGAGGCAGTCACATGTTCCAGCAAAGACATACTTCAGGTACACACAGAATCACTTGGAGGCATATGTTCTGGGTCCACAAAGCTCCTCTGAAGAGGGGACCTTGTCCCTTTTATTTACTGCAGAATCCCTGGTGGTGTGTAATAAGCAATCAGTAACTATTTGCAGAATGAATGGTGAAGTAGTAATTGGACACTCAAAGACATACACGCACGCGCACATGCCTAGCCTCTCTTCTTGGAGAACAGCAAATTCAGTCACCGTGAACCAACCTGGTATTGGTTGAGAGCACACCATCCAGAAGCTGACAGTGAAGGTGTCCATTGTCAGTTCCCCAGGGGGCCACGGTGGCCCTTCTTCTGACCCGCTAAAGCCTCAGCAGATGCTGAAAAACATCCCACCAGCCTTGCTAACCTGCCCCCTAATCCGATGTTCTGGCCAAGAAAAAAAGCCTGAGGTGGTCATGCAGGGCGAACGGTTTTCCAGGAATGTTCTCTGGGGGTTGCCTCCACTCACCCACAGATAGACCAACAGGTCCTGGCACAGAGTCTTGGGCAATGCCAGCCCCCAGGCTCTGTCTGTCTCTCCTTCAACCCATGGCTCTGACTCAGGCTATGCAAGGCCTGTGAATGTCTCCCTGGGAAGAGACCGGGCCAGAGGCAGGGAGGCTTAGCAGACAGGGGTAGAAAGCCCAAGAAAGGGTTGCCCGAGTCTGATCTCAGGGCATTCAGCAGCATCATGACCCTGACCCCTAACTGTCCTGAAATGCCTCCCCCATAGAGAAGTCAGCTTACTCTGGGCTGGAAAGAAGCCCGCCTGAGGTGACAAGGGTCCTAGCCATGTACTGGCCATGTGACTTTGGACAGGTCGCTAACCCTGGAGCTTCATTTCTGCCAGCTTCTTGGGTAACGCAGTCGCATCCTTCCTGCCTGGATGCCCTAGCCCCCACCCGCTCCTGACCTCCTTCCCAACCCCAAGGGAGGGCCCCCAACACCCTCTGCAGCACTGCAGACCTCTTCATGGGACTCTTTAAAGGTGCAGAGCACTCCAGGGCGGTTCGTCCAGTTCCTCACATCTGGCAGTGTGTGAGACCTTCCCAAGAAACTTCACTGGGAGGTGGGAAGACACTGGGGAGGATGGACAGCTTATTTTGTTAAAACTGCTGTGTCCCAAGGCCTAGCCACTGAGAAGGAAGGACTGTGATCTCTCCAACCTCCGAACCACACAGCGAGTCCTCTCCTGGCTACATACCCAGGAGAGTCAAGGGCACGTGTCTATGAATATATATGCCACATGAGTGCTTTATTCATGGCATCTCAAACTGGGCAAACCAAATATCCATCGATAGGGCAATCATCAGACAGACTGTGGTGTACTCACGTAATGGAACACTTACACAGTGATAAAGCTTCTGCAACGTACAACAGCATGGACAAATCTCCCGGGGATGGACTAAAATAAGCCAGACGCAAAGCGATTCTACGTGGTACCATTTGAAGAAGGTTAAGAACAGACGAACTGAGTCGATGGTGGCAGAAGGTAGACTACCGGTCACCTCTAGGGGTGGTATTTCCTGAGGAGGGGCATGAGAGGCCTTCCGTGGAGCTAAAATGTTCGATATCTTGATCTGGTGGTTTTGTGGGTATAGACACACAGGTGGCAATGCATCCAGCTGTACACTTAAGCTCTGTTGACTCTCCTGTATGTCAGTTACACTAGGGGAGTGACCCAAGTCATAAAGGGTCTAACTCACACTGGAGGGAGGAGTTCTAAAAGAGACTCACAGGATTTGCAGGAGGAAGGCCAGGAACCAGGAATAGCGTGAAGCCAATAGTGGAAAAGAAAAGGCCTGGAGCATTCTCCCCAGGGAAGCTGATTGACTTGACCAAGGACAGGTTGCCATCAAGGACTGGGTAGGACCTGACCCTCCAGCTGACCCCACATGTGCCAGACCAGGTCAGGCCACCTTTCCGTGGGTCTCTGCACCGGGCTAATGCCAACACACTTGGCTTGGGACCCGAGGTGGAGGCTGATCTTGGCTCATCTATCTTCCCCATGTTTCTTCCCGTCCCACAGCTTTGGGACAAAGAAGGGACAGAGCACCAAGCCTATATTTTAACCCCAGTTAACAGTATGAATGCATCTCCCAAATGTGCTTAAATAAAAGGTGTAAGGAGAGGGTGAACTCATTCTGCCTTGCTTTATCATAGACTAAACTCCTAGACAGACTCTCTCTTAAAAAAGCATTCCAGAAAACTGTATGCCAGCCTGCCACCCCTTAAGCCTCTTGAGGATGGTCTGTGGGCCTGTAAGTGGGCAGGAATGTATGCCTAGGTGTGTGTCTGCTTCTGCACATTATAGCTCCCTATAATGGAGCCTTCTGGTTTTATCTTCATGTATCCCAGCCCCTCCTCATTCTGTTCTCTTGCTCCTGTCCAGCAACCCCTTCCCCTCCTTATGGATACCTGCCCTTCCTGCCCTGACTGACAATGGGCAGCTGGTTATCTTTTCACAATGATATGGAGAGACTAAGTCCTCATCCTTCTTGGGATAAAAAAAAAAAAAAAATCCCTCATTTTTGTAAGGAACCCAGAGAAAGTAGGACTTAACCTTAAAGTATTGTTGTCAAGTCCCATATCAGGCAATTCAAAGTCTCGTCACACTATGGGACTCGAAGGCTGACCATTGGCAGTCGGCAGCATTTTCAGGACCTGAGAGTCATAGGGCATGGCACCCTCCTGCCCCTGGAGACCCGGCATCCATATAAGTGGCCGGGTAAGGTCAGTAAAGAGAGACTGCCAAACCTTGGGCAGCTCTGGACACATCTACCACATCTTCCTCTCTGGAATGACGGCAGAGCCCAGGGACCAATGTCCCCAAGCACTGGGGCTCCTTTCCCCCAGACCCAGCCTTGTTCCCTTCTCCTTCCCTGGGCAGTACCTGCTCCAGTCAGGCCGATCTCCTCACATAGACCACAGCTGGCCATCCCCATTCCTCTTCCCTCAATCCCCACCCAACGGCAGACATGCAGAACACACTTACTACGGAACTCTCTTGGGCCGTGTGCAAAGTGAGTCAAGTGCCCGTGAGGAAAGAGGTGTCGCTAGGCTTCACTCCACAGATGAGAAAACCTCGGGTGAAGAATGGAGTGGCTTCCCCGAAGTGGAGCCAGGATTTGAACCCAGGCAGTCAGACCCCAGCGCCCGGACCTACTAACCCCTCTCTGTTAGCTCCTCCCCGGGGTCCAGTCCAGCTCATCCCTTCACGAGAGACTATAGAGGGTGGGGGTCGAGGGCACAGGCCAAGGAACCTGGCTGCCAGGTTTATGTCCGGCTCCTCTTTGTGCGGGGGGCCTCTGAAGCATGTCACCTCTCCCCTCTGTACCTCAGTTCCCTCACCCCTCCCCTCTGAATGGGGATCAGATTGGGTGGGGCAGTTGCTCCTGCCCATCCAGAGCTCTCATGTCAGCCTCTGAAGGCTGTCTTTGGCCCTGGCCCCACACTCGGTCCAATCTGTCCAGGCCAAGAGCAGGTCATGGTACAATTCAAGGCGACCATTTGTAGAGCCTGCTCCAAAGTCAGCCTTGGGATCCAGTTTCTTACTCAGCCCCGGATGAGCTGGTGAGCTGGATGAGTTTCTTACTCAGCCCTGGATATCGGGGACTACTCTCCAACACAGTGGCCAGCATGTACGAAGCTCCTCCAGCCCTGCTCCCAGCACTGCCCCCTGCCACCTGCATCAACTGCACACTCTCTACCACTTTTCCCACATCCCACCCAGGAATTCTGTCTTCCCGGCCAGTCTGTGAACACCCCAAGAGTAGGGATTCTATTTCCCCTCCACTTCCGTCCCCTGACAGCCCAAATACAGGCCTATGCAGACACTAGCTCCTCAAATCACACTTGAAGTGGATGGGGTTGGGTTGAGGGTTTAGACACTACAACTTTGGAGGTGCTGGCTAAATATTTAGTCCAACTAGAGGTGGAAGAAGAAGCGGTGTGGGGTGGGATGGATGTGGACTTGGATGCAAATGAATGCAAATCACTGTGCAATGATATGCAGATGTACGTCCTGGATTTGCGGGGAGGAGTCCCATGACTTCAGAATCTGGCTTCTGGTGGGTTCTGCCATCTGAGGGGCTCCGTGCCCGTGGAGATCTTGCATGGCAGGGCCAGCAGTGGACCCCTGTGTCGCTCTCCAACATCAGTGGGAACCATCTGGGGAGCTGCAGTCACCCACCGGGGCAGCCTGGCTGGTGAGGGATGTGTAATGACAGAGGCCTGCCCTGGGGAAAGGCTGGAAGTGTGGCCAGAGCTGAGGACCTCTGGGACCTGGGGACACAGCTCTGGGAGAGCACAGAGGGCTGGACAGGAAGGAAAGACTAACTTGGTGTCATTTCCAGGTTTTCCGACTCTGTCTCAGCTCTCTGCTGTGACCACGACTGGGGAGCCCCTGGCTGCCTGCCACCTGCTACTGACACTCCCAGCCCTAGGCTGGACTGCCCACCAACCCTCAGCCCATACCCCAAGTGGGTTGGCGGGCCAGGGCAACTGGGGCATCTAGGGGCTTCCCAACACTGATGGGCGCCCTCCTCGGCCAGGCACTGTGACTGTGACTGTGACTATCACAGTCAAGGGAGCTGAGACCTAAAGAGGCTGTGAGTTACACACAGTGGGTCAGGGAAGAACCGGGTCAGAACTTACGTCTCCAGTGTGGGGCCGGGTGGAGTCCCACACGGCAACGTGACCCCAGAGGGCCACCTCCTTCAGGTGAGTCATGGCAAGGAGGCTGAAGGAGATGAGGACAGGGCCAGAGAGAGCTAGGCTGAGCCAGCATCTGAGAATCTTCGGGGAGTTTGCAAGGCAGCCCCAAGCCGGGGTTCCCACAGCGGCAGGTGGGCATCCGGCGGGCCAGGCCGAACGGGGCTGGCACCAACTCTAGCGGGCTTGGAGATGCCAGCTCCCATCCGCCAGCAGGCCTGCCAGCTGGGGAAGCTTAATTAGAATTCCTCGGCCCTCCAACCCATTTCCTTCCTGGTGAACAGGACAGCTAATGGCCCCCGTCGCCTGCTGCCAGGGTGAGGTGGGCCAGGCTGGCAGCTTCAAGCCGGGCTGGGGGCGGGGATGACCTAACACGCTCAGGAAGCAAGCCTCTCCCCTGCCTGGCGTACGGAGCTGTGACCCTAAATTTCCCCAAGTCAGAGACCATCTGCCTGTCTGTCTATCCGTCCCCTCAGGGCCCAGGGGGCTGGTGAGTGTGGACAGACAGACACAGGCTGTGGGAAGCTTCAGTGATTAATGGGTGATGAAAACCAGACTCTGTCAGGATGGGGGTGGGAACAGAAAGGCGGAGAGAGGCTGTCTGTTTTATGCTTGGCTCAGCTCTGAGCCCACAGCTCAGGGGAGGAGGGCGGAGGCAGCTGAGGGCAGTCCCCGGCCCCAGCCTCGGCATCCCAGCCTGGGCAGCGGGCCCCACTTCACCGAGGCCCACCTGGCACCTCCTGCAACCTCTGCCCCGGAAGGCAGCCCTGTGAGGAGCCAGCTTTGCCCCTAACCCCCAGGGATGTGCACGGCAGGGGATCGGGGGCCCGAATCACCCTACCTCCCAGAGTGTCCCAAGATCTCCACCTCCTCAGTAGGAGAGAACGAAGGTCACCCCACTCCTCCATCCTTTCTCTTCTTCCCTGCCGTGGGGCTGAGGGTCCTGGGCCCAGACCCTGAAGTCCCTCTCACCCCCTAAACACATGACAACCTTATGCCCCGTTCTCAGGACCTGCTCAGCTCAGCTCTCACTATGGAAACTTTGAAAAATTTAAATCGAGCAGATTTCTCTCCCTCCCCACCCCCCCACCCCTCACCCCCCACCCCCGAGATTCCTTGACAGCAAAACCTACATCTAAGAGGATTTGGATCAAATCTCCAAACTCCAAACACGCAGTTGAGACAAACCAAGCTGGAGGAAGCCTTGTATACAGCCACTTCTCATGGTCCCCACCCCCCCAGACATCTGCAAGGACCTGGCAACACCTCCCACCCCACCCCCAAAATATCCCTCTTCTGCCTGTCTGCCCCATGAACTGGGATTCAACCATGAGATCTGTCCCCAGGATGAGGGATTACCCTCCCTCCCGAATACTGAACTCTGAGAGTTTTTCAAAGGCTTCCCAGCGTGTCCACCCCCAGGGCCCTGGGATCTGGCCAGGCAGAGCCCGAAAGAAGGAAACGGGATACAGATCGAGGAAGTGGCTTTGAGAAGGTGGAGCACACAGGCAGACTTTGCTGACGGAAGAGTTTTGCCGCTGGTCGACCAGGCCCGCCTGTCATCAGGATAAAAATTATTTTCTAGTTGTCAAAAAAATATTTCCAAGGGGGCTGTTGTGTTGCAGTAAGGCAGGCAGAGAAGGAAAGCAATGTTTACTCTTCCCTTGTTGCCTGTCGGGCACCGTGTATGTATACTTGCTGGCCCACTGTGTCTCAGAAACTGTCTTTCCGAAGAAACCGAGGCCTGGGAGGTTGCCCTGCCCGCCCCCCACCCACCCCCACTCTCAGTGGATAAGTGACAGAGCTAAGATCCCAGGTCTGCCAGACACAAAACCCCTACTTTCAAGGCCCCACCCTGCCAGCGGCTGTGGGGAAAGAGCTGGACACCATCTGGGAAGAATCGGAGAAGATTTCTAGAAAAGGCCTCATGTGGAAATGAAAAAAAAAAATCTTCATTAGCGCCTTTTGATCAATAAAGCAGAAACGTAACCTTCCTCCTTGCAAATATTTCTGGACTCCCAGGGGTACCCGACCAACAAATGATTCCGAAAGCAAGTGTAAAGTTTAGACATCCCCACACCCACCAGTCAGAGAATGCTTTTTTATGGGGGTGCGGAAGGACATGGCCAAACTTTCCTGCTCCTTGCCTCCCAGCCCCTGGCTCTTGCCTTGACACAGCCCAGACTTGTCATCTGAGAAGAAGGGGGAGGGGGGAGGTCGCTGCCCTTGTCTTGTTTCTGCCCAGAGCTCTGCTCTTCTGCAGGGGATGTAGGGTCGGGACAACTTTGCAGCCCGCAGCCTGTCATGGAAGGAGCTGCTGGGCTATTCTCATAAAGGGGTGTGTAAGATACAGCCCTCCCATTCCGCTCTAAGTGGGAAGACGAGACACCAAGTCGGCCAAGGCCAAGGCGGAGCGCCTGAGGTTCAGCTGGGCTCAGACCTGAGCTCCGGTCTGGACACGTGCAAACAGATCGGCTCACCCAGCCTGCCCCGTCTGCAGTGGGGGAGTCATCGTACCCCCCCTCACACACCTTCTTGGAGGAAATGAGAAAGTGGGGGTGTTATTCACTGTCTATTGCTTCATAACAAATTATCACAAAGTTAGCAGCTAAAAACAACACCCGTTTATTATCTCCCAGTTCCGAAGGTCAGAAGTCTAGGTGGACTCACCTGGATTCTCTGCTCAGAGTCTCACAAGGCCAAAACCAAGGCTTGTGTCTAGAAGGTCTGGGAAAGCATCTGCTCTCAAGTTCCTTCAGGTTCTAACAGGACTCTGCTCCTGTGGTTGTAGGACTGAGGGAGGTACTGCCCCCTCGCTGGTCATCCCCTGAGTCCCTCTCAGCTCCTAGGGACATTCTCCAGGTCCCTTCCCTTCCACGTGGTCCCCTGCATCTTCCCGTCATCAACGGTACCTGGAATCCCCTTTTATGCTTAAAATCCCTGACCTCCTCTCCTGCCACCAGCCAGAGAAAGCTCTCTGCTTCTAAAGGGCTCGCGTGATTAGATTAAGCACACCCCTCAGATAATCTCCCTTTTGATTAACCCAAAGTCAAGTGATTCAGAACCTTAATTAGTTTTTAAATCCCTTTCCCATATAATGTTACAGAATCGGACCCTTGATAGTTCATCATATTCAGGGATTAAGGTGGGAGACCAGGATGGGGGGCCCATTTGTAGTTCTCTCTGCCAAAGGGAGCAAAGGCGCTTTGGTGTTTTTGTCTAAGTACTGGATTAGACTCTTATCACAGGGTTTCCTTCCTTCTGCCCCAGCTACTCGGAGGAAAGAGTGGCACCCAGCTGGGTGGCCCTTCCCTCTGGGGAAGATCTGAGGGGGGATTCAGGCTTCAGGACCCCCGGGACTTTGCCGGCATCCACCACCTTCTCCCTTCCGGAGTTTCAGCCACCCTGTGCTACTAAGTACCCTGCCTGGGCTCTGCCCTTTCCTTCATGCTGTCTCAGCTCTGCACCATCTGAGTGATCTATGGTGGCGTCTACACTTGCCTCGTCTCTGTCCACCAGAATCTTCTGTCTACCACTCCTCACTCCCTTAATTTGCTCCTCTGTCTCCTTTACCCCAGTGGCTACCTTCCAGGCCATATTTCCCAGGCCTTACTACAAGGACAGGATGGAGTCTGTTTTATCCCCTCTGTATTCCCAACACCCAGTCCAGAGCCAGGAGTGTAGCAGACACGCAGCAAACATTTGTTGTGGTTTCTCTGGGTTCAAGTATTTGTGGGGTCCATTTTCTAAACCCAACACTCACCAAACCCAACACTCACCCCTGCAGCAAATGAGCCACATGTCACACTCTCCCTCAGCCCGACCAAAGTGAGGGGATGAGCACGTGGGACCCTTGGAATGAAAAGCCACCACTGACTCTGTTCTCTCTCTCTCTCTCTCTCTCTCTCTCTCTCTTTCTCTCTCTCTCTCACACACACACACACACACACACCAAAAACTCTACATCCCCCTTGGCCCATGGTTGGCAGGTCAAGAGTCACCACCCACAGCCTCCAACCCTCGCCAAACCTGGGCCTCAGCTTCGTGATCTCTCTAGGAGTTTACTTGTGCTGGCCTTAATCTTTTTTCATTCCGCCCCTGAATTTGGGCCTGTGTTCTCATCCCCCAGGGACCCACCCACTTCCTCTTGGGATTCCAGCCGAGGACAGTGTGGTTTGAAGGACGTTCTAATCCCAGCCCCAAAGCTCTGAGAGAAAAAATGACTAAAAGCCCTGGAATGTGGAGCCTGCTGCTTCCTGCAAAGCATGTTGAATGAAACACGTAACCAACAGCTGCAGCGCAGAGAATGGAAACTCTGAGGGACGTCATGGCCCCAGGTCCTCAAATAGCAGGGTTGTGAGGAGAACAAGCCCTTTATTTCGGCCCAGCTCGGATGCCCTCGGCAGCAGCCCCTTCCCCCTCTCCTTCCAGGAACCAGGCCCATCGGCCAAGGACATGCCCCTGTGGCTCACTGTTTCTGAACACCCTGTGGCCCACCCAAAGCCCTGGATTCTTTGTTGGGGCTGGAAAGACCCCCTTCCCACTCACCAGCCCCCACTGGTATCTAGGACCCCACAGTTCAGCCACTGTGCACCCTCCGGAGCAGGAGGCTAGCAGGTTCTCCAGCCCAGTTCCATCCTGGAACCTGCCTCAGGCCCAATATGGCAGTGCCCGCCAGCTCATGCAAAGCGCTAGAAGAACGCCACCCAAGGTTTCTGTCAGGGTGGACTTGAGGTGAAGAGTGAAGGACAGACAGTTCCAAGGGGAATAAAAGTCCTGGCAGTTAGAGAGTTCCTTCCTACAGATCACTCCTGCATGAAAGGAAGCGACACTAACATTTTCTCAACTTCTTTATTGAGATGTAGCACACACACAGCAAAACACGATAATTTTAGCGGTACAGTTCGATGAATTCTTTTATGTATGTATATACCACCTGAATCAAAATACAGAACATTTGGAATACCCCAGAAGTTTCCCTCAGGCCCCTGCCCAGTCAATATCCATCCCTCTCAAAGCTAATCACTCAGAAATTTCTCCCACCACATCTATGAGATCTACCCATGGTGTGGAGACGTTAACAACCTCAAGGCACCTACCATGCTCCAGGTGGTGTTATGACTAGATGGAATGTTGACTTTTTGCACTGAAGCCTTGATCTTGAGCCCATTTTGCAGATAAGAAAGTCAGTTAAATCAGCTCGTTTCCAAAGTCAGGTCATGGAGGCGCTGGAACTCAGACCCAGAGCCCTGTCTCCCCTCTCTTTCCTCTTTATACATGTAAGGAGACCTGCTCCCATTACACCATGAAGTGGGAACACATTGCCTTAGAAGCCCATAGCCTGGAATGTCCTCACAAAGGAAACTCACTTCAGGCTTCTGTGCACTCAGGAACCCAACAGGAGCCCCATTTTACTTCAGTTCAGTTCCCTAGTGCATGGGGATCTAGACAAGGCAGAGACAGAGGGTGAACAGTGGGAAGAAAGGCCATTCAGAGCACCAGGCCCAAGAGGAGAAGGTTTGGGAGGAAAAGAATGAAGTGGTTCATTTATTTAGCCAGCCCAAGCTTGGGGTTGTAGTCAGACTGTGACTGAGTCTTCATCACTCACATATCTGGCACCTGGGCCAAGAGGACTCAAGCAGGGCTGGACCAGCTGGGGTTCCTCAGGTATCTCTCCCTCTATATGGCCTCTCCACATGAGCTCTGCAACATGGTGGCTTCAGAGTAGCTGGACTTCTTCCCTGGGCAACTCAGGGATCTAAAGGCATATGTCCTGAGAGAGAGCAAGACAGAAGTGTGTCACTGTCTCTAACCCAGCCTTCGAAGTCATGCAATGTCATTCCTATCATACTCTGTTTGTTAAGGCAGTTACCAAAGTTTACCCACGTACAGACAAGGGGGCGTTAATTCCATTTATTTTTTTTTAAAGATTTATTTATTTTTAGATAGAGAGTGTGTGTGCACCAGCAGGGGAGGGGCAGGGAGAGAGAGAGAGAGAGAGAGAGAGGGAGAGAGAGAGAGGATCCCAAGCAGGCTCCATATTCATTGCAGACCCTACACGGAGCTGGATCCCAAAAGCCTGGGGTCATGACTGACTCCAGCTCAACTGACTGAACCACCCAGGCACCCGATTCCATTTCTTGATAGGAAATATGTCAACAAATTTGATCCATGTTTAAAACCAGCACAGTCTATCCTCTGGACATAAACTATTTTCATCCCTCTCACATGCAAACTACACATACTCCCTTCCAACAGTGATTATGGCATCAGGTTTCAGCTTAGAGGACTGGGATCTCATCATCTAAACCCATCATGGAAGAGGTTCCTCAGAGGCAATATCTCAGGCACAGCTGCTTGAGCACTAATGACTGTGAACTAAGAAAAAGTTATCTGCTCCATGCAACCCCAACACACAATGATGGGACAGGCCTAGGATAATCACTGTAAACATTCCCATTCAAAAGTCATGGGGGAAGCACCCAGCAGTCCCTGGTCCATAGACATTGTGAATTCCAGACAGGCACAGATTGCCAGTTTCTTGATTAGGCCTCAGTCCTTCTACCTGGGAATGTTTCCCAATGACTCTTGGCTCTGTCCTCTGGGCTCTGGGTTCCACCTTCTGAATCACCCTTCCTTCACTAAAAAATTGCTACTGTTTACAACTGAGTAGCTTTCTCAGCTTGCTTCCTTCTTGGGGGCCCAAAGTCTGAAAAAATTGTGTAGCCTTTTTTCATTTTGTTCTATTCTGTAGCTTTCTATCTGAGATGATGGTGCATCTGACAATACAATTCTATTTAAGACTTTGTAGGTTTCCTATGGATCCTATTAAGCATCACTCCATTAGCCAAAAGCTATACTACAAATCTCCTCAAGATCAGCTCTTCTCTACCTTGAGCTTCTGGTGAGACTGTTGAGGCACAATCCTTTAAGATTCTTAGAAGCCTTGTTATTTAATAATCTGTGAGGCATGCTCTCGAATACTCAGGGGGTCTTTATCTGAAAGATTTTATGAAGCATTTGCTCTTTCTGAGGTTTTAACAAAAGGTTCTTACAGTCCCACCCTGGATTTTATCTTTGTCCCGAGGCCCTTTCAGACTTTGAGAATCTTTTGCTATCTAGAGGAGGCTGAGAAAGAGAAATAAAATTTACTTTCAAACCCAGCAAATCCCTGGCTTTTAAATATTTTCTCTACAAGTTTGCTTGAAAATTAAACTTTCCTTTTAAACTCATCTTTCTCTATATCATATGTAGCTAAAATAATCCAGTTGGCATTTTCAACATTCTGCTTCAAAGTCTCCTTAGCCCAAACCATTGGGTCACTAGGTACATTCTCTGTCGTCCACATCACTTCAAAGGGCAATGTTGCTTAATTTCCTCCCACTGCGTGATAAGGGTCCCCTTTGCTCCTGCTTCCAACAACATCTTCCTCATGTTTCTTTCAGGCCTGACCTGCAGCCTTCTTGGGGCCATCAGGCTTCCCCTTCCAATATCCTCAAAACCCTTACAATTTCTGTCCACCTCCCAGTCCTAAGCCACAGAGTTAGGTTTTCTTATGGCAGCTGTCCCTTTTCAGGTAACAAAAAGCCTGGGTCAGCTGTCTATTGCATTATAACAAACCATCCCCAAAAAATGACCTCAAAGTAATAACAGGCATTTATTTTGCTCACAAGTTTGGGGGTTGGCTGAAAATAAGCCAGGCGGTTCTCTCTCGGGACCTCTCCATGAATTCTCAGTCACTTGGTGATGGGGGCTCCTCAGGCATCTCTCTCTGTGAATGAACTTCCCCAAGCAGCTTCAGGATGGCTGAATTTCTTTTGTCACTGAAGGCTCCCCATGTGAGTGTCCCAAAAGGAGCCATCAAAAGCTTCATGCTCTTTTCTAACCTAGCCCTGGAAATTACATTTTTGCTGCAGTCTGTTCCAAATCTCTACCCAGGTTCAAGGGGCAGGGATGTAGACTCCAGTGACAGGAGCGATGGGAGGAGAATCAGAGGATTGTGGGCATGTTTTGAAACCATCACTAGAGGTTGAGTAACATGTCTAAGGTCGCACAGCTGGAAAGTGAGAGAGTGGAGGTTTCAACCCAGGCATTCTGATTCCAGACTCCCATCCTAAACTGCTAGTCTACACTGCCTGCTATACTTGTAGACACAGCGGCTGATGGCACAGGCTCCGGGAGGAGGTCCTCTGTCCTGGGAAAGCTCCTGACTTGCTTCTCTGTACTCACCTTGCTCCCATATTAGGTGCAGAGGCTGCCGGATGTAAAATGAATGAACAAATCAGAAGAGCTGAAGCAGCCTCTTCTCAAGGCATTTTCTCCTCCCTGAGATCCTTTGCTTCCCTGTGGCCACCGGTGTCTTGGTGTGGTTTCCGTGTCACTCTCACCGTGGCCCAGGACACCTCTTTGTCCACTCACTCCTGTGCACTTGATCTTGCTAGATGTGTTCCCATGGGGGCAGGAGGAGTGTCCCTGGACATTTCAAGAATGTCTACCAGGCTTTTTGGTGGAAAGCCTGCAGATTACTCATCAAAGAAGATGAGGCTTCTGTTGACTTTACCAGGCCATGGGGTTTTTCTAAATTTTCTTTAAGGCTTAACTTTCTATGGCTTTCAACACACAAAGATTTAAAATTACATTGTTGGTCACGAGCACTTAAAGTTCTAAAAAGAGCTTGCATGATAGACCAACATTTCCAATATAAATCTTGTCTGATGTAATGCTTCATCTTCTGGATGACACCTTTGTGTGGAGGACAAATCAGCCAGGATACAAAGTGTGGGCAGATAGGACCGCCATGAATGGTTATGTAGTCTGTGCACTGCACCAAGGGGCCTGGCCAAGGAAATCAGTGGAATGGGGCCTGAAATCCAGCCCCACATTCCACCGACCAAACCTTTCACCCTGGTGAGGAACTATATCTGCCTGGAGGAAAGAACAGCTTTTTCTAATTTGTCCAGAGGGGCACCTTTTTCTTTTCTCTCTCTCTCTCTCTCTTTTTAATGTTTGTTTATTTAAAAAAAATTTTTTTTTTCAACGTTTATTTATTTTTGGGACAGAGACAGACAGAGCATGAATGGGGGAGGGTCAGAGAGAGAGGGAGACACAGAATCGGAAACAGGCTCCAGGCTCTGAGCCATCAGCCCAGAGCCCGACGCGGGGCTCGAACTCACGGACCGCGAGATCGTGACCTGGGTGAAGCCGGACGCTTAACCGACTGCGCCACCCAGGCGCCCCTAATGTTTGTTTATTTTTGAGAGAGAGAGAGAGAGACAGAGTGCGAGCTGAGGAGGGGTAGAGAGAGAGGGATGCACGGAATCTGAAGCGGGCTCCAGGCTCTGAGCTGTCAGTACAGAGACCGACGCAGGCTTCGAAAACACAAACTGTGAGATCCTGACTCGAGCCAAAGTCAGACACTTAACCAACTGAGCTACCCAGGTGCCTCCTCCTTTTTTTTTTTTTTTTAATGTTTCATTTACTTTTGAAAGAGTGCAAATGGGAGAGGGGAAGAGAGGGGGCAGAGGATCTGAAGCAGATTGTGCACTGACAGCAGCAAGCCTGATGTGGGGCTCGAACCCACGAACCGGGAGATCGTGACCTGAGCCGAAGCTGGACGCTCAACTGACTGAGCCACCAAGGCGCCCCAGAGGGGCACCTTTTTCAAACTCAACTAAGATGCCATATGTATTAGAAGCAGCACTAGGGGACCACTGGAAGATATAATAAATTATTCTATCAACCTACTCCTTAGGACAAGTAATAGCAATCAACCCTGACAAATAATGATAATAAATTTATTAAGTTTCAAGAAATTGAACAACTTAAGCCTCAGGAAAGACCAGAAGCAGGACAGTTCCAAGGACCTAAGCATCTAGAGTCAATGAACCTCCTCCATAGAACACTTCCATCAAAATAGTGCCATCCCCACAGCTGCCAGTCTCCACCTCTCGGTTCAAAATCCCAGAATTTGACACAAAGAATCTGATTGACCCAGCTGGATTCAGCTATTCTCTCTGTACCCATCAGCTGTGGCCAGGTGTGGGAAGAGTCATCCTGTATAGTCTATACCATAGATTCCGTTGCTGGGCTCCTCACCCTATTAGGGGGTTCCCAGAGCCCAGGCCTTAACTTTGGGCTGTGCAGCCCTCCAAAAGTTGCCCATGGCAGTTCTGTACAATGTCTAGCTAGGATTGGCCATCCCTACACGGTCAATAGCTGACCGATCCAACCATTCAGAAAAAATACTCCAGTGGCTGTTTACTCCGTATGTAGCAGGCAATGACAGTCTCCATTTACTACAGACCTTGTTTACGAGTGCTTTTAGCTTCTAAAGTCAATTCCTCATGTCCTTATTGGGACTTGGGTCACTGACAGACCAGAGCACCTATTCAGCTTTGCAAAACTATTCAGAGACCAGCCTATGCAATAGTCGCAAAATCATCTTGCAGTCTTCATCAACAACCTCTTAACATTTTTAAAAATTATTACACATTTAAAAAGAATAAAATGAAAATAAGTAAGTAAATAAATAATGGCACAGGATGGCACCTGGCTGGCTCAGTACGTACAGCATGTGCCTCTTGTTCTCGGGGTCGTGAGTTCAAGCCCCACCTTGGGCATAGAATTTACTTAAAATAATAATAATAATAAAACAGAAACACATGGCCCACTCCCCAGATTCAACAGATGTTAATGGTTTTTCATTTTGCTTCAGATTTCCTTATCTTTTCTAAAGAAATAAAATGTTACAGCTACGGCTAAGTCCTTGCCCACATTCCTACTGCCTCCTGCCCACACAGATGTGAGCGCTGGCCTCAGGTTGGGAGTGATTTCCACAAGTGACTCTGGCTTTGACTTTTCTTTGCCTGGACCTCAGGTGCACGAGTTGAGCCAATCACTCTCTCAATGGCACGCTCTCATGGCTGCTCCTTCTGCACAAAGGCCCTCTCCTTCCATTTTATCCCTCTGATCCTCCTTTGCTACCCCTGTGCCCCGAACCCCCAAAGGCAACCACATTAATGTGTTTGTACGTAGCCCTCTAAAGCATACGTTGCCATTCTGTGTACATGTATTTTTAGTTTAGGGTGGGGTTTTTTTTGTTTTTGTTTTTTTGTTTTGTTTTTGTTTGTTTTTGTTTTGTTTTTGCTTTGAGGCACTTTAGTAAAAGGCTGGTACTCATATAAATAAATGAATGAGAACTTAAAATTCATCATACATTTCCTTCATTTTTTAGCTTGGCCTTCTAGTAAATCTTTAGCTTTATTGATTTTGGCTGCTATCTAAAGAGATTCTCCCCTGTCTGGGTGATTCACCAGCATCATTTGTCAACAAGCATCTCATTTCCCCCTTATTGGCAGTAGGGCTGATGCTTAGTATTAATGCTGCTTCCCCATTTGGTGATTGGGGTTCAAACCCCGAATCTGTGATAGCCACCACTGAAGGCAGATCTTGCCATATTTTGAAAAATGTGTTTTACTTGGGGCTCCACATGCTCTGTGGCTTGAGAAACAGAACAGCCTGCAAACCTTACAACTGCAGTAGAGTGTCCACGGTCCTGGCCGTGGATCCAGTTCGGCTCCCTCACCTCCAAGATCATCCCAGCCCAGAGGCTACAGCCACCAGCTCCATGCCTCTACCAGAAAGTGACACAGCCACCACCAGCAAGTACTGTGTATTTTTAGTTTATATATATGACATGCTGCTGTAGATTTCATTCTGTTTCTTGCCCTCTCAGTCAGCACTATGGGTTTTTTTTTAAGTTTGTTTATTTATTTATTTACCTACTCGGAGAGAGAGAGAGTGTGTGCATATGCATGCACACACACACGTGCAAGTTGGGGAGGGGCAGAGTGAGAAAGAATCCCAAGCAGACTCCACGCTGTCAGCACATAACCCAGCGAGGGGCTCGAACTCATGAACCGTGAGATCATGACCTGAGCTGAAGTCCGACCCTTAACCAACTGAGCCACCCAGGCGCCCCAGCACTACGTTTTTAAGTTCCACCCATATTGCCGGGTGTACATCTAGTTGCCTGTACACCCACCCAATTTAACCTATCCCCTTCCTCCGGTGAGGTGGAGGAGGGAGGAGCAAACTCAGGAGGTGGTTAGGCTCAGGCTCATCCCCTAGACACTATCCCAAGAGAGAGATGTGTCAATGCCCCTCCATAGCCATACACGTGTGCACACCCACCGCATTTCAGATGGAGCCCCAGCAAGTGGAGGTGGAGGAAAGCAAGCTGGGAATTCTATCAAAGGACTTGTTTCAGAGCTCTGCTTTTATGTCCAAGCCCTTGCCTCCCCCAGGAAGCCTGCCCTGACCACCCCATTCCATGCAGTTTTCTCCCCATTCTGGGGACTGTGAATCTCATTTAATCAGACACTAGTCAATTCTAGTCTTTCTGTTACTACCTCCCCAATTCGTGTGAAATCCTCTTGAAGGAAAGGACCATCTCTTGTCCATTTGGCCTCTCTTGCTCAAGGCCTGACCCTGAAGAAATAAGGGCAGGGAGTGGGAAGCTGACCAGTGATTTCCTTAATTCAGGCCCCACTCCCTCTGTTTTAGGGACATACCATCTTTCAACAAACACTTATGTGCCAGGCTCTTAGAAGTCCAGAGAGGGAACATACACTGTTCCAGCTCTCCAGGAGCCCTTTAATGGGGGATGCAAATAACCAAACATTAAGTCATGAGACACCGTGGGGAATGCAAAGATGGGCAGCTACTTGGGGTGCCAAAGAGGAAATTGCAGCTCAGTGCAGAGGGAGCCCAGGGGCTCCCAGAGGAGGCGACATCCAAGCTGCCCCTGGAAGAGAAGAGGTAAATTTAGAATTGGGAGCAGGGCAAGGGGATTATGAAGTAAGACTGAGAGGATACAAGAAATACCAGTATTGCGTGCATTCCAGTTATTATGGCTGCACATCAAACAACCACTTATTACGTTTGCAGATTCTCTGGGTCAGGGATCTGGACAGGGCACAGCAGGGAGGGCTTGTGTCTGCTCTGTGTTGTCTGGGGCCTCGGCTGGGAGCATCCATGGCTGGACCTTGGAATCATTGAGGGCTCATTCACTCACAGATCTGGTGGTTGGTGCTGATGTAGGTTGGGTCCTCAGTTCCTCTCCACATGGTTTTTCTGTTGGTCTCTCCAGGCGGGCTAGTTTGGGCTTCGTATAGCAAAGTGGCTGGGTTCCTAGGGTGAGCATCCCCCAAAAGAGAGAGGGCCAGGTGGAAGGTATATGACTTGGCATCCCAAATCATCACTTCTGCCGTCCTCTATTGGCCAGGGCAGTCACAACCCCCCAGCCCAGATTCAATGAGAGAAAACAGACCCCACAGCTCAGTAGGCGGAATGTCAGTCACATTGCCAGAAGAGCATGTGGGAGGGGGTATATAATTTGGTGCAGCCATCTTTGGAGAACACAATCACCATGGTATGTATTGATAAGGTGGAGGGACAACAATGGATGGATAGGCATCCAATACTGCTCAGGTACAATATGTCAAATGGAGGCAGCCAGATACAAGGCTACCAGGATAGGTTGGGTCAGGTTCTGGAGGGTCTTCAAAACCACACTTAGGAGAATGCTTATAGGCAAAGGAGGACTTTGGAAGCCTAGGACTCCTGCCCCCCTCATTCCCAGACAGAACCCAGAACCTCCTCTGTGCTTGATCAGAAAATATCTAAGGCTCTCTATGGGTGGCTGAAGCAAAGGGACTCTCAGAGTTGGTCTGCACCCTTGGAATAAGTGTCAAGGATAGCCAGACACCAACCCCTATCCTTGTCCCTGTGTGTGTGTGTGTCCACGCCTACCTGATTGAGCCCATCTCTTGGCTATAGAGTCTCATGGACGCTGCTGCTTGGGTAGCAGGCAGAGACTCTTCAGAAATGCCCTTCCTGATTCATTCTGAATAGTCCTGGGCAGAGCAAGACCCACACTTCTCTCTCTCTCTCTTTCTCTCTCTCTCTCTCACACACACACATGCACGCACGCACACACACACACACACACAGGCACACACAGGCAGGCCCACTAGGCATAAGCCAAGGAGACAGCATCATATCAAGGAGAGAGTCTTGCATAATCATCTGGTCTCTGCCCAATGAGCAAGGGGTCTTGAAGAAATCATATTTACCCCACTGGAACTTGGAGGCAAGTCCAAGAATTGCACTAGACAGGAGTTTTCCCCAACCATGGTCATTGGAGATCAGCAATTAAATTCACCTGGCTTGAAAACTACAATGAGATACCACCTCATGCTCACTAGAATGGCTAAAATGAAAAAGACAAGGCAATACCAAGTGCTGACAAGGATACAGAGCAGCTGGAACTCTCACACTTTGTTGGTGGGGATGCAAAATTGTATGCCCACCTTAGAAAACAGTTTGGTTAGTATCCACTAAAGCTAAACCCCTTCCCTATGACCCAGCAATTCCACTCCTAGATATTTACCCCAAAGACACAAAACATATGTCCACAAAAGGCACTTGACTTGTACAAAATGATCATAGCAGCCTTATTTATAACAACCCCAAATTGGAAGGAGTCCAGGTGTCCATCAACAGGTGAACAGATAAATGAAAAGAAACAAACTGCTAATACACACAACATGGGTGGACTTCAGAAACATTTATGCTGAGTGAGAGAAGTCAGAAACAAGAGTCAATACCATATCATATGACTCAACTTATCACAAAGTCTCATAAAATGATAGAAGGGGCGCCTGGGTGGCTCAGTCGGTTAAGCCTCTGACTTCCGCTCAGGTCATGATCTTGCAGTTCGTGGGTTCGAGCCCTGCGTCGGGCTCTGTGCTGACAGCTCAGAGCCTGGAGCCTGCTTCCGATTCTGTGTCTCCCTCTCTCTCTGTCCTACCCCTGCTCGCACTCTGTCTCTCTCTCTCTCTCTCTCTCTCAAAAATAAATATTTTTTAAAAAATGATAATAGAAGTCAGAACAGTTGTTGCTTTGGGTGTGTGGGGAGACCGGAAAGAGGATCCATGGAACTTTCTCGAATGATTGCAGGCTCTATATCTTCATGGGGTGTAGGTTACACAGATGTATACATTTGTCAAAATGCATGAAACTGCGCATGTAATACCTGTGCATTTCACTGTTCTACTTTAATTTTAAAAATAAATAATAAAATAACACAAAACAAAATAAAATGAAATAAAATAACATCATCTAGACGGCCTGTGACAATGCAGCCTGGGCACCACAGACCAACAGAGTCAAGGAGTCCTCCCGAGCGGAGCCCAGGAATCGGCATTCACACCCTCCACCTTTGGCGTGAGCATTAGACTTGAGACCCATGTCCCCAGGGGCGCCTTCCCCTCAAGTTCCCCTAGCCGCCCACTATCCCACCCCAAGTCTCCCGCTCTCTCCAAACCCCCAGCCCTCTCTGCCCAGTCGCCCCTGGTAACCAAGAAAGGGCTTGAAAACCCTCAAAGTGCAGCCGCCCGGGGAGGGCCGTCCACAGTGTCAGCGAGACAAGGGCAAATACAAAATGCGGGGTAATTGGCGGTTTTCTAATTCTCGGCCCTTTGTGCGGCGGCGCGGAGCCGGGGCCGCGCTCCCAAGCCCGGGCCTTTCAGCCGCCGGGGGCCCGGCCTCCGCGCTCCCCGCGCTCCGCAGCGCATAATTAATCGGGCTTCACAGGGCCCCGGACAAAGGCGCCCATTCACCCCGCCGCTCCTCCCCCCGGGGATATTGTTATTTCTAAAAACTGCAGCCAGCTGGGCCGCAGAGAAACGTCAGCTCTGTGGGAGAGTGAGCGGCCAGGCCGGGAGGAGAGAGGGAGCTCTGTCTCAGCGCCCCGAGCCGGATTAGAGCCGGCCAGCGAGCCCGGGGTGGGCAGGGGGCCCGGGGTCTTTTCTGAAGTCTGCACAAGTCCTCAGAAAGCCTCGCGATTTCCATGGGGCCCTGGAGGAGAGCGCCATGGAAATGGTAATGGGTGCATTGAGGCTGGTTCTTAGGAAGGAGAAGGGGTGCATTCAGGCCACCCTGACCATGGCACCTCTCCAGGGTGGGAGGGGCGCATGGACAGCCCACGGGTGGGAAGCCAGGGCGCCCCCACCTGTACCGGGCCTTCCGGGACAGCAGGCAGAAGGAGTCAAGGAATGAAGGCCTGGGTCTGGGTCTGTGGAACCTGGGGTTGTCAGGGACTGGGGATGTGAAGACCTTGCAGTCACCTGGCTTCTCCAAGGACCACCGGGGAAGTTCATTCACAACAATCCCTGTGTAGAATCAGACTCTCAAAGTCTGGGCTGGGGCTGATTTTCCCAAGTCTCCAAGCACCTCCGAAGCTTACCCGCATTGGGGTCACCTCTCAGCCCTGCCCCGGGGGAAGGTGGTGCAGGTGCCCCGCTTCCTGTTTCACAGAGGAGGAAGCAGGCCCCAGGAGGTAAACTGAGCTGCCCCCAGCAACAGAACAGAGCTGGGACTGGCTGTGCTGGTGGGGTGCAAAAGCACAACAGAAGGGAGAGGCAGCTGGAAGGGGGGGCTTCGCCTCTTTGCCAGAGCATTTCTTGACCGTGCAGGCCCGCTCTGTTCTCTCCTTTCCCCGGCCCCTCCTTGCGTGGGACTGATCTGCCTAGTGAAATGCCTCTAGCATGTTCTGTTTCATGGGTTCACTGGGGTTTCTCCAAGCCGCTCCAGCAGAGGCACGCTTGAGTGCAGGTCCAGAGATCACATTGCTTTGTGTCCAGGCCAGAGCCGGTGAAGCTCCAGCCAAGGCTCACTGGATGTGAACAGCATCTCATGACTCCAGGGTCCAGTCCTTTAGGCTGTGTTCCCCTTCAAAGCCCAGTGCCCTCCTGGGGAGGGCCCAGCAGAGGGCCCGGTCCCAGGTCAGCAGTGCTGGGCTTCAGCCTTGTTGCTGCACCCAAAGAAATGGGCACCCGTTCGTTCTTCCTCCCAAAGCTGGGAGCAGTCATGAACAGCCACCATGGATTTCCAAAACCTCAGCATCCTGAACACCTCCCAGAACAAGCAGGGGCCTTTCCAAAACCCTGCCCATCCCAGCCCATATCATGGAGACATTCTGTCCCTCAGCGGTACTCTGGAAAATGTTCCCTCAGCCTAACACTGCCGGTCCTGAGCAAGACCACAGGCCTCAGAGCCAGGCCAGGCTGTAGCGCCTCCTCCCACGAATAAGGGAAAGGAAGCCTCCTGTGTTTTCAGAGGAGCCCAGGCTGGCATCCGAGGCCCCGAGAGGGTGCCCAACCAAGTTCACTCCGCTTCCGCCAGGCCATGCTGGACATTAGAAAGCCAGTATCGTGCAACATTCACGTCTGTGGGTGGGAGAATGTACCGAAAACTCAAGAACAAAGTGAAGGGAAAGAGAGCAGTTCAGCCAAGGCAGATCAGCTGTCTGGTGGCAGGCCAACTCAGGCATGGCCACGTGAAGCCAGCAGACTTCTCCCCTGTGACCTAGGCAGCCCCCAACTGCCAGACCAACAGCACGGCACCCAGCGGTGAAACAGGCTTGCTGGCTGCCATTAAATAAACTTTATTTAGGGTCTGGAGTGATCTGATGGTGTTTAGAAATGAGAGGAAGGCTCGGCTATAAGGAAACCAACTATGTCAAATAACGTCCTTGAAAAAATAAGAAAAAAACAGGGAGGGAGGCAAACCATAAGAAATTCTTCATTATAGGGGACAAACTGAGGGTTGCTGGAGGGGGTGGTGGGTGGGTGGGGACATGAGCTAAACGGGGGATGAGCATTAAGGAAGGCACTTGTTGGGATGAGCACTGCGTGTTATATGTAAGTGAGGAATCACTGGACTCTACTCCTAAAGCCAATACTACACTGTATGTTAACTAACTTGAATTTGAAAACAAAACACAACAATGTCCTTGAAATACACACTGAAATATTTAAGGGTAAAGGAGCAAAACTGGCTCTAACTTGTTCTTAAACGATTCCACAAGATGTAAATAATCGGTGAATCTTAGAAAAGGCTTACAGACATTACTTGTAATAGTCTTATAATTTCTCTGAAGTTTGAGATTAAAAACAAACAACCGGAAGCGTGAACACGTGCATGTCCACAACACAGGATCGATATTCCAAATCCTATACCCAGGGGTGGGACGCAACTCTCCTGTTGTCCCCTACTCCTACTCATGCACATTACAAGCAGCTTTCAGTATCTTCTCTTATAGCAGTTTGTGGACCCAAGTTGGTTTGAAAGTCGTCAAGGGTAAGGCCTGTGTTGTCAGCACTGTGCTTTGCAAACAGTAAGCATTCAAACAAACCTGGCGTCCTCCCATTGGCCATGGAAGGTTTCCAGCTCTGAGTGAAATGGAAGAAGGAGAAAGAGAGGGGCTGGCCAATGGGGAGAAGGAACCAAGAAAGACGGTCGAGTCCATACAGACTTGCCAGTCCAGTGCACTCATGTCAGAACTGATAATTATTTTCAAGTCAGGCGCCCCCCTAATCAGATTCTTCCATCCTTTCTTCCACAAAGCTTGGAAAGTAACCCAGCCCCAGTGGGGCTGCCCCACAGGACCCACCCAGAGCACCTACAGACATACACAGCCTGAACCTGACCATGTCCACTTCAACGTGTGGTGACCAGAGACAATAATGTATTTATTCAAACTCTGTCTGGTTCATTTGTGTGTATGAATCTTTTCTCTCCAATGAGACCACAGAGGTAAGGGCCTTGCCTCCTCCCACTGCCCCCCACGGGTACATTCATGGAACCCACACGAGCCCTCAAGTAGCCTCCACCAGGGACTATGTCTGTCTGCACTCTTCCTCATCCCCACCTCTAAGCACGGCAGTTGGCACATGTCTGGTGCTCAGTAAAGACTCATTGAACACTCATTAAACACAGAGTCCTGTTGAGCTGAGTTGAGTTGCCTCGTGTGACAAGGGCACACTGAGTAGGCTCTGAGGGTTGGACTTCTGGCCTCAGATGCTCACCAGGAAGGCAGAACCAGCGTAGGCCTCCCCTCCTCCCTCAGAGCAGATCCCTCTGGTTGCTGGTTCTACCATGTTCCTGAGAAGGGCGGTGACACCGTCTCTGTGGCCAGTGTGACACAGTCAGTGTTAGGGCAGATCATCTCTGCCGCTGGATCGTCTCCTCATGGTCTTGTTGGGGGCAAGGGGACACTTGGGACAAGAAGGTTTGCTCAGCACACTTCCAGCGGGGGCAGGATCTTCTGTCGAGAACTCCGGGTCAAAGTTGCAGTCCACCCCACGCCCTCGCCGTCACTCCATCCTCACGTACACACTATGACAAGGCTCAGCATGGGGGCAGCAGAATGTAGCACCCTGCAGGTGCCAGAGACTGAGGGAGAACTGTGGGCTTGGTGGGGGCAGGAAGAGTGTGACCAGAGTGGTCATCGGGAGCTCCATTTTTCTCCCTGGTTCCTGGGGCCGGGGCACTTGGTACGAGGCAGTGGGATTGCTAGCAGGAACAGAAAACTGTGGTGTGAACATCTTCAGTCATGTCTCCAGTATTCTTCCTGCCGCTACGGTGGGGCCCAAGCCCCAGGTCAGTCCAGGGATGGGGTAGATGCATCCCTAGCCTTAGAAACAGAACAGCTCAAGCTGCCCACCTTGGGGGAGGGGGCAGTTCTTCCTTTAACATGCCCCACTGTAGGGCTGGGTCATCTTGACAAAGCTTCTCCTTCTGTCTCAGCACCTCTCACCATCTCCCCGCACCCCTTTGGAGGCAACCACTGGCTGGGCCTTTGGGGAGGACTGGCCGTGCTCCCAGCACACTCAGTGTTTGCTTCCAATCCAAGAAAAAGCTGGGCTCCCTGGCTGGGAACTCATTCTCCCCCACCCCCTCCTTTTCTTTTCTTTCTTTTTCTGTCCCCTTTGCTTTTCCCCAGCACCCCACCCCCACCCCACCCAACCCCGAGAGCTCCCAAAGTGACAACATGTGGGCCCAAATCAAACCCTTGTCCTCAGGCCCCTGCTGGCATCTCTCCCAGATCACCCACCTTCCTCCCCCACTCTGCAACCCAGTCACCCTCCTCACCCCCACCCCCGCCATTCCTCTTTGTGGACAACTTTCTAAATGCAGCCAAACTTCCCCTTTCGGTCCACAGGCCCCATAAAACAGCTGCAAAAAGTCAGCAGCTCTGCAAAAAGTTCTCTTGCAAAGTGAGGCCAGGAGCAGTCCCTCTGGCTCCAGCCATTGCTTCCTGCCTCCCAGGATCTGGAAGGTCAGTCTCCCCCATCCCAATAAACGGCGGGGAGACCCCTCGGTACTCGCTCCCAGAGACACAGTCTCCCCAACGGTCTAATCTAGACAGAACTCCCTGAGGGGCCCAGCAGAGTGTAGTCAGTGGGAGGAGACAGCCCAAAGCCTGGCCTGCATGCCTGACCCTGCGAGGCCCTGTGGGACCCTGGGCAATCCGCTTCCACACCCCGCACATGTACACATGCGCAGTGCTTGTGTTCATAGAACGAAAGGATGGATTGGCTGGTTTTCTGGGCCCCTTCCACGTCTAAAATTCCACAAATCTGTCATCTCTTCATGGGGTGCTCCTGCCCAAGAGAGAAGGGGCTTTGCCCAGGGACACACGGCGAGCCGAGGGTTATCTGACCAGACCCAGTTCTCCCAAATTGCATTCCGTGTTCTCTCTGTGACTCTTGGCCCTCAGGAAAACAGTGGGCCGCACATAATCACTCCTGCCCACACATCACAATCATCTGAGATGTTATATCATATCCATCCCTGGGTCACACTCCAGAGCAACAAAATCAACGTTGGGGCCTGGTTATCAATCTGTTTGGAAAGTTACCCCAGTAGTTCTGACTGAGCAGTCAGAGTTTAGAACCAGTGTGGACAAGGCTCCTAGAAAGTGAAGCTGAAGCTCTAAGCCAGAAGTGCCTGTCTGCTCCCAACCAGGCCCCGGAGGCCTCCCCAGGCCCTTCCCGGGCAGACGGCCCCAGGACCGCAGTCCAGGAACTGGAAACCAACCTCAGCAAGAGGCAGGAGGCCTGGGGGTCACCCCAGCCCTCCGAAGGCTTTGTGTATATTGAGAAAAGAAAAACGGAGAAGGAAAACCATAGCAGAGCCGAATGCAGTGAAGGAGAAAAAGACAAGAGAAAGGGGAAGAGCCCTGAGGTCAGAGAGTCATGTGAATGGCATTTAGGGAACAAAGCCCCTCCATTGTGCCCTCTGTTCCCCCTCATCAATCATCCACAGGGCCTGGTAAGAAGCACTCTTCCACCAGCGCCTAGGGCACAGAGGGCATCGCTGCCCATAGAGGCCTGGGACAGAAAGCCCACGTCCAGAAATTCACCCATTCTGAGTCTGTGAGCTCCGCACATCCTCCGCCCAGGCAGAGCTAGCAAAGAGCCCTTCCCGCACCTCCTCCGCTCACCAGAGCCCGGGGCTCCTATCAGAGTTTAAGCAAAATCACTCGGCCATTCCTAGACCAGAACAAAGGCTAAATCCAACTCCCCGGACACTTGGCGTCACATCAAAGTCATCCAGGTGGTGCTGCGTGACCTCCAGCGAGCTGCCTCCCTCCCCTCCCGCAGCCTCACTGCCTGATCTTGCCTGCCTTCCCGCAGAGGCCTATTTGGAAGGCAGGGGTATCGCTGGAGGCCAGGGATCGAGAGCCTGGGCTCCGGGGACAGAGGCCTGGGCTTGTGTCCTGGCTCTAGCACACTAGCGTTGTGAGCTCTGTGCCTGTGAGTCCTCACCTGTGAGGTGACAACCGACAGAGGGGAGAGGGCCCTACAAGCCCAAAGCAACCGGGGGCCGATATCTAGAATGCATGAGGACCGCCCTCTGCCACAGTCGGAAGAGGACGGTAACCCCAAGAGAAAACAGGGCACAGTGTGCAAGCAGGCAGTGAACAGGGCTGCCAAAAGAAACACAAACTGGATACCCGTGAATACGCCAGAGAGGTTTCGGTCAGGGAGCGATACCAGTGAGGAACGGGGGGGGGGAAGGGACGGTGGTTCCCAACCTGGGGACAGTCCACCCCGGACCCCTGCCTCCACCTCCACCTCCACCAGAGGACATTTGGCAATGTCTGGAGACCTTTTTGATTGCCACGGGGTGGGAGGGGCTCCTGGCCAACGATGCTGCAAAACACCCTACAGTGCACAGAACAGGCCCCACAGTGAGGAAGTGCCTGAGCCCCAATCTCGATAGTGCTGGGGCTGAGAAGCCCTGGACTAGACAGATGGACAAACAGGTAGATGAAGGGGCCTCGCCAGGACAGTGAGGCAAGCGCGCGTGGGACGCAGAAACATAAACCAGATAAACGGCGGTCACGTGGGTGCCCACATGTGTGGCGCAGAGTAGAGTGCTCCGTGATTGTTCTCTGCTCTGTCGTTGTTCTTTCCTCCCGGGATCTGAAGTCCTCACCCTCCCCTGTTTGCTCCAGCAACACGGCTGGTGGCCTCAGGCTCAGCAGCCACCCTGGGCCCCACAGAGGAACGGAGGGCAGCGGTTGCTGGAGGGGGCAAGGGAAGGAAAGGGAAAAGGGGGGCAGGAGAGCCCAGGGTGGGGAGCAAAGAGGAAGAGAAAGGAGACGCTGCAAGTTTCGGTGTTTCACAACATCACAGAAATACCCAGAAAGCCAGAGGGGGCCACAGGGAGAAGTTCAAGTTGAGCAATGGCTGCAGCTCTCTTCCTAAATTCATGGAAAATGTCTCTTCACACCCTCTGGTTTAGTGAAGCCAGACCTCCCCCGCCCCCATCTCCACGGGGGCCTAGACAGGGACTTGTCCCCCAGCCGCCACGCTGTGTGCCTTTTCCTCCCCTTCATGTCCTGCCGGCTTCTTCTCCTACCCACCCTGGCCAATTCTCCATCCCTTGCTTTCCAGGATAGAAACTCCCACTCCGGTCCCACCAGAGCCCTGATGCAGGTGACAAGATACATACAAAATAATAATAATTATTATTAATAATAATAATCCCATCTGCTAGAAATCAGCATCTGGAAAGAAATCATCTCTCTTGTGTAACAGGTCAAGGGATCTTCAAGGGTTCTTAAAACTGATCCCCAAATCTGAGCTTCCTGGCAGCCCCAGTAAAATGAGAATGGGGGTCAGTTTCGTGAGTCACACTGCCCATAGGTCAGAAGCCCACTGATTCCTCCGAGGACACAGAGCTTTGCCAGGAACTAGAGCCTAAAATATATTTCCCCCCGTCAGTCTTCTAGAGAGCGCTGACTGAGGCAGCAAACTCTAGCAATAGCAGCATCCCCAAATAAAGGCGACAGCCGGACTCCTCCAGCCCTTTTCTGTAAAGCCCCATCATAAGGGAGGGACATAATAAAGATTTTGTGGTGGCTAAATCATGTGGTCCGAGAGCAACTCAGCTTCATGAGAGCCCCGACTCGCTTCAGGGATAAGTCTCATCTGGAAGAATGGATGGAATGCATGGCCTTTAAATAACCCCCATGAACTTCATTTCTCTCAACTGAGCTTTTGATAAAACTCAGGCAGCGGGAGGCAGTTGCTGGTTGTAACCGCTGACAAGGGTCTGGCAGGCAGCGCTCTGGCACTGGGCGAGGGTGGGGCTGTCGGGCCCTGGCACCTGCAGAGGCATCATTCGTGGATTCAGCTATTCACAGACTCCCCCAAAGGCCCAGAACGTGCAAGGCTTTCTCATTTTCCTCTGGCCTGATGTGGAACTGGACCAAGAGGCTGGCGGAAAGAGGAGCAAGATGAGGGGCCGGCATCTTGCTGGCCAGCCTGGAGCCCCACCTCACTTCGAGTCATTGTTCAGGGTAAGAGCTCGCATTTAGCATTTATTGTGGGCCTAGTCATTATGTCACGACCTCAACTAATCTTCACAACCCAGCCCCAGGATGGATACTCTGTGTTCATTTTACAGACGAATAAACTGAGGCTCAGAGGTCTGGTGAGAGCAGAAGCTATGACGCCCACTCACATCTGTCCTATTCCAGTGTTCGTACGTTTGTAACCGCTACACCGCGATACCCTGCCACGTAGGATGAGAGGCGAAACCTGTGGGAAAAGTGAAAAGGCAGTTAATTTGTGGCACGAGGGCACAGGAAGCACATGACTCCCCGAATGCGATTCTGGAGAAAGCCGGAAGCCTGCAGCATCATTTTGAATTTAAGACCTCAGGGCTTCTCGAAGCCCTCTCAAATCCAGGGCCTGCCGGGCTGTAAACGTCAGTTGTATCCAAGTTCCTGTACAAGTCGGGTGGGGGGCAGGGGCGTTGCAGGGAAGGGCCTCGCTTAAAGAAAGGCTGCAGGACAGTGAGGAAAAGGCACCCCACGACCAAGCTCATGACGCCCCTCAAAAACCACTGGGGATCCCACCCACAAGTCAGTGAGTGAGCTGTGCGGCGCCCAGCACTGTGGGAGCACAGGGCCAGACTGCGTGGGGTCAGGGATCCCTGCTGGGCACAGCCATTTGTGCATCCTGTCACTTCTTGGGAAACCAGCAGCTGGGAACATCCAGGATAAAATAGAACCAGTGATGTCTTCCCAGCAGTTACCACTATGAGCTCAGGACATAGAGGCATCTCCTTCCTTTGGATGCTCTGACCTTCTTTAGAAGGTCTCTTTAGACTGGAGTCAGGAGTGTCTGGACCACAGGAAAGCTTTCCACATCAGTGAGCAATATGCTGACAAGCAGGGCCTGGGCTCAGCCCCATGAAATCTGATGACTCGGGAGGACGTGCAGTCTCTCCATAGACATGTTTGCCAGGCACTGGCGATGGGCTCTCCCCGTGCCAGGTGTGAGGGTAAGGAGAGAAGTCAGGCCCAGGCCTTGCCCTCATGGGGTTTACAGTCTAAAAGGGCACCTACAGTCTAGATGAGGAAACACCTCAGGGTGTCTTCGTGCATCCCTTCTAGAAGACCGAAAAAGGAAGGAAGTGAGGTAAGGAGGGATAAACATACAAAAGAGATCAAGAATCTAACCACTTCTCCCCTTGCCCCCACTCATTCTTATCACCATCATCTCAGTGATTATTGCAGTGGGGCCCTGAACACAGCAGGCCTGCTCCTACCACAGGGCCTTTGCACTTGCTACTCTTTTTGTGCTTCTACAGATATCCTTATGATTCGGCGTCTTCGTGTCTTTGCTCAAACGTCCCTTCCCCTTATTGAGGCCGCCCAGTTAAAGTTCACAACGCCCCTCTCTCTGCCAGCCCGCAATTGTTTTGGTAGGGGTTTGTTCACTAGCTCTCAAAAGGAACTCAGGACAGGTTTCCCATTGGCCTTGGCTGGAGGCTATTTCTGTAGCCCTTGAACGTACACCCATCAAGGGTCCTCCTTGCCAACCATCAGCCAGTGTACTGGGATCAAGCCTGGCCCCTTCACCCTACTTTCTTCAAGAACTTGCCCCTGACCTCCTTGATGAGGTGACATCCCCCTACAGCACTCACCCCCGTTGTTATTTTGTCTATTTGAGTAGTTATTTGGTGAAGCTATAGCTCCCTTACGTGACTCTAAGCTCCATGAGGACAAGCACTGTGACCATTGAAACCCGGTGCCTGTACAGTGCCTGACACGTACTAGAACTTCAGTAGCAGCCAAGTGAGTCAGTCAGTGAAAGCTGAAGTTGAAATCCAAGTGTGCATGACTCCTCCCTCACCAACGGCATGAAGAACTGTGTCTGCCATAGCAGAAGACCTCATACTAGGTGGTTTAAACAACAGAAATTTATTTTCTCATAGGTCTAGAGGCTGGAAGTCCAAAGTCAAGGTGCCGGTCAATGTGGTTTCTGGTGAGACCTATATCCTTGGCTTGTAGTTGTACCTTCTTGCTGTGTCCTCACATGGACTTTTCTCTGTGCACACGAGGCTAAAGGGAGAGCTCATTAGAGAAGGCCCACCCTTTTGACCCCATTTCCCCTTAATTACCTCCTTAAAGTCCCCTTCTCAAACAGAGTCGCACGTCAGATTAGGTCTTCAACATCTGGGGGGAGACACAGTTCAGTCCATACCATTCTGCCATCTAGCCCCCACAAATTCACATCGTTCTCACCTGTTAAATACGTTCACCCCATTCCAACGGCCCCAAAGTCGTAACCCATCCATCAATTCCAGCTCCAAAGTTTTGTTAAATGTCAGCTCAATCAGGTATGGGTGAGACTCAAAGTATGAGTCATCCTGAGGCAAAGTTCCTCTCCATCTGCAAACCTGTGAGACCAGACCAGTTACGTGCTTCCAGGTCACAATGATGGGACTGGCATAAGACAGACGTTCCCATCCAAAAGGGAGAAATTGGGAAGAAGGACAGGGTTAAGAGTCCCCAAGCAAGTCCAAAACAACAAGGCAAATTCCATTTGATCTTAAGGCTCCAGGTCAATCTTCTTTAGCTCAATGTTCTGCCCTCCGTGCCCACCCCATGACCCTCAGCAGTGGTCCTGCCCCTTCAGCTCTGGGCTGGCATCCTGGCCCCCTGACCCTGAGGAGGTGGCCCCACCCCCTGAAGCCAGGAGGAAACAGTCTTGTTCCCTGGGCTGGAGATGGGCGTGACAGCTCTGATAATCTCTGAACCACCATCATGGTCACTTCTCCCTCCTCTAGAAGGACAACCATGTTTGAGGCTGGATCCTCTATTGCCCTGACCTGTAGATCACAGAAATCTGACAGCCTAACTTCATTCCATTTTCTCCATCCCCTTTGGTCCCCACTGCCAATGCCTCTGCTGGTATAATCCCAACTCTATTCCTGGCTTCCGCTGAGATGGCTGACTAATTTGTGGATAATCTTTACAGAATGATCATCCAGCCACATCCTAGGTGTTTTCTCCAGAACATGCTTTCTCATGTTTTGCAACATGGATAGGCAGAGGATTTTCTAAATTTTCAAGTTCTGGTTCCCTTTTGCTGAAAAATTCTCTTAATTTCTCTCTCTCTCCTCTCACATTTTATTATAAGCAGCAAGGAGGGACCAGGCCACCCCTCCAACACTTTGATTAGAAAAAATCCTCTGCTATGGCACACCTGGTTGGTTCAGTCAGTTAAGCTTCCAACTTCGGCTCAGGTCATCTCACTGTAAGTTCGAGCCCTGCATTGGGCTTTTTGCTGTCAGCACAGAGCCCACTTCAGATCCCCTGCCCCATTCTTTCTGCCCCTCCCCTACTTGCACTCTCTCTTTCTCAAAAGTAAAAATAGGGGTGCCTGGGTGGCTCAGTCAGCTAAGCATCCGACTCTTGATTTTGGCTCAGGTCGCAATCTCACGGTTCGTGAGTTCAAGCCCCACATCGGGCTCTGTGCTGGCAGCGCAGAGCCTGCTTGGGTCTCTCTCTCTCTCTCTCTCTCTCCCTCTCTCTCTCCCTCTCTGTCTGCCCCACCCCCTCTCACACTGTCTCTCTCTGAAAATAAATAAATACACTTAAAAAATGGTTTTAAAAAGTAAAAATAAAACATTAAAAAAAAGAATAAAATCTTCCGCTAAATATCCAAGGCTGTCACTCATAAGATCTGCCTGCCATAAAACACTAGGAACACAAAGCAGCCAAATTCTTTGCTACTTTATAACAAGGATTGCCTTTCCTTTTGGCACTTTGGTCATTTCCTCCTGAGATTCTACCAGAAGCACCTTCGGTGTCCACATTCCTACCAACAGTCCCTTCAAGGCAATCAGGATTTTTCCAGCATGTACCTCGATACTCTTCCAACCTTTCCTTAGTACCCAGGTCCAAAGCCACATCCACATTTTTTAGGTATTTGTTATAGCAGCACCCATTCTTGGTACCATAATCTATACTTTTCACGATTCTCCAGCAAAATAGAACCAGTACATTATATCTGTATAACTATACCTATATCTACAGGTAAAGAAATTTACTATAAGGAATGGCTTATGCGATTACAGGGGCCGGCAAGTCCAGAATTTGTGGAAGGCTGGCCGGTTAACCTAGAAGCAAGAAAAGCTGAGGTCCCAATTCAAAAGCCGTCAGGCCTGATGGTACAGGTTTTGTTCTATGCAGGTCTTCCACTGATTGGACGAGGCCCACCCACAGTATGGAGGGCAATTTACTTTACTGGTCTAGCAATTTAAATGTTAATTTCATTCAAAAGTACTTTCCTGGAATAATGTTTGTCCACTTATCTGGGTACTCCATGGCCTGGTCAAGTTGACACATAAAATTAACCATCACAAGAATCACACCAGAAAGTACCTGTGATCAACTTAATGAGTATGCAGGACCAGTGTAAGGGATTAGCACTGTGATTTGCCAATCACTGGTTCCATACACATTTGTTACACACCTCCTATAAGCATCTCCATTAACCATTGCTATGTAACAAACTACCCCAAAGCTTAGTGACTTAACACAGCAATAACTGTGTGGGTCAGGAATTTGGGCAGGGCTCAGCTGGGTGGTTCTTCTCCAGCACACTCATTCAGCTGGGCTAAGCTGGAAAGTTCAGGAAGACCCACCAAAACACCTGGTGCCTCAGCTCCTCCACAAGGTGGCTCTCTCTCCAAGTGCTATCCCATCATTCCCTAGTCTACCTGTGCTTCTTTACAGGTTGGTGGCTTGCTTCTCCAAGAGTGTTCCAAGAGACCAAGCCCCAAGAGGGGAAGCAAGCACTTGTCAGATCTACACTTCCGTCATGCTTCTAATGTCCCATGGGCCCGCGTGTGGGGGCCCCCAGTGTAACAGTCCTCCAATATGTGAGAGGACGCTGGTCCCAACTCTGGTCGGATCTCACCATCTATCACAGCATATTGTGAGGAGCACACCCCAGCATGAATTCCTGGCATCTTTCACTAGTGCATCCCATTTTGTAAAGGTGGATTCTCACATGATGATAAGCGCATTCATATTTATATCACTTTTCGTACACATTTTTTTTTTTTTCAAAATAAATTGTAAGGGAAAATATTGCTAGTTTTGTGTGTTTGTGGGAGAATGCTTTTTCACATTCCTTGACATACTGATGTCGCTCAGAAGACAGCTTTGAAAGTGCTGGCCTGGTGACTCCTAGCAGAGAGGCCCACAGACACAGGTGGCCCATGGTGGATTACAGATGGCTTGTCCCAGAGGGCTGGGAGGCCCAGGTGTTCTGTGGGACCATCTGTTTCGCATCCATGGCCATGAGTGATGGGAGGTCAGGGAGCATCATTCCTACACCATTCTGGTGCAGGCTGGGACAACACATGTCAGGTGACCCCAGCACATCATACTGTGTCACCCTGTGCCCTCACTACACCTGGCAGCAGAAGGGGTCACATGTTTCACACACTGAACAGCACCCACCTCATCACATGTGACTTCACTTCAGAATGACTGAAGCATCGGGAGGCAATTCTCAGGAGCTTCAAAGTTCCCTTGCAAACCCAGTCTGTGAAGCAGTGTGTAAGAAAGGCCCCCAGCACCCACCACGGCCAACAGGGCCACTTGCTAGTGGATGAAGGTTGCTCAGAGAGGCCTTGCTAAGGTTGTCTGCAGCAGGATCCCCAGGGGCTTCTAGGAAATTCCAATATATTCATCTGGAAGGAGGCCCAGGAATCTGCCTTCTTAGTCTCCACCGTGGGCCACAGGGTGCTGGCCCCTTGCCAGATTTAGAGTTGCCATGTGGTTATTTCTGAAAAGGCCCCATGGGGTGGGGGCAGGGAGAGATTCACCAACTACAAGACAGAGCCCTCGCTGATGACTACTGCAGGCAGGACATAGGGGGCCCGGAGCCAGAGAGTCAAGTGGCTTCACATGCCAAATAGACTTTTTATTTTCAGGCTCTTGAGATATATAAATAAATAAATATATATATATATATATTTATATATTATAATATTATAATTATATTATATTAATTATATAATATGGGTTTGCAAGGGAACTTTCAAGCTCCTGAGAAATATATATATATTTATTTATAATATATATATTTATATAATATATAATATTATAATTATATTATAATATAATTATAATTAATTATATTATAATTATAACATAATATAATTAATTATATTATAATATTAATATATAAATATATATATATTTATTATATATTTATTTATTTATTTATTTATATCTTACAAGTTCAGAGACAACTTGCCTCTACAGGTTTCCTTCACAGAACAATCCCCAGAGATTAAATCTGTTTTGAGTTGTATTTTGAAAAAAAGAGGAAATTGGATCCTGGTTCTGGGTGGGAGGAGGGATGGGGGGGGGAGAAGGGAAGTTCAGAAAGAAGGCAAAAGGCACAGATTTCCAGAAAGTTCCTTATGCTTCCCCCTCCCCCCCCCCCCCCCCGCATTTTTTTCCTATTTACTCCTACCCTATGGAGACAAAACCCAGCTCTAGCTTAGACACACCTTCCTTCTTCCTGGCCTCTCTCCCAAGGTGTCCACAGCCCCTCTTAGAACCAGGGCCCCGTGAAGTAAGTCACACAGAGAAAGACAAATACTGTATGGTCTCAGTTACAGATGGAATCTGAAAAGAACAGAACTCATAGAAACATGGAATATTATGGTTACCAGAGGCAGAGGGTGAGGTTGGGGGGACAACTGGGCAAAGGTGGTCAAAAGGTGTAAACTTTCAATTGTAAAAAAAAATAGGTCTTATGGATACAAAGCACAGCATGGTAACTGCAGTTTACCAAAACCCTATTGTATATTTGAAAGTTACTAAGTTACTAATCTGGAAAGTTCTCACCACAAGAAAAGAAAATGTGTAGCTATGTAAGGCTGATGGAGGTTAACTAAATGTATTGTAGTAATCATTTTGCAATATATACATATATCACATCATTGTTGTGCACCTTGAACTTCTACAGGGTGAGACTAATACAATTATCTCTCAATAAAACTAGAATAAATAAAAATAAAAAAATAAAAGCGTTGATTCATAGGGAGTTCAGGATTAATGCTAGTGTCAAATATCTGGAATGCACATAGTCTAGATCAGCTCAGACTTATGCTTTAACAATCAGTCAAATTGGGGACAGAGTTGATATCTCATAAGAAGGCATATTATGAATTCTGAAATGTCTTCATTATAATGTCTTAATTCCTGTGACAATACCCTTATCAGTTTGCGTATGGACTTTCATACCCGTATTTGTGTTTGTATTGTGTGAATCCTTCCCACACTTAAAAAAAAGAAAAAAAAGAACCAGGGCCTCCAGCTCACCAGGTTACCAGCTCTGCCTGAGCACCACCCCCCAACTCCAGACTTTCCAGAAGCCAGACCCCCAGGCCCCAGAACCTCCTGGTCTGACCACACACTCCACACTGGTGGGGAAGAATGTCAGGGGATCGTGCTTAACCCAAGAGCTACGAGGCAGCTTGGGCAGTGTGGGTGGGAGCATATTCGGGGGTCTTCCCGAAAGGGGGTCCTGTGGCAGACACAGACCACATACACACTGACCCACACCCTCGGGTTGCCCACCACGTGTCCACCTGATCTCTCCCCGGTTCTGATGCTGGCGTCTCTACAGACAGTTCTTTAACTTCCCTGAGCCTCAGTTGCCTCACCTGTAAATGGGCATGCTAACGGTTCCCACCTCACGGGCTGTTGCGAGGGTTGGATGAAGGATGTAAGTAAAGCGCAGAGCGTAGTTCCCAGGGGACGGTTAGTGCTCGAGAAATGCTGACAGTTGTGGCTGCAATTGCCACGACCATCATTAGCATCCCCATTTAGGGTGACATCTTTCGAGAATCCAGCTCTCAGGTAATCTATTGCTTTAGCCTGATGTGAAAAACAAAGGTCTTCGGGGAACATGTTCAGGGGTTTTTTAATTTTTTGTTTTGTTTTGTTTTGTTTTGTTTTCAGCAGCTTGAGGAGGCAGGGTTGGGAGAAGCTTTAGCTGAATGGCCTTAGACATTTGGGGTTCAGGATGAGCACCCAGGTGTAGGACGGCTGGGGAATGCAGCTGAGATTGGCTATGTCCCCGCTGTCCCCAGCGAGTGTTGCACTCAGCTGGGAGTTTGTGTGTGGGGCGCTGGGTGTACGTTGGATGGGGGTGCCAGGTGGCTGTTAAGTGCAACAATTTTGACTGCAGAAAATATTGAAGGGGTACTGTCTGGCGGAGAGGTTTCAAGATAGCTTGGGTTCCTGTTTGTTCTCCTCAAAGACCAAGCCTTTCCTTGACAGCTCTGGATCCCTGTGAGGCAGGTCTGTGCGCTCTGGGGAGAGACTTGCCCAAGGTGCCCTCTCTCCCCACTTACCAGAGGCCCAGAGACTCTATGGAGTTAAGGGGGCAGGGAGGGCTGGCCTCGCCCCACCCCCGTGTGGACCCCTGCCCTAGGGAATAGGAGCCAGACGCCCAGCTCCAGTGAAAGAGCCGCCTCTGTTCAGTTGCCAAGGGCCCTGGGTCACCCAAGCCCACCCAAGGAGGGCGCGGAGAACCCCAAGAAGCCTCTAGAGAGGGCTGTCTCAGGGTAACCAGTCTTTGGAACATTCTTGGCCCCACCCAAAGTGGGGGGCACCTTTCACCTCCTCCACCTCTGCATGGGGGCCTGGCTAACAGCTGTTTCCAGCTGAAGGCTCCCCCCTCACCACCCAGTCAGCTTTGATGAAGCCTATCAAAGCATTCTTGTTCTTACAGCTGCTCCTGGGAGGGCAATTAAAGCCACAATAACCCCCCACATCTGTTTAAGGGGCTGATGGCTGGTACTCCACCCTCAGCCCTGAGGGAGGGCTCCTGCCCCTCAGCATGGGGGTGCGGGGGTGGGGGGGGAGGATTTGTCCATATCCAAAAGGCACAGTTTAGGACCTTCAACCATTAGAACTGGAAGGGGACACCCGTCCCCATTTTACAGATGACTAAGCTGAGGCCAAGCTGCTCCCTGCTCCCAAAAGGTTCCTCCACGCAACACCCACTTCCCTGTGGGTCCTCTAGACAGGCCCCGCTTCCTCCTCCACTGGCTAAGGTCAGCCTCCACTTACGCAAGACACAACCGAACTGTGTGGGATTGAAAAGGCCATGTGGGGAGAGGCTGTTCTGAAGTGCCTGCTCTCTGCCCCCTTCTTTTGCGTGAGCCATTACCCCTTCTTGGCCACTATTTTAATACTCAACCTGTGAATTCATTTAAATCAGGCCTCCTTAACCTCGACACTGTTGACATTCTGGGCTGGATATTTCTTTGTCATGGGGCTGCCTGGTGCCCTGTAGGATGGTTCACGGCATCCCAGGTCTCTGCCCACCAGACGCCAGTGGCACACTTCTTCTAGTCATGACAACCAGAATTATCTCCAGACATTGCCAAACTTCCCTGGGGGCGAAACCATGCCCAGTTGAAAAACACTGAGCTATGTGGACTGAAAGGAGCACTCATGGTCTTGCCAGGGGTACAGGGAAAGAGGGCATAGCTATTTCCCCCTGAGGCCTGGAGCTCCTATGGGGCAGATAGAATAATAAATGTACCCAGAACAATGCAGTGTGTGCCAGCAGATCATGAAAAAGGTTGAAGTAGGGAAAAATCATTGAGGCTGGGATTCATCCAGGAGGGCTTCCTGGAGGAGGAAGAATGCAATCTCCACTTTGTATCGGCAGTCTGGGAAGGTCACAGTTTGAGGGAAAAGTCTCAAAAACACCAAACAAAACCCAGGGTGGGGAGTGGTGGAGAATTTCTGGGGAGAGGTGGCCACAGCTGGCTGGATCTTAATCTGGGGAGTGTTACATATGGCTGCCTTCCTCCAGAACAGGGAAGATGCTGCGGATGAATGAGCAGGGGAAGATGGGAGAAACAGTGCCATGCCTGAGCTCCTGGGGGACCGGTTAGGGCCTTGCTTGTCCCTGAATAGCCAGCACCCAACACAGAATCAGGCTATGGAAATGCTGAGATAATGAGGCTGCGGAGATGGGGAGGAAAGGTCTGGAGAGGAGGGGGGGAGGGTGGTCTGGGATCTGCCGTGCTGGGAGGATGTGTCTGGATGGTAAGGGCACTGATGAGGGGTTCCAGCCCAAGCTCAAGCAGGGGCGTAACCAGCCCCTCCCCTCCATTCCCCAGGGTCTGCCCTCATCTAATGACTCCCCAGATGGTCCATGGGGGGTGGGGCTACTGGTGGTCCCAATCAAGGGGTAGCTGCTGGGCTTGGAACTGACCATTTCTTTGGGTTTCTGCCCAGCTGCAGACCTTTCTCGGGAGGAGATTTCAGTGGATTTATGGCAGACAATGGGGAACCATTGGCCTAGGAAGCTCCCATCTCACACTGGTTCGCCACCCCCAGTCTGGGCTTCTTGGGCCATGGGTGCCTGTCTACCCTCAGACTGGGCACCCTGAGGGCAGGGGCGACAGCTTCCCTGGGGTCGCCTTAGGGAAAAGCAAAGTGTAGGGCTGGTGCTGCCCACAGGGAGCTTCTGGGGTGACTCGCCAGCAGGGGGCGCTGTGGATTCAGGCACAGGGCTCGGACTGCTGGAAGGGAGCAGGCAGAACTAGCTTCCCAAACTTGTTCTGTCCTGTTATATGCACCCCTCCCCCTCCGCCACCACCACCACCACACACACACACACACACACACATACACACACACTCATCCAGGCTCGACTGCCTTGTACACAGCAGGGCCTCCAGCTCGTTACAACTTCCCAGATTAACCCAATTCTCCCTTCCTCCAGATGAGGAAGAAGAAGAAGAAGAAGAAGAAGAAGAAGGAATTATTGTGCCCATTTTGCAGATGAGGAGACTGAGTCGCATAGATGCAAAAAAGACCGAAGGGGATGGCACCAGGGCAGACTGGATAGAGTCTTGGCTTTGGAGCCAGAAGACCTGGGCTTACTAGCTGGCCAGTTCAGCAACGCACTCCCAGTATGGCTGGGGGCAAACTTCGGGGCCTTGTTGAGCACACCGCGGCAACTGCGATGTGTGAGGTGAGCACAGCAGCCACACTGACCCCAGGCTGAGAACAGTTCTGACATCGAGCATGGCCGCCCACGTGGACAGCAGTTGGAGGGGCGGAGAGGGGTAGTGGTATGGGGAGGAAGAGCTCCCCATGGGGGGGAAGGTATGGCAAAAGGGGACCAGGCAGCATTGCCCAAGACCTTGTCCAGGTGCAGAGAGCAGACAGCCAGAAAGGAGATGAACAGAGGGGTCTGAACAAGGGCGGAGGGGACGAAGGGCCTGAGCTGAAGGAGAGCTCTGGGGAAGGGACAGGAGGGCTGAGGTGTCAGCACTGTTTCCTACGTCTTTGTAAGGGGTGGCAACACTGGAAACCTTGGGTGCCATTTGCTACCCTCCCGTGGTGTTCCAGGCTCTGTGCCAAGCACTTGACTGGCCCAATTACCCATCCTGAGAAGCAGGTAGAAGTATTAACCCATTTTGATAGACAAGGGAAGGAAAGCTCGGAGACAGATAACTTGTCCCGTGTCCCCAGTGGGAAACGGGCAAAACTGAACGCCACCCAGGTCTGCCTGGCACTATCCACTGCTCTCTTGGTGGAATCAGGGTCTGGGTGGCCACAGCCGTGGAGGCGCCACAAGGCAGGGCACGCTTAGCCCGCAATGAGCAGAGGAGAGTGGGGCACCGAGGAAGGAGCAACGCGCACAGACGTAGCCAGTCTGAGAGGCCTCCTGGAGGAGGAGGACACTCTCCAGGCTGACAGGGAGGAGAAAGGCATTCTCAGCAGCCTGAGTGACCCTAATGAGCAGTTTCAGCCCAGCCGTTTCCAGCGTGTACATGGTCTGTCCCTGTCCCGCAGAGCTGGGCCATGAGGCTGGCAAGGCTGGCAGGAGCCTCCAGGAGGGGAGGGTTCCGTCAGCAGCCGGTCCCCTGGCAGCTGTGTGGAGCTTGGTCCAGGAGGTCTACTGGGTTCTACGGGCTGTTCTTAAGGAAAGAGATGGGTATCTCAACTCTTACAGAATGGGGGCAGGGGAGAGGGGAAGGATGAAAACTCAAGATACCGAAGTGTTAGAATCCACTAGATGAGACGGCTAATCAGATGTGATGGACAGAAGGTGGTGGTCAAGGATGACTCAGCCTCTGGCTTGCATGATGGGGAGTCTTACCATGAACTAAGATCTAGCAGCGGAAGAGGCCACTGCAAGGAAGACAAGTTCAGTCTGGGGTAAATGAGTTTGATGTGTGTGTGGGCTTTGTAAGTGGAGGTGAGCTTTGGGCTCAGGATTAAAGAGGGATAAGTGCTCAAACAACAGCCAGAATCAGGCTCTACTCTCCAACTAAGGAAAGCAGTCAGGGTTGACTACAATTTGAGCTTGGTTTGTGGCCTAGGAGGAAAGTACTACAGCAGAACACCCACCCGCTAGACTAAACTGAGGACCCTGCGTTCTCGAACTTGAAAAGGGATCCAGGGGTCTGAGCAGACCACAGGCTAAGTTCAACACTGGTGCCCATCATTCTCAAGGTGTACACCCCCCCCCCAACCCCGAGAGCACGAATAAGAACACAAGTCAGGGCTGAAAGGGGACCGAAAAGAGTCGAGAGTAGGAGTCACCTGATTTAATGTTCTTAAATCACCGAGGTGTGTCCTTTTCTCTGAAGCTCTTCCTGACTCCCTGTTCCCTTCTCTGCAGGACCCCCGCCTCTTCACTGGCTAATGAACACTGCTCAGCACTTTCACAGTTATTATCTCATTGACTCCTGAGTGGTTTCCTCCATCTGACAGGTGGGGAAACAGAGGCCCAAAGAGATTAGGGTGTGTGGGGCTGAGCCCAGGCTTGCTCCTCCAGGCCTCTCTCTAAGCTCACCCCCTTCTTACTTGGAACAGCATTCTACGACATTCCAGGATGCCGAGGCAGCCAGGGTTTGGGTGCAGAGTGGCCAGGCTGACTGATGGCTTCTTTCTGGCCACAGGGTGAGTGGGGGAGAGCTAGCCCTGGCCCAGGTATGCTATCTGTTCTCAGGATCTGCTCATTGGCTGCTGGGGGTAATAGGAATGACCTCAGTGGTGGGTTTTGAGGGTTTTTTGTTTGTTTTTTCTTTTTCCTTCTAAGAACAATTCATTTGGTCACATAATTAGTATAAAAGTGGCTGGTGTTGAGCAACCTCCCCCTCCCCCTTCCCTGGCCTCTGGCAGTGACATTTGAGGCGCTGTCTCCTGGGGCCACAGAGGATGCTGCCTGGGCAGTTCAAAGGGTTGGCTCTGCTCCCTGCCCAGCCCCACCCACTTCCCCTCACTGCCTCCCTCACTTGCCAAGCTTGGCCAGCCTCCCATCGAGGACTGAGGTCCCGCCCCAGTGGCCTGAGTGGATCCCCTTCTGCACCTCTCCACCTCACCCCTCTGCTGTGTGTGGCCACCCCTGCCACTGCTCTGCCAACTCCATGGCACCTTCCATGTGCCACTGACCACGGGGCAGCACTGAGAAGGGTGACAAGGTCAGGGGAGGCCAGAGAGAATGCTAGGCTGTGGCAGAGGAGGACAGGCCTAGGCTCCCAGGAGGCTGCTCAGGAGTGGGGGCAGGAGACCAGCAAGGAAGGAGCCGGGGCCTCTGAGGGAGCTGGGTCTTGGGCACAGTGGCTGGACAGAGAGGCGGGCAGAAGGCCAGCAGGCAGCCCAGTCTGGGCCTGGGAAATCCTGGGCCCATCACAGATAGGCCTGCAAGAGACAGAACTTGGAAGCAGATGCCTGAGGCAGCAGAGGGCTGGCCTTGGGGACCACGCCCCAAAGACACAGGCTCCAGATAGCATTTCCCGGGGAAGTAAACCAAGACCTCTGTCCAGCAAAGCAAGAAACTAGGCCAAGCACCTTGGTGCTAATGGCCAAGTGACTGAGGGTCTCAATTTACTTGCCCTGGTAGCTTCTTGGCAAATGACCTCTACCGCCTTCTCTTCCAGGATATGCCAGCCTTCAGGCTTGCGGTGCCGAGAAGGGGAAGACCAGGCAACGGTGATGTCAACCAGGGAATTAAGCAAGCAGAGGAGCCGATAACATCACCCCGCAAGGCTCGCCGTGGGCAAGGTGACTCATCGAAGACCGGCCCCACAAGCACAGGGTGATTGTTGTTGTGCCCAGCCTGTAGGACTAAGGAGGAAGAAGGGGGCCGGGCCAGGTTCCTCACCGAGTCCTCCGCTCGGTGGAGAGGTCTCAGAACACAGTGTCCTCCACCTTCAGAGCTCCCTGCTGGCTCAGGAAACAGCCCTCCCTCCTGCTGTGGCGATAATCTCTGTCCGCAGCGTTTGGTGTGTGTTTGTGGGGTATGTCTGGGTGATTTCCCCACCCGCATCCCACAGGGGTGCTCCAGGTACTAGAGATTGCTAACAGCAGAACACTCGCTCCCCCTGGTTGGACGGCCGTCTGTGGAGACAATGCCACCGGATGGCAGACTGCTAACCGCGACCACGTGGCGTCCTCATGGTGGGTACAGCCTGTTCCTCCTGCTGCAGGCACCTGTCGAGCTGCCTCGACTCCTCGCTCCCTCACCCCCTCCGGTCTGCAGCAGGGGCCAAAACTGTTGTGTTCTTCCCATCCCCAGAGTCACCTTGTATTGTCGTCCAAGTTGAGAGCTGAACAACTGGAGGGGACACCATTTACTTTACAGTCTATGTGCCAGACCTCATGTCTGCGCATGCTGGCCCCGCCCCTTGTCTTTCCTAAATTACTTCTCACTCCCCACCCCCACCTAGAATTATCTATTTGGTTTGCCCTTAGCAAGTTCATCTTTACACTAAACTATCCCCCCATAAAGCATAAGACTCTTCCTTTATCATCTGACTTCATTCATTCTTTCATTCATTCCACACAAAAAATGTTGAATTTGTGCCAGGCACTGTTCTATCCAAGGAAACAAGGTAGATGCTCCCTGAGCTCATGGAGCTCACATTCTAATTGGGGTGGGGGTGGGGGGTAAAAAATAAATAATGTGATGCATAGAACTGCAAATGACAGTAGGTGCTGCAAAGAATAAAGCCAGGCTAAGAGGTGGAGGATGATAGGGCCCTCCTTCAGCTAGGACTGTCCAGACTTTTCTCTAAGGTGGTGGCCTCTAAGTGGAGACCTGAAGGCAGTGAAGGAAGAAGGCTTCATGGCAGAGCCCCTCCTGCCAGGGATCTAATGCCAAAAGAAAGTTTGCTAATCCTATCTGGTTCTGCCAGGAGCCCGGGGCACAGCCTAGGGCACTGGCTTCCCGGCACTGGGTATCCATTTCCTCCTTGGCAAACCAGAGGCCTAGTTGCACTGGCTCTCCAAGGGCTCCTCCAGCACGAATTCACTCACCTATAGGAGCCTGAGTTGGGAGGCCAGCTCTGTCACCTACAAGCTGTGTGACCTCAGGCAGGTTACTTAGCCTCTCTGAGCTATTTTCCTTACCCATAGAATATTCACCTCAGGGTATTGTGAAGGATTAAATGAACTCATGGAGGTGAAACCACCCTGTATACAGTAGATGCTTAATAGATATCTTCTAGGGCACACCTGGGGGATGTGAGGTGGTGCGGGTGAGTGAAGAGGTGCTGTTAACTGGTTGCCTTTTACTAAAGGAGCCTGGACAGGGCAAAGTTGACCTGAAGACGCAAAGCTCTGCTGGGTGCCCGGTTGTGCAGGGTTTAGCTGTGGGAGCCCCCAGGCTGGGACCCCCACCTCAAAGATCCGGGGCCTGGGGGAGGAGGCAGGCAGAGTCATGCACTCCCCGCTGACGTCAGCCGGCGAGGTGGGGTGAGGAGCTGTGGTGCACAGGGCCTTGAACTGTCACACCGCGGCCCAGCGTTCAACTTCCTCTGGGGCCCAGGGTGTGCTCAGCCCGTCCTCTCTTCCTTCCTCCTTCATTCAAGCTCTGTTTGGGGTGAGCATTGTTCACCCACAGGCTTCGGTCATCACGCCCCCTTCTCAGCTCCGGGGGCTCCCCGGTTCATTCCAGCCCACCCTGGGCAACAGCTCCTTCCTGACGCCTGCCGTGAGCCTGGGCTCCTGGACACTGCGGGGAGCCCGGGCGCGGCAAGCAGGACCCGCCAGCCTTGGGGTGCAGGCAGTAACAAGAGTTGGCCCTGACTGGCTGCCAAAGCCACGCAGTCTCCATCCATGACCTCCCCTGACGTTAATCCCGTGGTGTGGGAGTTTTTATGCCCTCTCATACTTGAGGAGCCTGAGGCCCTGAGGAGTAGGAACTGTGGGTGCTCTGGCAGCAGGATTGATGGGCATTCTTACTGCAGGAGATGGCCTGAGGGGCGCCTTGTGAGACAAGGGGGCTTGGAGAACCAGAAGGCCGCAGGGGGACCAACCCGTGGCTGGGAGACTGGGGGACTCCTGTGCCACAGATGGTTGCAGGCTGAGGTGTGAGCCCCCTCCCTTGGCCCACCTTCTGCGTTAGGATTCCCCAGTATGGCCTGGCACTCTGAGTCTCCAATGAGCTGCTGCTGGGCCTGGAAGCTGCTGGCTCAGTCCGGGAGGCCAGAGCTGGGCCGCGAGCCCTGACCCAAGCCATTCCTCAGCCCCTCGTGGCTCTGAGGCAGGAAACCGTCATAGTGACTGCTAACATTTACTGACAACTTCCACAGCAGGTGCTGGGCTAAGCACTTTGCATACATGAACCAATTTTGTCTTTACAACAGCTCTGCCAGGGGAGAAACTGGGGCACAGAGAGGTGAAGTGACTCGCCTAAGGTCATGCAGAGCTGACATTCTCAGAGGAGGCCTGCTTCCAGAGGCCACACTCATCTCCCCTCAAATCGGGGACTCCTGGAACAGGGAAGGCACTGGCCCAGGGGGCTGGGCTGGACACCACAGGCCCGGGGGGGAGCCGTGGCGGTCCGGCCAGCTGCTATGTGCACCATGGAGCACAGGAGTGACAGAGGCAGACCTGCTCCACCCCACCGAGGGCTGAATGCGGGCCCCCTCCTATGGGGATGTGGTTTTGACAGAAGGTAAAAGAGGACAATGCTTCCCCCAAAGGAAAGACCTGACACGTGAGGCTAGGTGGCCATGCTGGGTGGGCATGAAGCCCTGAGGCGGCAGCTCAGGCACTGGGAAAGGAACTTGCAGCCTCTTCCTCTGTCCCCTCTCCCCACCTGCAGCAGGGCTAGGTACAGACAGAGGCATGGCTCCCATACTGACACCGAACAGCAGCCAGTCTGGGCCACCTGGCTGTCCATCTGTGTGTGTGTGTGTGTGTGTGTGCACGTGTGTGCGTGTGTGTGCATGTGTGTGCAAGAAGGGGAGGAGAAGGGACCTCTGCATGTGCTTGTTTGCAGGCGAGCCCGTCCCCCGCCCCCACCTGCCTCTTCAGCGGCAGAAAACAGGACACTCTGTCTCTAATCTGCACCTCTGGGGCCTCGAAACCACAGCCACGTCAGCGGTGGTGGGTGGTGGGGCTGCAGATGCCGGGTGCACAGGTGTGTGCCAGCATGCACGCATGGGGCCAGCATTGTGTGGGGGGGGGTGGCTCACTGGCCCAGTGCCCCCGGCAGGGCAGGTGGGGTAGAGGGAGCTGGACACCACCCCCTCAGCCCTCACTGGGACCATAGGCCTGGGGGAGAAGCAGCCATTTCTCCCACAGATTCTCTCTTCTCTCAGCAGCCGTCCCAGCAACCAAAACAAATGTCCGTGGAGCGGCTAAATGGCTCCACACAGTTTCGGGCACTGGGAAATAAAAGGGAATACCACAAAGATCCCTGCCTTCATGGGGCCAGCATTCTTGTAGGGGAGACACGATAGACAGACTAGATGAATTCTGTTGTATGTAAGGAGGTGACGGGTGTAGTGAGAAAACAGGGAGGCAGGGCAGGGCCAGGAGATGATACGTGCCGGGAGGGCCAGAGGGCATGAGGGTGTGCGTGTGTGTGTGCGTGCGTGCACACAGGCCACAGTATTAGATTGGGTGGACCAGGTAGGCCCCATTGAGAAGACATGTTGACAAATGTTTGGAGAGGGAGGAGCCAAGCAGGGTCTGGGGAAGAACATTCCAGACAGAAAAAGACTAGAACAAAGACCCTGAGGCTGGAGTGTGCCTGGCCAGGACTGAGGGAAGGGCAGACTGGCCTGGGGATAGACTGAAGTGACCCCATGCCTCCAGGCACCTGCTCACCTTGCTTGTAGCAAGGGTCCATTTCTAGTGAGTTAAAGAAAAAGGATCCTCTGGTAACTATAGGAGAGGCTGAAGGGCTTTTCGGGGAACCAATGTCTCAGAAAGAAGGAGACAGAGAAGGAAAAGGGCTTAGACCAGAAGAAGCTTGTGAATACTCTGGGGCCAGAGCTTGGGAGGAGGCCCAAGGCTTGGGGGCTCCTAAAGGGAGAGTGCAGGAAGGAAGCAAAGAGTGGGGCCAAGCTGCCCTGGGACCCACAGGGGTCCCTAAGTGGGGACAAGGCTCTGGGGTCCCAAGGCCCCAGCAATGGGCCCCTGGGAACTCACTGAGAGAATGCAGTGTGGACTCCCATCCTCGTCAGCTGGCCACTGTCACGGAGGAAGGAAGCCTGAGGGTGCAACTACCTTCTGCCCCACCTGCCTTGGGCTGCTGGAGGCCACCAGACCCGCCGGCCAGACCCTTCTGAGGTCAGGGCCCCTCCCTCCATTAAAGAAACCTGCAGGGGAGGCAGAAGGAGGGGCTGTTGACCTCAGGAGACAAGCTAGACCTAGGGTGGGGTGTGCACGCAGGCCCGCCCTGCCCTGCAGACTAGGAAATGGAATCCCCTCTAAACCAGCCAGACCACCAGCCAGACCACCAGCCAAGGATGGGATGCTGGCCCTTTGTGGTTTTGACAGATGGGGCACTGGGAGGTCAGGAATCAGAAAAGAGGTGGGTGTGGCCTGGGGTTTTTAGGATAGGAGCAAATCTGAATGGGCAGAGGGGAGAGAGAACACCTCCGTGCGCTCACGTGTTTGCACACACATGCACACATCACGCGCTCACACACGCTCAGACCGTTAAGCTCCCACATGTGTGGATTCTCACAGTCAGGAGCATGCACACACACCCTCACACAGCCAAAGTGACACTCAGACACTAGGGGCGTGCCCTGGGGCATTCACACTCATCTAAGGCACACCAACCTGACAAGCATCACACACACATTTACGCACTCTCCTAGACGTAGATTGGCTCCCCTGGCCGCCAGAAGTACCTAGGCCCTTGGGTAACAGGTCTGGGAGGAGGATGAAGATGGGTCTGGATGGGTCTGTAAGACATAAGCAGGGCCGCCTGGGTGGCTTGGTCAGCGAAGTGTCCGACTCTTGGCTTCCACTCAGACCATGATTTCACGGTGGTGAGATCCAACCCCAGGTCGGAGCTCAGCACAGGGCCTGCTTGGGATTCTCTATTTCCCTCCCTCCCTCCCTCCCTCCCTCCCTCCCTCCCTCGCTGCCCTCCCCTGCTTGTGTACCCGTGCATTCTCTCTCTCTTTCAATAAGCGTTTTATAAAAAGATATAAGGTGGGGCACCTGGGTGGCTCAGTCGGTTGAGCGTTCAACTTCAGCTCAGTCGGTTGAGCGTCCATGATCTCGTGGTTTGCGAGTTCAAGCCCCGCATCAGGCTCTGTGCTGACAGCTCAGAACCTGGAGCCTGCTTGGGATTCTGTGTCTCCCTCTCTCTCCAACCCTTCCCTGCTCATGCTCTGTCTCTATCTCTGAAAAATAAATAAACATTAAAAAAAATTAAAGATATAGGGAGAACAGAGGATGGAAGGTGGCAGTGGGTCACAGATGGAGATGAGGGGACAAATAAGACACCCAGCAAAGGCACGGTGTAGACACACCCACGTGTAGACCACACACAGCCCATTACAGTCAGCCTCAGATGGATCCCACAGCCTTCCTGCCTGCCCCTGACACTGTGCTAGTCACTCAGAAGATTTTCTCTTCTATAAAATGAGAATTTGAGGATGTCTGCTTTCTATACCGGATTGATTTGTTGAGAGTTGACAGTGAATCCTATGCTGACCTCCAAGAAACTATTCAGAATCTGGTCATTTCTCCCACCTCACCCATGACCACCCTGGCCAAGCCACCATCCTGCCGGCCTCCCTCCCCCTTCCTCGATCCCCACTGCAACCTCCTCCAAACCTGCCCCTACATTTTTATCTCCTCCACAGTAAGGCAACACCCTCACAATGGCCCATGAGGAGCTGCCCTCTGTCTCCTGTGGCTCTCTGCTCCTGCCACCTTAGGCCCCTGACTGTTCTGCAAACACCCCAGCCATCATCCCCTCTCAGAGCCCCTCCCTCTCCCTGGAATATCCTCATGGTTCCGTCTTCAGGATTTACCTGGATGACCTGGCTTCAGGGTGCAGCCCCCTCCCCCTCAGTACTGTCTACCCCCCTCAGTACTCTCTATCCCCCCAGTACTGTCTATCCCCCTCAGTACTCTCTATCCCCCCAGTACTATCTATCCCCCCAGTACTGTCTACCCCCCTCAGTACTGTCTACCCCCCTCAGTACTCTCCCCCCAAGTACTGCCTATCCCCCCTCAGTACTCTCTATCCCCCCCAGTACTGTCTATCCCCCCCAGTACTCTCTACCCCCCCAGTACGATCTATCCCCCCAGTACTGTCTACCCCCCTCAGTACTGTCTACCCCCCACAGTACTCTCCCCCCAAGTACTGCCTATCCCCCCTCAGTACTCTCTATCCCCCCAGTACTGTCTATCCCCCCTCAGTACTCTCTACCCCCCTCAGTACTGTCTATCCCCCCAGTACTGTCTATCCCCCTCAGTCCTCTCTACCCCCCTCAGTACTGTCTATCCCCCCTCAGTACTGTCTATCCCCCCTCAGTACTGTCTATCCCCCCAGTACTGTCTACCCCCCTCAGTACTCTCTATCCCCCCAGTACTATCTATCCCCCCCAGTACTCTCTATCCCCCCCAGTACTGTCTATCCCCCTCGGTACTCTCTACCCCCCTCAGTACTGTCTATCCCCCCAGTACTCTCTATCCCCCCAGTACTATCTATCCCCCCAGTACTGTCTATCCCCCCAGTACTCTCTACCCCCCTCAGTACTGTCTATCCCCCCTCAGTACTGTCTATCCCCCCAGTACTGTCTACCCCCCTCAGTACTCTCTACCCCCCTCAGTACTCTCCCCCCAAGTACTGCCTATCCCCCCTCAGTACTCTCTATCCCCCCCAGTACTGTCTATCCCCCCAGTACTATCTATCCCCCCCAGTACTCTCTATCCCCCCCAGTACTGTCTATCCCCCTCGGTACTCTCTACCCCCCTCAGTACTGTCTATCCCCCCAGTACTATCTATCCCCCCAGTATTGTCTACCCCCCTCAGTACTCTCTATCCCCCCCAGTACTCTCTATCCCCCTCAGTACACTCTACCCCCCTCAGTACTCTCTATCCCCCCCAGTACTGTCTATCCCCCTCAGTATTCTCTATCCCCCTCTCTTGCTTTTTTCTTAACATCTATCACCACCCAAAATGCCATGTATTTGAGCATATCTTTTGTCTGTCTCTCTTATCAAAACGTAAACTCCATGGGGACAGGGACTTTTGTCTGCTTTATTCTCTGTACCTACAGCAATACCTGGGTTGTAGGACTCAAGAGACACTAAATGCATGAATGGAAAGAATGAGATAGCAAGGAGGTAAGCATTTATAAAGCAAGATTAAAGGCGAGCAACCAATCCTGAATGAGCTAGTGGCCATGTTCTGAGGACTGGCAACCACAATATTCCTTTATTCTCTAATGACCCTGGGAAGGAAATAGAAATATTCCCATATTACAGATGAGAAGCCTGAGGAGGAAAAAGATTTTGACCAGTGGTTGTTGAATATTGCCCTCAAAGATGGCCACCGACAATTCCTCTCATCTCTGTATCAAATACTCCCTTCAAGACTTGGAATCTAGGAGTGCCTGAGTGGCTTAGTCTGTTAAGCATTTGAATGTTGATCTAGGCTCAGGTCATGATCTCTCAGTTTGTGAGATCCAGACCTGCGTCAAACTCTACGCCGACAGCAAGGAGACTGCTTGTGATTCTCTTTCTCCCTCTCTCTCTCTCCGCCCTTCCCCTGCTTGCACTCGCTCCTGCTATCTCTCTCAAAATAAATAAAAACTTAAAAAAAAAAAGACTTAGAATCTAGGGACACCTAGGCTGCCTACTGAGGCTGCCTACTGGTAGAACATGCGACTCAGGGTTGTGCGTTCAAGCCCCGTGCTGGGAGATTACTTAAATTAAACAAACAAACGAGCTAGTGGCCAAACAAACAAAAAACTTGGAGTCTATTTCCCTCCGCCACCCCTTTGACTCTGCACTGGCCTTGTGACTGGCTTTGGCCAATCCATTCTGTGACCTGAGTGATGCTGTGTGAGTTTTGACCTGTGCCTTAAGAGACCTGGTCCCTGGGCCAGCTACATTGGCAGAATCCAGACAAAATGAAAGTGTGGGGCTCCTTGTTGAAAAAGTTTTTTTTAAATGCCAAATTTATACTAAAGTATAAAGCTCTCCTGTCTTCCATAATCTCTCTTTAAGTCATCATGGTGTTTTTTTCTTTGTTACTTAATGTTGTTCTAAGAAAAAATTAAAAATTTTAAATATCAGTATGAATTTTACTATTCAACCTTACTTTATTAAATGTCACTTTTAAATGAGAATGTAAGAGTATTTAACTCAAATGCAGAATCACCAAAATTATGCGATTCATATTCCACAGCTCATGTATGCATATGTATTTCATTGTTACCAGAACAGTGGAAACACTGAACAAAATACTGCACAAAACTAACTCAGCTTTATTTTTTTTAAGTGTCATTACTTTTATTAGCATTTATTTTATGCTGAATTTATTCGCAGCCATTATTTTCATTTCTTCAGTTTCTTCTAGGATAGTTTTTTTCTTCTGTGCAACCTCCCCTTCTGGTTTGGGAATAATCTGCTCATTTTCAGTAAGCATCATGTCAGTGTGGCAGGGAGAACTCATGTAGGGGTTTACCTGACCATGAGCTCTGCAAGTTCAGTAGCTGTCTTCACCCAGATATGCTAAATGACCAGAAAATCTACATCTAAGCCCTTAAAGTCAGTATTACACTTGGCATTAAAAAAAAATTTTTTTTAATGTTTATTTATTTTTGAGAGAGAGAGGGAGACACAGAATCCGAAGCAGGCTCCAGGCTCTGAGCTGTCAGCACAGAGCCTGACACAGGGCTCGAACCCACGAACTGTGAGGTGGTGACCTAAGCCAAAGTCGAACACCCAACCGACTGAGTCACCCAGAGCCCCCTGCACTTTGCATTTTTAAGCAGGTGCAGCAAAAATCTAGTACTCTCTTTGGGGCCACTGAACCCATGTCCAGCCCCACTGTTTGGCGTGAGCATACCTGCCGGCCCCACCACCATAACCACAGAACAGCACGCACTGCTTCTGCAAAGCGACATCTTTCATATGCTTGATGGCTTTCCACATATGCATATCCAGGATGGCCTGGGAAGTTTCTCGGGTGTTCTTAAAGGGAACACGAAGATTTGACTCTGTTGACGTATGTGATTTTCATGGGGTTTTCTGGGTCAAGCAAATAGCTAACCATTTTCAGCGATCACGGATTTTCGGCGGTCAGGCTGCTCATGGGAAGAGCTTCTCTTCTGGGTACACATTCTGCCAACATTGTCTACCTTCAGCTTGCTGATGAGTAAGGAAGGACTAAAATAAAAAAGATCTATAGGGGGACAGGGAAGCAAAGAACAGGGTGGAAACGCATACTCTATGGGTCTCCTCCACCCACGTTCCACTGTCCCATCAACCTCACTTCCAAAATACAACACTATATAGAGAACAAATGAGCTGTCCCACCAAGCCCTGCTCAAATTTTAGAATGTGAGCAAATAAACAGTTACTGGCTTAAAAAAAACTTTTTTAAATATGTATTTAGTTTTGAGAGAGAACGTGAGTGGGGGGGCAGAGAGAGAGAGAGAGAGAGAGATGGAGACACAGAATCTGAAGCAGGCTGCAGGCTCTGAGCTGTCATCATAGAGCCCGATGCGGGCCTCGAACTCACTAACCGCGAGATCATGACCTGAGCCAAAGTCGGATGCTTAACCAACTGAGCCATCCAGGCAGCCCTAAATAGTTACTGTCTTAAGACACTGAGTTTTGTGGTGGCTTGTTACACAGCAGCTGTTGACTGATACAATGGTTGAGACCACTCTGTTAGTGTGAGACCAGGCTGTGGTTGAACCCACACTGGTCTGCTACTCAAGTGCACATTCCTCTGTGTCCTGCCCAGGCTTCCTCACAAATGTTTCATAGCATAACTCCCATTTTTCTCCTTGGAGAGTTTCGGGTTGAGCTGGGGGCAAAGGCTACTTAGCCGCAACAAATCAAAATTATTATTAGAGCTTGGAAGAAGCCACATCTGGACTCGATCTGGGGAACAGGAGGTTGGTGGGTAGGTCAGGACTGAGAACAGGCCCAGCCTCTGTCCAGGGTGAGCCTGGGCCCAGTGGGGTGCTTGGACATCTGTTTTCCATCCTGATTCAGTAAATAAAACTGCTTTCCTCTGCTGACCTTACAGGAAATGGGAGTCAGAAGTTCAGCTGGAAAGTAGACCTCTCCTCTGGTAGAAGTCCTTCCACATGCCTGGACAAGATGCAGGGTGCAGGGCCTCAGAACCAGCAGAGAAATAAAAATTTAGGGCCTCCCTTGGTCAAGGAAGCAGATTTTCCTCACTTAACCAATGGCTGCTGTCCCTGTTGTCAGCTATCAGCATATCAGATTATTATGTCAGGTGTTTATTCTTTTGATCCCGTGGTTCATGCACCAGTAAAGATGTTTTCAGTGGCCAGAAACAGAGAATTGCTAGTCAGTTGGCTTAGACAATAAGTGTATTATCTCACAGAACAAAAAGTCCAGAGGAAGGATAGCTTCAGCAGAGATTAATCCTGCAGCTCAACATCATCATCAAGGACTCAGGCTATTTCCTCTTTTCCTTCCCCTCTGTCATTCTCATCATATTGCCTTGTCCTTGGCTAGCTCTCCTCATGGTCACAAGATGGCTGCCACCACCCCAGTCATCAATTGTCACACAATGATGTTCATAACAGCAAAAGAAAAACAAAAAGAAAAAAGAAAAAAACAAGACCAAACAAAAACAAAAACAAAAACAAAAACAAAAACCAGGAAACACCTCATCCTGTGTCCCATTTTAAGATCAAGGAAAATTTTTCCCTGAAGCTCCTAGGAGACTGTCCCTTGCTGCTCATTGGTCAGAATTGAGCCACATCCCATCCCTGAATATCCCCCATATCCCCAAGCAATGGGGATATTTCCATGAGTACTGCCACAGCACTAACCCAGAGTCCAGAAGAAGGACAAACACTTGGGACAAACCCGGGCTCAGTGGGTGCTGCGGGAAGGGTAGTGAGAGAAGGGCGAGTGGGTGGGCAATCAACCGAGCATGAGTGCTGAAGCCCATTTGTTTGGACCTGAACTTTTTCCTGGTGGGGGAAGAGGAGGAGAGGATTGGTATTTATAAAGTGAGCCAGGCCCCCAGATTCTATGACTCAACCAGAGGGCTTACAGGGAGTACATTTTACTTAAAGTCCTCATGCGAAGTACATAAAAACTCAGGGATTGAGGCAGAGACACTAGTCTCTCATCTGAGTGTCTGTTTGGGTTCTTGAGAGCATCACTGTTGGAGTTAGGCCCAGATTTAAATTCTGGCCCTGTCCCTTTCTGATTTCCTGATCTTGTACAAATTGCTTCATCCTTCTGAATACGTTCCCTTTCTCTGTATGTAAAATAAGACAACAATACCCATGCCCAGACTGTTTTTTTTAACCAACACACTGTGTGGCATGTACAAAAAGGTCAAAAAATACTTTGGGTGGACAGAACCATGTGATCCGGCTTGTCTGCCTTCTCCTACAAAGGCACCCCCACCTCCTCTGAGCTCATCTCCCTCCTCCCCGCCCCTTCCTCAGTCTCCAGGCTCTCTGCTCTTACATCCCTACTGCCCCTCACCCACGGGACTGCCTGCCTGGGCTGCCCCACTTAACACCTGGACAGGGTGTCCCATCCCCATTCCAGATAAGGAAACTAGATTCTTCCGTGGCTGCCCACCAAGTCCCAGTGTGTCCACACTCCAGGCCCCAGCGCCTCTCAATTCCCATAGTACTGACTTCTCTGTATTTACTGGTCAGGGCTCCTGACTGCAAGCCACAGAAAGCTCGCAGACACCTTGAGCTGGCTGCAGAGCCAGGTGCAGGATCCAGGGAGGCCCAGGCTGCAGAAGCCAGAACCCTCAGCCTGAAGAATCACACCTCCGGGCCAGACCAGGGAGAACCATAAGGCAGCGGGCTTTGAGGTTCCACTGCCCCCACAACTCTTCCTGCTGCCCCTGCTGTCCCCAATTCTGTCAGATACATCCCATCTCTGCTGCTCTGTGTCATCCGCTTGAGACTCAGAGTTCACGCGAGGGTGTTTCTGATTGGCTGAGCCAGTTCACATGCCTGCAGTGCAGCTGCAAAGGATGCTGGGAGAGTGAGGTCTGGTTTCTGGGGTGGGAGGAGGGCTCAGCCTCCACGTGAGACTCGCAAGGTAGGGGATGCCCCTACCTTGAAACAGATGCTGGAGAGCCACAGAAAGGGTAAAGATGCACTCTGCTGGGTGAGAGATGCTGTGGTCCCGGAGGGACAGGGCCTGTGGCTTCCTAGCCCATCCCTGCTCCCAGCGTTGGAAGTAGCTGTGTGCTCTCAACTGGGCTTCAGGAAAGTCTCTGGTGATCTGACTCACCTGAAACCAGGGACCATTAACCCTGGGGGAGCCACACCTTGGGATCCCTGCAAAAGAAGTTGAAGGACTAGCATAGGATCGCCCACTTCTTATTTTGCCAAGTAAGAATCTCAAAAGCAAATAACACATAACCCACTCTCCGCTGTCCCCATCATTAAGAGGGTGCCTAACAAAGCCTAAACAAAGTAAAACAAAGCAATACGACCGGGCGGAGCACAGTTTTGGAGTTAAGCACAATCCTTAAAGGTAAATACATGTTAGCTTTCAGAAAAACTCGTCCGGATTTTTCTGCTTTGGCTGGAAACCTATGAAAAGGTCCGACACAATGCCTTTGAACATGGGCTGTGTGGACTAGATAACAGTATTGTATCAATGCTAGGTTTCCGGATTTTGTTAACTGCAGGAGTTATGTAAGTCCTGCACTGTAAGAGAGTGTCCTTGTTCTTGGGAAATACACCCTTGAAGCATTCGGAGGTAAAAGGGCAGGGGCACCTGGGTGGCTGAGTCGGTTAAGTGACTCTTGATTTTGGCTCAAGTTATGATCTCCCAGTTCATGAGTTCCAGCCCCACATTAGGCTCTGGCGGCCAGTGCAGAGCCTGCTTGGGATTCTCTCTCCTTCTCTCTCTGCCTGTCTCCTGCTCACGTTCTCTCTCTCTCTCTCTCTCTCTCACACACACACACACACACTCAAAATAAACAAAGTTTAAAAGGGGGGGGCATAAGGCCTACAATTTGTTGTCACATAGTTTGGGAAGATACTGTTTACACACATGCACATGTACACAGGTATACAGAGAGAGAGCAAAAAAGGCATTAAATGTAAACAAGTGACAAATCTGAGTAAAAGGTCTACCAGAGTCTTGGTACTATTCTTGTGACTTTTTTTTTATACATTTGAAATTATATCCAAATTAAAAATTACCAAAAAAAAAAAGTTAACAGTGATTCTCCATAAGAGTTGCTTTCACTTGGTACATTACTTATCTCAGTACTGTTTGAACTTCATGAACATATGTGATGTTTGCATCAGAAAGAATGAAACACATATGATAGAAATTAAAGAGAAAAAGGAAAGGCCATGGCAGACTCAGTCCAGCATTTTGACACTCTCTGATCTGGCCTAAACACCCATTCTACAGAGGAGGAAATCGAGTCCCAGGTAGGAGCTGTGGCTTGCTTAGTAGCACACCGTGGGCTTCAGCAGAGCCAGAGGTTGATGAAGGCTTCTGCTCCCCACAGGTTCCTTCTATTCCAGGATACTGCCTCCTAAATTAAATGAAAGCCCTGAAGTTATGGAGGGCAGGGTAGAACCGGGCAGGATGCGGGGATTTGACCCCTCTGAGAACGCCACATCCCAGAAGGATGCATTCCTTCAAAGTTTTGTCCCCATAAGCTTCCTTTAAGCCAAGGAGGGTCATCAAGAATTGCTCCCTACACATTTACTCATTTCTCAGGTGGGGAAATGGAGACCCAGAGAGGTTCTGGAACTTGCCCAGGATCATACAACAAGTTCCAAACTCTGTAGTCAAGAGACAGAATAATTGGCCGATTTGGCTAAATCACCTTAAACTCAAATTAGAGAGGAATAAAGGAAGGGAGGGGTCTTAGGAATTGGAAAAGGGCAAGGGAGGTGTCTGGAGTAGAGATTCCTGGTTCCTTTCCTTTCCTACGCTTAATGTAATATCGGTTCTACTGAGCCTGAAAGAGTAAGAAACAGTGTTTTGCAGGTACACCATGTGCTATAACTTCAAGAGGCATTACTATGAAAATGGCTCCTCCTGGAGTTGTGCAGTAGACAGCCTGCACAGCTGTACCCAGCAGCCCTGAGAGAGTCACTTGCTGTTGTTGTTGTTGGGTGGCAGGGAGCTGTTTGGGGAAGGGACAGGAGTGACTAACACTGTGGTCTGGATTAACCAGTGACTGATTCCATCCATTTAGTCAACCACTATTTATTGCCACAGATTATATGCCAGGCATCATGCTAAGGGCTGGGACTTTCCAGGCTTGAAATAGATGTACTCTCTAGGGAGGAGCTGGGGAAGCAACACGGATGGAGAGGCAGCCCTCCCAGGACAAAAGCGTACAAACCTACCCCCACCTCCTCCCCATCTGCCCAACCTTGTCCACCCTTCAGCCCCTCCTGAAGCAAGTCTCCAGACCCTTCTCCTCCCCCCACCTCTCTCAACAGAATAGACTGGGGCTTTCTGACTTTTCCATGGGTCTCCTCCACGGGGTGGCCAAAGCCTGTTGGGCTCCAGGCTGCAGTGAAATTCCTTCCTCCACGTGACCTAGAATTCATTCATTCGTGTATTGGTTTGTTTTACTTCATTTATTCCACAGACATTTGTCTTTTAACTAGATTTTTTTTTAATGAAAAAAGAGACATGTACTGATTGTTAAAAAAAAAAAATTAAATATAGGGGCACCTGGCTGGCTTAGTCAATGGAGCATGCAACTCTTGATCTCGTGCTCATGAGTTTGAGCCCCACGCTGGGTGTAGAGATTACTTAAAAATAAAATTTTAGGGGTGCCTGGGTGGCTCAGTCGGTTAAGCATCCGACTTCCGGCTCAGGTCATGATCTCCCGTTTGATGGGTTTGAGCCCCGCGTCAGGCTCTGCGCTGACAGCTCAGAGCCTGGAACCTGCTTCTCATTCTGTGTCTCCCTCTCTCTCTGCTCCTCCCCGACTCACACTCTGTCTCTCTCAAAAATAAATGAACATCAAAAAAATTTTTAATGAATAAAATAATAAACATAAAATCTTAAAAAAAACACTTTTTGAAAAAAAACTTTTGAAAAAAAAAACTTTTTGAAAAAAAAAAACACCTGGGTGGCTCAGTCGGTTAAGAGCCTGACTGGCTCAGTCAGGTGGTTAAGTGTCTGACTCTTTGTTTCTGCTCAGGTCATATCTCACAGTTTGTGGGTTCAAGCCCCAAATCAGTCTGCTTGAGATTCTCTCCCTCTCTCTCTCTCTCTTCTCTACCCCTCCCCTGCTCCTGCTCTCCCTCTCTCTCAAAATAAATAAACTAAAAAAAAAAACAACCCACTTTTTGGTTTTTGCCAATCTGAAAGATGAAAATAATATCTCGTTTTAGGGTCTCCTGGGTAGCTCAGTCAGTTAAGCATCCGACTTCAACTCCAGTCGTGATCTCATGGTCTGTGAGTTTGAGCCCTGCATAGGGCTCTGTGCTGACAGCTCAGAGCCTGGAGCCTGCTTCGAATTCTGTGTCTCCCTCTCCCTCTGCCCCCCCCCCCCCCACTCACATTCTGTCTCTCTCTGTCTCTCAAAAATGAATAAATGTTAAAAAAAAATGAAAAGATAAGAAAAGAAAATAGTATCTTGTTTTAATTTGCGGTCTTCACTGTATTTCCAAACCATTGTATTCCCTTCTCTCACCTCCCTCCCACAGTATTTAAGGAGACACTGTGTGCAAGGCTGCTCATCCTTCCAATCACATAGGCATAGTGTCTGGGACCTGTGAAATGTTTAAGGACCTACAAAAAGGTTTGAGATTCAGGGAAGGGAGGCAGGGACGCATTGCCTTCAAAATCGTTTTTAAAGGTCAGCTGGAGAACCTGGAACTCGGGAACATTTCATTACATTTGAAAGCAATTTGTCGGTTTAGATGTTCCCATTGCAAAGAACTTCCAAGTGCACATGATGCTTTTCCAAAAATGTCTCAATGTTTATTTATTTATTTTGAGAGACAGAGAGAAAGAGAAAATGAGTGGAGGAGAGGCAGAGAGAGAGGGAGAGAGAGAAGCCCTCTGCGCTGCCAGTGCAGAGCCTGATGTAGGGCTCAAACCCATGAACCATGAGATCATGACCTGAGCTGAAATCAGGAGTCAAACACTTAACTGACTGAGCCACCCAGGCAGCCCAAGAAATTAGAGTCTATTTTAAATTAAATGCATCAGCTGTAGTTGGATAATTTCACAATCATTAATTATTTGAAAATCCTTTTTTAAAACATGCCCATACAACACCATTCAGTGTGCAATCTATGTTTGAGTGTGTTTCATGTGAAGTGGGTGGGGCCTCCAAAAGTAAGTGATGGTATTTTTCTTTTTAAGCCTGTGAGCCAGACAGACAAGGTCTCCGTCCTCGTGACACCTCGTGGCACCTCGTGGTGCCAGCACAAGCTGAACTTCTCAGCAAAAATCAGAGACAGTGAAGGGGGTTGGATCTGAGTCTTGGGCTAGCCAAGGACCCCGGCCTCTCTCCCAAACCCCTGACTGTCATGGAGAAGGAACTGTCTCCTGTCATCCCCACCCCCAGTGTAAGTTCTCAGCACTAGACACGGGACTTTGGAAAGCCTAGGGTGTAATGGACCCATGTGGGGAAGGATAGGGGTGGAAGTGATGCTAATCTGTGGTCTCAGGACCAGACCAGGCCTCAGGGGAGGGGGGAGGAGGAATGGGGGGACAGAGATAGGGAGAAAAGGGACAAATTGTCCCCAAATGACATCTTGAGACATCAGAACAAAATGTGGCTTTTTCTTTCCTACTCTTGCCCCCTTTTAAAGGGAAATAGAGCTCATTCCTTGAAAGGGACCAACTGGGGGTCTAAGTCACAAGTGTGAAGGTTTTAAGACTGGGAGGTGAGCAATTCAGCACCTCTCCCCTCCTCCCCGTCTGCACCCTGTGCGTGCGTGCGTGGGTCTGTGTTTGTGTGCGTCCCCTCCCAGAATACTATCTCCAGTTGCTGGCACAGGGTTTGGTGCTGTTACACGCAGTGAGGATCCAGTCGAACCGAATGGCCCGGTGGAGACCAATGAGCAGTTTTGAATCCCACTTGTGCTCTTTGCCTGCTCTGCGGCCTTAAGCAAACTGCTGTTGTACAAAGAGCACCAGAAAACCTAGCTCATGGGGACCTTAGGCAAGTGAAATGAAATGAAGTCAATAAGGCACTTAGCTCGAAGCGTGGCCTTCTTATCCTCACCCTTTAGCTGCACTACAGGGAGGCAGGTGGCAGAGCAGGGGCAAGTATCTGCCTGGGTGAGAGGGTGTTGCTGCAGGGGAGGAGATGGTGGCAGTGGGAGGAAGGACGCACACCAGCCTGCAAGGCCTTTGAGCTTGCCCTGGTAACTGCCTGTAGGGGAGCCACTGAAGGTTCTACAGCAGGAGAGGGCCCAGAGCATGCATGGGAGGTGGCTGGGAAAACCCCCGCGCACCATCTCGCACCGCTTGGACCCCAAATGTGTCTGTCATTCTTTCCTCCTTCTGCATACCCCTCCCATGGCCCAGGGAAGGGCCCCTGGGCTACAGCTCCGTGCCCACCAAGACCACGTGTGGAAACAGGCAGTGAGTGAGGCCAAGGAAAAAGTAAAACTAAGACCGAGCCTGAACGCCAACTCGGCGCCCTCCTGGCTGGGTGATTTGGATCCCTCTGAGCCTCAGCTTTCTCCCCATAAAGTGGGATGACAGCATTGACCTCACAGGGTTATTGCAATGGTCAAATGAGCTAATCCACGTAAAGATGAGCACTGTGCCTGCCATATGGCTGGAGCTCAGTGCACATTGTTATTAACTCTTAGAAAACTCTTAGATGGCAAAGGAGAGAGGGGAGACACGTGAGACACAAAGGAGAGAATGAGGAGGAGGCAGAGGCAGAGGGAGGGGCACACAGGCAGCCCAGCCTTTCCACCTGCAGCCAGGAAAGGAGACCCTGGGAAGGAGGAGGTGATAGAGGGGCCCAGCCCACTTCCCTCCTCTCCCCCAACTTCCAGTTCAGCCTGGCCCACTCTCAGATTGACTGGCTCGGGCGTGAGCAGCCAGCAGGGTCCTGGAGGGTTCCAGAGAGGGGCCTCCTGCAAAGGGGGGTGGGGGTGGAGTGTTCCTGGGAGATGAGAGGTCGGGCCCAGGTGTAGGGTTTGGGAGCTGCGATTCCCCTTCGATTGTCAGGGCCCCAGGCACAGCCCACTGTGTTGAACTAGAGGCCAGAGGCTGCTCAGTTGGGAGAGTGGGCGTGCGTGGCAGGGAACCAGTGGTGCTGGCTGAGACAGGTTCACTCCCCAGCAGGCCAGCTGGGCCCTCCCCCAGGGGCTGGGCACCTGAGCAGGTGTGCGGAGGGATCTACAGCCTGTCACTTCTAAAATTAGAGCCCCGCAGCCTGGGAGTCAGCCAGGTGTGGCTGCCACACAGCCTCCCAAACTGGCTGATGTGCATGTGCACGCCAGCTCTGGGCCTGCACAGACACATGCCAGCTGCCAAGCCCAGACCCCAGGAGACCCATGGATACTCCAAAGGCACACACTCAAGTTCACACGCACACGTACTTGCTTGGGCCTGACCCTGTTCACGTATAGGCCCCTTATCCACAGGTGCCCTCCCACCACACTCATACCCCCAGCACACGCTGACGCCCACCCAGCAGCTCCTGGGTCTCCCCCTCTAGACCACCAGCCTTCTGGGGGCAGTTGCCCCTGGTGGTCTTTTCCACTGCTCTCTCTTCAGTGCCTGTAGTAGTGCCCAGCACATACCAGCAGCCCAGGAAATGTTTGCTCTCCATGAATGCACACACACACACACACACACTTGCACGCATATTTCTGTAATGAATTAGCCCCACCTTCACCCCATCGCCCTGCAGTGTTCTGGTTCTACTAGGCCCTGGAGAGAGCAGCACCGAGAGGCCCATCCGTCTCTGGCCTGGACAGTGCCCCACATCCAGAGTCTAGGTTAAGGGGAGAACCTGGGGGTGAGGGGGGCGGTGGAACCAAGGAAGCAGCAGGCTAAAGCCCCTGTTTGGGAGGGTGTGAGGATCCCCATCTTCTACAAGAGAAACCTCCCTGGGGGCACTGTGCTGGGGTTCTGGGTGGGGTCGGAGGGACAAGTGACCTGCCCCACTGCCCTCCCCTAGCCCCCTGCTCCAAGGGAGCTCCCCATTATGGGTGGCCCCATCCTACCTAGGAGCACTTGGCTCTGCTCCCATGGGGCTCCAGCCAGGCTTCCCCAGCTTGCATACTGTGTGGCAGAGTGAGGCTTGAGGAAACAGGAGCAGAGTAGGGTGTTCAGGGAAGACTTCCTGGAAGAGAGGAGCCTTGTATGGGCCAAAGACGGGAGAACCTTCTGGACAGAGGGCTGGAAGGGGCAGGTGTGCATCTTTGATTCCAGGACTGGCGAGGGAGTGCCATGTCTGTGCTAGACCTCATGACACCCACGGGGTAGAGTGGAGGCCAACTGTGCGAGGCTGAGCACCAGGGATGAGGAGGGTGTGCTGTGACCCCAAGAGCTATCAAAGGTCAAGGCAAGGCCTGTGATTATAGTCTGCATCAGAAGTTTTGAGAATGAAGTGCCTGAGGGAGGCAGGCTAATTTCAGGGGAGAACCAAGAACACATAGGTGGCCAATGGATGGACAAAAAGATTAGCAGATAGGTTGAAAGACACAGGAGGAAGGATGGACTATTGGAAAGACAGAAGTGGGTGGGTGGTCATTGGACATCTCCCACTCAGTCTCTCTCTGGAGCCCCCAAAGAGCTTGAAGATCAAGCTACTCCCACCCCAGTCCCCCTACCCCACTGCCCCCATTCTCTATCTCTTCCCCAGGCCAGGCTCCCAGGGAGGCCAACACCTGCTTGGCCTGATGCCCAGAGACACACCTTTCAGCCAGATACAAGGCCAGATGTGGAATCACCTCCAGGTGTTCTCACCTGAGCAGGTGTGCATAGGATAAGGTGGGGGTGGGGGCCATATCTACTGGCTAACACCTCCAAAAATAGCCCCCCAGCTCCTGGGTAGTGCCGCAATCACAGCAGACACACACACACACACACACACACACACACTCACACATACTCCCAGCCATTGGCTGAATCACACCCCACAGGCACCCGCTGATACAGGTACAGGTGAGCACCCATTCACTGATACCCAAACACCAGGCCCCCAAATGTCACAGGACCACTGCATTGCACAACTCCAGTATGAGCCACTCGTGCAGTCTACAATGTATGGGGCAACCTTGACCTTCAGTTACACCCGGATGCTACACAGTCATTAACCTGCAAAGGTTCACTGAGTAGCTCCCAGACCCAACCTTGGGGGGATATCAGGAACACCTCTCCACCTTCTGGATATTTGAAGTCTCTCCCTCAATGACTCTTTCCAGAGAAAGCAGGGCCCACAGGGCCCTTCCTGTTCTCTCCCTTCAACCCTGCCTCCCGACTGGCCTCCTCAGATTTGCCCTCCCTCCAGCCACATTTCACACCTCAGATGGGCTCTCTGCTTCCCATACACCTTGGCCCACACCATTCCCACAACCAGGAACCCTTTTCTCGTCTCAATCCTGAACTGAGTCCCAGCATCCAAGACAGAGTTCTCTGTATACCTGATGTGACGCACAACAGGGCCTTGATAAGTGTTGTCGACTGACTGCCCAAGTGTGTAGCTGGGTGAAATCATTGGGAATATAAGGCAGCTAAGAATTATTGCCAGACGGGCTGGTGGTGACTTGCGGGCATGGAATTCCAGTCAGAGTAGGGGAGAACCCATGGGCTGGAGGGCAAAGCCCCCATGAGCACACACTTGTCACTACAGCCCCCATGGAGCGAGTCCTGAACGCGTGCACCTTCCCCTTTCCATAGACAAGAAGCACAACTGACCAGTCAGCAGGGTCCAGCCCTACATCGAGGGCAGAACAGGTCAGCAAGCCATGGAAGGAGTCTTCAGCCAAGGCCAGGGTCTCTCGTACTCTGTTCCCTCCAGCCCCTGACACTTTGGGAAGCCCGGCACTTTTCTAGGTCTTTCTTCAGGGCTGGGGAGTGCCAGAGCAGGCTCTCTGCCAGCTCAGCAGGTCTGGGGACTTTGGATGTGCTGATGCAGGCACACTGCCACACCCCATAGGGGCCCAGCTGGTCAGAGCTCAGCACTGGCCTGGGTCTGGGCCTGGCATTGATGGATTGACATGGAGTTTCATCCGTTGGGCAAGGACCAAACCTGTGTAAGTGTTCACTCTGCGTGAGGCCCATTTCTAAGCACTTTATTTATATTTGCTCACTTAATCTTTGCGATGACTTTCTGAGGTCGGACACAATTCTGATGGGCATTTTACAGTTTCAGAAACTGAGACATAGAGACGGACGAACCAACCTACCCGAAGTCGTGGCCCCGAGGGGTGGGTAGAGGGGTCCAGGTTCAAACACAGCTGTCTGGTCCAGGCCACACTCTTCACCACTACGTTATTCTATGTCACCTTTTAAACTTACTTTTAGAAAAGAAAAGATAATGGGGCACCTGGCTGGCTCAGTCAGTAGAGCATGTGAATCTTGATCTCACAGTTGTGAGTTCAAGCCCCACATTGTGGGTAAGAGTTTACTTAAGAAAAAATAAATAAAATAGAATTTTTGAGAAAAGAAAAAAAGAAACGAGATTACTTGGTCCAGGCTGCCTTTGGCACTGGGGGCCTGAACATGTGACATCAGGTCATTCCCAGCCCTGTCTCTCTCCCTCTCTCTCTCTCACGCACACATGCGCACACACACACACATACACACACACACACAGCCTGCCTTGTCCTGGTACCACCAGGCACATCCCTGTAACCTCCTGGTTCCTCCACAGTCAGGCATCAGGCCCGTGGGAACACTGTGCTCTTGGCTTTGGGTCCAAGTCTATTCTGGAACATACCACCTCACGCCCCTCTCTCTCCGCCACCCCAGTTCCACCCCAGGGCCAGCATTCCTGGAAAGCTTCAAGACAGCCTCTTTCAAGGGGAATTTCTTCTGTGGCCGGAATTGGGATAAGCTGAGAAGGGTCCTGCCCACAGCCCACAGAAGCTGCGTCTTGGGGCAGAAAGCTTGGAGTGGCCCTGGGGCATCAGGGCTGCTAGTGGTCCCATCTCCACGGCTGGGCTTCGGCAGGCAGGAGATACACAGGGTGCCCTTACCTAGCCTTGCGTGTCTACTGTGGCTACTTCTGGGCTCTCCGAGGAGCTCGGGTCTCCAGCACTTTGTTTTCACCAGCTTTCCTCGTCCCATCCCATTACCAGAGAGTGTGTTACTGTAGGCCCAGGCCAGGGCTGGGCGCCGTGGAGCCTGCCCTGCTGGGCGGACACAGCCTTCCCACAGAGAGTCAGCGACACGGCTGCAGCAAACCCCCAAGGTCGGCCATCAGCCTCCAATTCACTTCCAGGACGTCCTCCCGCCATTCAGGGGCCCCAGGATCACATCCTAGCCTGTGCCCTGACCTCTCACCCCAGCCCTGGCTATTGTTTCAGTGGCAGGAGAGCCTGACAACGCTGCCCCCAGCCCCGGGCTGTATGGGTGACTACATGGGCAGATGACTACATGGGCTCCTCCTTGACCCGGACTGAGTCAGAGGCCCGTGAGCTCCCGCTGCCTCCAGAGCCCAGAGAATTTGGGTGGGAAAGAGCTGTCTCCGTGCCAAGGTCTGAGGAGATGGGCCAAGCTCTCACTCCTCACTGACCTGGCCTTCAGCAGGACCTTCTAAGCATTCTTGGATCTAGAAATGCCACATGTACACACACGCACGCGCACACACACACACACACACACACTCAGCCACACTGCGACTGGAGATGAAACAGTGTGGGTATGAGGTGGGTATGAGGCTGAGGCAGGCCAGTGAGGAGTACTGGGCTGGGCCAGCACAACAGAGGCCTGAGCACCTCCTGGTACTGGAGAACACAGCAGCCCAGCATGGGAAACAGGCCCATGCTTCTAGATCCCTCCCCAGAATGGGCACAGGTTCTTATTGCCTGGGGGCCTTGCTCCATAGCATATGCCCTCAACCTTACAGTTCTCTCTCTTCCTTTCTCTCTCTCTCTCTCTCTCTCTCACACACACACACACACACACACTCCTCCTCTGCAACACCCCTTCCCCTAACACTAGCCTCATAGAAAGAGCATCCAAGCCCCACAAAGCCATAGGCCCTTGACTCAACCCTTGGAAGCTGAGAGCAGGCCTGGTGGGCCAGTGTCAGGGGATTTCCCCTCCTGGGTTGGCTCCATTGAGCCCCACTGTCCCTTGGCTGCACTAAGCAATTGCTGCAGAGGCCAGCCTCCACCTCCACTGTGCCCACTGTGCCCATTCCACTGGGCCCCAGCACACAGAGGTCCATGCCAGGGCTCCATACAGCTTCCCAGGATTGCCAGATTGCTTAGGCTCAGGGCCTTTTGTTTTCTCTTGCTTGCGCCCCCATGTACATACTCAAATGCCCTCCCTGTTTATCTTCCTGACCATAAAGTCATCAGTCAACACTTAAGTACTAGCCAGGCCCTGTTGTAAGAGCCTTCCGTCTATTCTTGCATTTGACACTCACAAGAAAGTGCCGTTAGTTATACGCATGGTTCAGATGAGGAAACTGAGGCCGAGACAGGTTGAGGAATAATGCATTCCTACCCATCTTTCAAGATTCACCTTGGGAACTCTCCCTTCTCCTCTGCACCGCACCCCTGCCCGCTGCCCCAGGCAGGAGAAGCTGACCCCACCTTCGAGCCACTGCCCCTGTAGTGACTCCTGTTGGGGCCATTATCTCAGCCCCCAGCCATTGATGTTTGCCCTTCTCCATTGTCCGGGCCCCTGTGAGGGTCTCAACCAACCCTCTGTCTCGCTCCCCACCGAGTCTGACGAGTGGGCAGCAGGCACCTCTTCACTACCTGGAGAAGTGGGCCAGAGGAAGGATGGTCAGGACCCACCTCCCTTCTCCTCTTCCTCCAACTTACCCATTCTCCAGCCTCTTTCCTTCCCCTCTCCTCGCCCCTGCACCTGTCCCTGTGCAGCCCTGTCCACACCTCTCCTACCAGTTCCTAGGGGAAAATGATGGGCCCCTGCCTTGCTCTCAGGCTGGGTCTTGCAAGTGGGAAGCAGAATCTGTGCTGGGCTGAGCCTGGGAGAGCAGTGGGGCCCCAGCAACTCCCCCAGCACAAAGGGGGCCTGGCTGGGACCTGAACACTGGGAACTCCACACCCTGTGTGGCGTCACCTCTGGGTGGCCACTTTGGTGTGTATGTATCTGTCTTTCTGTGTGTCTGTGCGTGTGTGCTCACGCGCACTGGGGAGGAAGGGGAGAGGGTGCAGGGGAGGGAGACAAATGAACCATTGGGCCCAAGGCCACATGTATTTAAGGGGCACCGAGTTAAAAATAGACCCTAAGTGCCCGGAGAGCAGGCAGCAGGCACGCTGACCTCTGGCTCAGATAGGGAGAGGGATTCCAGGAGCTCTGAGAACTGTCCACAACTCGCTGCCTTCCTCACAACTCCCTCTCCTGAAGACGGATTCGCGATTCTGTCGAGTGTCACAGACACCCCAGCGTGGCTGGGTGGCACCCTCGATGTTTTGTGCGCTTTGTAGATTACATTGTTTTGTAGCAGAAGAGAATGAACTTTAGACCGAGATGGGACCCCAGCAGGGGATTACTGGGTAGCTGTCCCCTTCCTATCCCCCATTTGCAGAGGGGACTGAAATTCCAAGAGAAATGACACTCAAGCTTATGCAGAGCAAGGCTCGAATAAGGGCCCCTAGCTCCCAATTCAAGACTCTTTCCACTGTTACATCATGTTGATCATGTTATATTGCACAACATTCCTATAGATTTTTTTTTTTATTAGAGGGTGAATCTTTTTTTTTTTCTTTAATTGAGAGAGAGGGATAGAGAATGAGCAGGGGTGGGCAGAGAGAGAGAGGAGACAGAGAATCCCAATCAAGCTCTGTGCTGCTAGTGCAGGGCCCAACAAGGATCTCGAATTCACAAACCATGAGATCGTGACAAGAATCTCAAACTCACAAACCATGAGATCATGTCCTGGGCCAATATCTAGAGTCAGATGCTTAACTGACCGAGCCACCCAGGCACCCCTAGATTTTGTTCTTTTGTGTTATCTTATGTAATGCATGTAGGCAGGAGTGGGGGTGGGGTGCACAGTCGTTAGAAGGAGGAGGTGACAACAAAGGCCATTAGGCTGGGGTACAGGCAGTGGGTCCATATCCTCACAGATCATCCCAGCTCCCCCATCTGAGATCTCTCCCCACGTCAGGTGTAGTGGGTGTGACTCAGCTCCCAGTGCCCTAATTAGCACCTGTTGACAGTTTTTGATTTGTATGTTATCACCTTGGGTCCGCTTATCTTTATCAGAGCCAAAGGTTGATTGGAGCATTCTGGCTCGGGCTCAAAGCAACTCCACTCTGATTCCACGGAGCATTCATGAGCACTGTTACGAACAACAGCCCTTTTTCTTCAAGACAGCAGCCCAAACGTCGACTTGTCCCAGAGCCGCACTCTGGAGTCTTCGGTTTGACCTCTGTCATGCCCACCAGTAAGACCGTGCACAGTCCTCCTCTCAGCTAGGGGAGGAGAGTGCTGCCAGGGTGAGGAAGGCCGTGTGAACTCAGGCCTCCTGATCTCCAGCCTCAGGTCCCCACAGCGATGCCCCCAGACACCTGACCCTGCCAGAAAGCCCTACCAGAGGCCGAAACCCCTTCTTCTCCAGCCTCTCTTGCTGGGACAAAGTTCCTGAGCCTTATCAGTCCAAGAGCCAGAATGTTAATCTGGCCATCTATGCTCCAGCCCTGCCCCCTCACAGCTGGCCTCCGCACTCCAGGTGGGTGGGGGGGGGGGTGTCCATCAGGACAGCAGGCCCTGCATGTAGCCTGTATGGCCACCCGAGGGGTTCATCCTCGGTCTCTTCCCAACAGTAGCCTCAGGGCCAGGCCTGCAGGTGCTTCCCAGCTCCCCTCTGAGCCTTGGGGGAGGTATCTTCTCTGAGAAGTGACCCATTCCTTTCCTGACACCTGACATTCCTACCTGGACCCCCTTGGTGTGGTGATGTCAGAGAGGACCTGGGTCCTACTCCTGGGTCCGCTGCTGTCCCCTTCCTCTGGATCCGGGGCAAGTCACCGAGCACCCAGACTTCAACTGCATCACCTGTGAAATGGGAATGGACTTTAATCCACCCTAGAATACCTTCCTTTCCACTGAGCCATGGTGCCTATGTCTGACCAAGCCGTCCCCTCTGCACACACCACCTGGAACAGGCTCCAGAGCCCTGAAGGTAGTTCACCGTTTCCCACTGACAGCCACCTAAACCCCCTTCGTGCCTGGGCCAAGTCCCCAGAGACCACCCAGAGACGATGACGATGCCTTGCGTGGGCGTCCTCAGAGATCTCAGGTGGAGACAGGTCCCTGCCCAGCTGGGGCGGGCATGTGTGTGTGTGTGTGTGTGTGTGTTTGTGTGTCCAAGCACACTCCCGGGGCATTGTCCGGAGGGCTGGGCGGTTGCCTTTATGGCTAGGCATAAAAGGTAATCATTGACCACATCAATGCCGCCTTGCGCATCAGTGCCCGCCCAGGCTCGACCCTGCCAGGTCCTGGATTACTTTACAGTCACATAAAAGGAGCCTCCAGACTGGCCTCTGGGGACTTTGGCCCTCAAGCAAGGAACGGGAGGGAGCCCTTCCCTGGAGATGGCCTTTTCTTATAACATTTACTTGGTCACTGAAGAGCCCCAGCCTTTTATCAAACACTGCTACGATTGTCTTGGCCCAGCCTGCCTACACCACAGAGTCCCCATCAACAGGGGTCACCGCTCTTCCCTCTCTCCTCCACCTCTCCTATCAGGACTCACCAACAGCCTGGATGCACTCAACAGCAGCCTGGGTGCACCCAGCAAGGCCCCTCCGCAAGCTGAGAATTCAGGACACATCTGGGAGACCTGGTTCCTTTACAAGTTTTATTTCATCGAGTCCTCATTAACCCTATAGGGTAGGAACCAAGATAATTCCCATTTTATTTTATTTTTTACGTTTATTTATTTATTTATTTATTTTATTTATTAAAAAAAAATTTTTTTTAACATTTATTTTTGAGACAGAGAGAGACAGAGCATGAATGGGGGAGGGTCAGAGAGAGAGGGAGACACAGAATCCAAAACAGGCTCCAGGCTCCGAGCAGCCAGCACAGAGCCCGACGTGGGGCTCGAACCCACGGACAGTGAGATCGTGACCTGAGCCGAAGTCAGACACTTAACCGACTGAGCCACCCGGGTGCCCCAATAATTCCCATTTTATACACAGGATAACTTGTGCTCAGAGAAGTCAAATAACTTTCCTAAGTCACACAGCTGGTAAATGGCAAAACTGCAACAATTTTTCACTGCCTATGTGGCAGTGGTCTCCAAGCTTGTGTTTTTTTTGGTTTTTGGTTTTTTTTTTAATGTTTATTTATTTTTGAGAGAGACAAAGACAGAATGTGAGTGGGTTTGGGGCAGAGGGAGAGGGAGACCCAGAAGCAGAAGCAGGCTCCAGGGTCTGAGCTGTCAGCACAGAGCCCGATGCGGGGCTCGAACTCATGACCTGTGAGATCGTGACCTGAGCCGAAGTCGGACGCTCAACCGACTGACCACCCAGGCGCCCCTCCAGGCTCGTTTGATAGCATACTGCTATTGTGAAAAACAACTCTTGGCACATACCTTTGATATATTTATACACATTCATAAATTGTACACATGTCCTACTAAATACCTATATGTTAAATAGTAGCAAATACCTGCACCCCAAACAAACTTTTCTCATCCTATCATTCAAACCAGATCGAATCAACTTCAGAGATGCTCCCCAAGGCTCGATTCTAGCAGCAACACCTGGGACAGAGAGAGAAGGTGGGAAGTGGGCTGAACTGTGAAGGAAAGGTAGGCCTCAGGCAGGTGAACATATTGGGGAAGGGCACTCCAGACAAATGCTTGAGCAAAATCCAAGAGGCTGAAAATGTCAGGAAATGTTCAGGCACAGACAAGAACCCCAGGAACATGAATGGGAATAGCTAGAGACAAAGCAGGAAGGGTCAGGAGGGGCTGGAAGCGACTGGCCAGACTGCCAGACCTTGTCTAAAATGCAGTAGGGAGCCACAGTGGGTTCATGAGCAGCCGTGTGACTTTGCCAGAGCTGTGTTTTGGAAATGTCTCCCAGTGCAGTATGGATTACACTCTCAGAACGCTGTCCTTGAAGTTGGAGAATGTGGCCCTTGGAGAGGCACCAGACTGAAGGCCAGTTAAGAGTTGCCACACCTCTTTACCTTTGCCCACTGCCCAACTTGGGGTGACTTGGGCACCCTTGCTGGCCTTGATTTTCTTTCTTTTTTTTTTAATGTTCATTTATTTGAGAGAGAGAGAAAGAGGGAGAGGGGAGGAGGGGCAGAGAGAGAGAGAGAGAGAGAATCCGAAGCAGGCTCTGCACTGTCAGCACAGAGCCCAATGTGGGCCTAATCCCGTGACCCGTGAGATCATGACCTGAGTGGAAATCAAGAGTCAGATGTTTAACCGACTGGGCCACCCATGTGCCCCTGGCCTTGATTTTCTGACCTGTAAAATGGACATAATAAGAGCACACATATTGTGGCTATTACTGTTGCTGACAGTAGGGCTGGTGTGCCTGATCTAGCCTCTGGCACATAACAGATGCTCAAGAAATAACGAGCTGCTCTCATTATTAGAATACGCCATCCTCTTTCCCCTGCCTGAGGAAATCAAACCAACCCCCCTCCATAATCTAGATCGGACTTCACTTTTGAGAACCCTAGTGAACTTGTTACTCCTTTCCCTGGGCTTACCTAGCTCTGGACTCATACAGGCAGTGCGGCATTCGCACATCAGACGACAGTTACCTGCATACATATCTGTCACCCTCACCTCTGGGCTCCTGTACAAGATATTTAGCGGGCCTGGTTAAATTTTTGTGACTTGGTGCAAAGCATAAAAAGGGAAATAACAGCAGAAGAGGAAGAGGAAGAGGAGGAGGAGGAAGAGGAAGAGGAAGTAGCATGTTTGGGGGCACTTTGCTAAACTTTTTGTGCGCGTTGTTTTCTGAATCCCCTCCTCGACCCCACAAGGCAGGTATATCAGGCGGGATAGGCTCGTGTGTGCCACAGTAACAAACATCCCAACTTTTCAGTGTTTTAAAACAGTAAAGGGGTGCCTGGGTGGCTCAGTCGGGTAAGCATCCGACTTCGGCTCAGGTCACGATCTCACAGTTTGCAGGTTTAAGCCCCGTGTCAGGCTCTGTGCTGACACTTAGAGCCTGAAGCCTGCCTCGGATTCTGTGTCTCCCCCTGTCTCTCCCCCTCCCCCACTCACGCTCTGTCTCTCTCTCTCTTTCAAAAACAAATGAAACATTTAAAAAAATTTAAAACAGTGAAGATTTCTTTCTCTCCCCTGCCAAATGAGCATCGCTGGTCACTTGAAGTATGCTGTCCTCACTCAGGGACCCAGGCTGAAGGAAGCTCCCCTTAGCAACACCTTTCTTCAGCATTAACCATGGCAGCGAGAAGGGGACCGGAGAGTTCACACGTTAGCTTTTTTGTTGCTACCTGGAAGTGGCATGTGTCAATTCTACTCACATTTTATCAGCCAAAGCAAGTTCACTCAGCCACACTCACTTCAAGGGGCTAGTGAAGTGCAGTCTTGCCAGGCCTGTTCCCAACTGTGTCACAAAGGCCACACGGGCGGGTCAGGTCCATCCCTAGCTGTGCCAACGGCCACTCCCAACAGGGTGACTCAAAGCCCCTTTGTGGCAGAGTTGACCCCGCGTCCAAACAGTACTCACCTCCCCTCTGCTCTGGAACCCCCCCTCCACCCTTCCCCTGCCCCATAACATCAACACACAAGAATCTGGGTCAGTCTTTATCTTCCAGCTAAAGTGAACTCATTGAGGAATCAGCCTTGACTTTGGTTAGGCATGAAAATCACAACCATATTTCATGTCTGACACTGAGGCATTGTGGGTCTGGCAAGGAGCACAGGAGAGAGGGGGGAAAACGGGACAGCTGGCTTGGGGTTGGAATTCAATTTCTTACCAAATAATTACATGCTATCTGCGGGCTGGGATCACACACTTGAGTCTGTGCCACAAGGAGCCTGCCCCGTGCATTTCTCAGAGCCCATTACCTGTTTTTTCCATCATCATTTGCAACGGGGATTGTGTAGGCTCTGGGGAGGCAAGTCTGCTATGGGGTGTGTGTGTGTGTGTGTGTGTGTGTCTGTGTCTGTGTGTGCGTCTGTGTGTGTGAGTGTGCAAGACGGCAAGCCAGAAAGGAAGCTACAAGCAGACAAGGAGCGTCTCTTGTGAGCACAGTCCCTGCTGGTGCCGAGAAGGAAGAAGGACAAGGTCTCTAACTTCTGACCCAGACTTAGGAAAAGACTTCCACATTGAAAAATGTGGCTCCCTCTGAGAAATCATAAAGAAACACCCTCAACTGCGGGCAGATTTCATCCCACTCCAGGGGCAAGTTAAAGGAGATGCAAAGTGGTGTAGGCTCAGGGGAAAGACAAGTGCTACAGGCAGAATTTCAGGCAGACAAAGCAGAGCAAAAGGTCAAGGTCAGAAACCAGTGACATTTAGAGGGCAAACCGGAAACAGAGGCCGGGCTGCTGAGGGGCAGGATGCTACCATGGTGGGGAGCACAGGCTCTAGGGCTCTGCTCCTTATCAGCTGGGTGGTCTGGAAAACTCCCCAGCCCCTAGAAGCCTCAATTAACAGAGGCTAATGAGAGCCCCCATGTCATAGGGCACTAAACAGGTATGCAGCCGACGAGGCCCTGCCCTGTTCTCTGGGCCTGTGGCTGCTGTGTCCCTGGGCCCTGGTCTGGGGGAGACGGGTGCCTGGTGAGAAATCCTCCCTCCTTCATTGTCCCAGCAGAATGGAGCCCTGGCCACGAGAATCAAGTCCAAGGGGAAACTGGTTACCTCAAAGGCAGAGTTCCTTGTCTTTCAATCCTTCTTCCATCCCTTACTGTCCATCCCTCAAGACCTTGCGGGGCACCTGCTGCTGTCCAGGACCCTGATGGTGGGGGTGGGGATGCGGTTCTGGAGGTGGAAGAAAAAATTCCAGAGCCTGATCGTTAGCAATTCATAGTCTACCTGGGAGGAGGGGGTGGCTCACTACCCAGAAAACAAGGAAGAGAAACCACGGTTTGGGGCAGGAGCTGGTCAGGGCCAGGAGGCAGCGTCAGGGAAGGAGCTGGAGCCTCAGGGATGGAGAGGATGAATATGAGGGCATGGAGGGCACTGCGAGTAGCAGGCACACCTGGAAGAAAGGGCTGGAGGGGCTCGTGGGGTGCAGTTGGGTGGTGAAGGCAGGATCCTAGGGGCAGGGCAGTAGGCCAGGCTGTTGAGTGGTGGTTTGTCCAACCTCAGGAACTACGGTGTAGAAACACAGAAGGTTCTGGGGTTTTGTTTGCTCAGAGATGGGGAGTGCAGCCGAAGCGTCTAGAGATGGGTACCCAGGAGACAAAACAGGTGCTGGGGATATGGGATGCTGAGTTCCTGCCCCCCACCCAGGTGCAGACAGAGGAAGAACAAGTCTCTCTGGGTGGGGTCCCCACCTCCTCTGTCCAGTAGGTCTGGGGACAGGATCTCACTCTACCACCCCACCCCCAGGCCAAGCCTGGGTTGACAAATGGGCCCTGCCCCCTGCCCGGAGGAGCTGAGATTGTTACGCTGGAAGTGAGTCACAGAGATTTTCCTTCCTTCTCTTTCTCTCCACTTGGCTTGGCCGACACCTTGCGCATCCTCATTCCCTCCCTCTCTCCCCCACCCCACACACCGTTCAGAAGCCATAAACTATAAATAAGTGGTCTATCAGCACAAACTCCTCGACCCAGCGCTGGGGAAGGTGAGGGGTTTGGCTCAGGGTTCTGGTCCGTGCGTATCGGCAGAATGTGTGCCTGTGTGTGTGCATGGGCACACAGGTGTTGCTGAGACTCTGACATGCTGGGTGTCTGTATTTGTGAGCTGTCTGTCTGTGTGGTTGTGGGGAATCTGTGAGGGAGCACAGCATACATGTGTCGTGAGGTTGTGGTTGGAGGAAATTTCCACGGGGACGGGACTACGGGTTTATCGGCTACGGCATGGGCACAGGTGTATGCGTCGTAGGTCGCCACCACTGAGGGGGAGGGTGTGGGCGGCAAGAGTGCATTTGTGCCCGAGGCGTGTCCGCATGGACATCCGTGTTGTGGAGGGGGTGGGTGCTGGGTGTGGAGGAAGTGCTTCTGTCTGTGTTTGTGTAGGTGTTGAGGGTGTCTGTGCCTGGACCGCCTGCCTTGCCTCTGGCTCTGCAGGATGTGAAAGGACTTAGGACTTGGGTTTGTGACTGAGGCTGGTGTCACACCCTTCAGTTCTTTCCCTCAGCCTGGGCCAGGAGGCTGGAGATAAACCCAAGCCAGCACTGATGGCTATGGTGGCGGTGATGTCACATTCACAGGGGGTGTTGGGGGGGCGGGGGGTAGCTCATCAGAGGGAAGCTCGGAAGGGAGCTCCTCAGACTGAGAACTTGGCCTAGGAAAAGAGTGAAGGTAGAGGCTCTTGGTCTCTCACTCCCTCCTGCTGTCCCTCACCTGAGTCTACCCACATGCAGAGCCCAGCCAGAGAGGGCCCACTGGCCACCAGCGGGCGGGACTCAGCCTGGGCGCCACAGAGTGAGTGCCCTTCCACCAGCATGCGGGTCTGTCCCCCATGTAGGAGCCCCTCCCGTCCAACCCTGCTCCCAGCTAGATGAAAAGCCCCACAAGGCAGGACCTCTGTCTCCCCAGCATCCCCAGGCATAAAAGAGGGACAATGATATCTACAGAAAGGGGTTATCTGCACCCCAGATGAGCCTGGAGTTGTGGCCACAGGGAATAGAGCTAATCACTCATGCTTCCTTCTCACCTCTCCTACCTCCACAGAAATTGTTCAGTTGGATCCTCCCGGGGGGTTGGGGGCCGGTGGCGGTGGAGGTCCTTGGGCCGTCTCTAGGGGGCGCTGACAGGCAACCAGCACGTGCCCGCACCTGCCAATGGATTAAACGGGCAAAAGACAGGGCAGGCCGAGGAGGAGCTGTGTGAATGGGGACAGTCTAGCGGGGCCTGACGGAAGGGCTTGTCTGTGAGATGTGTGACTTCTCTCACCCACCGGCAGTAGGAAGAGCACCAGGGAGCCTCTGAGAATTCAATCCCAGGCTCACACGGACTGGGGTCCTGGGAGGGGCCGGCCAGGTTGTCCCTGGATGCTGGCTTAAGTCCCCACTCCTGCTGGGATGGAGGAGGGAGGGTGATGAGGGATAACTGGGATGTGCCTGCTTTCCCTCTCTTCTGCAGGCCAAGGCACATTCTCCCTCTGGCGCCCCTCAAGGAGATGAAAATCCATTTTTTCAGCCCCAAGAGGTGGCAGCAGGCAGACTGAGGGGATCATTCCCCAGCATGGGCCCTGGAGGGAAGGGTCGTTGGGGGACTCTGCCCTTCTAAACCTGGTTCCTTTCTCTTGGGACCAGGCTCCCTGCACGCCCACATTACCAGGAGGAAGGCCGTTCCAGGGTCAATTCTGAATTCTGGGGGGTGGTCCTGGTCCAAGGAGGTGGTGTCTTCCTCCACAACCCATCCATAAAGGGCATTTGTGCCCAGGCTACACCGCCCACCTGGGGCTGGGGGCAGGGGCTGCTTCGAACACAGCACCACAGTGAAAGCGGGACAAACGCGCCTGTGTGCGCCCTGGCCGAGGTGCCGGAGGAAGCGCGGTCGGGCCGAAGTGTTAATGGGCCTCCTTCCTGCCCTGCCCATGCCAGCTCCTCGGTGCTCATCCCTCTCCCCTGAAACGCCCGCTTCCGCTCCGTCCCTGGCCACAGACCTGTCCTGCTTTAACAAACATCCCTCTCAGGCTTCGGGTTTATGGCTTTTCCATGCGCCCCCTTCATGTGGTTGGGAACCAACGCTCTGGTCCCCAGAGCAGAGGGGTGGGGTGGAGGGGGCTGGGGCTGGCCTTGGGGGCTGGGCCTGGCCAAGCGACCTAAGGGGAGGCTAGGATCTTTGCATCAGGAGGACAAGGCCCAGCCAGGGAACAACACAGGAGGGATGAGCTCTGTCCTGAAGGAGGGCAGGTAAGGGAAGGCCAAATCAGCTGCAGGGGCCAGGAGGGGTCCCCAGAGAGGACAAGGAGACCACCCCCAAAGGGGACAGCACCAGCCCAAATGATGGTACTTGTGACTTTGTTTTGTTGTTGTTGTTGTTTGTTTTTTACTTTTTTAAAGTTTATTTATTTATTTTGAGAGGGAGAGCAGGAGAGGGGAGAGAGAATCCCACTCACGCTCTGCACCGTCAGCATACAGCCCAACATGGGGCTCGAACCCACAAACCATGAGATCATGACCTGAGCCGAAACCAAGAGTCAGTGCTTAACCAACTGAGCTATCCAAGCACCCCATTTGTGGCTTTGTTTTAAATGGAATGTTTCTTTTTTTTCTTTTCTTTTTCTTTTTTTTTTTTACTGTTTCTTTCTTTCTTTCTTTGAGAAAGAGATAACAGAGTGTGAGTGGGGAAGGGCAGAGAGAGAGGGAGACACAGAATCCGGAGCAGGCTCCAGGCTCTGAGCTGTCAGCACAGAGCCCGAGGCGGGGCTTGAACTCACGAGCTGTGAGATCATGACCTGAGCCGAAGTCAGACGCTCAACCGACTGAGCCACCCAGGCATCCCTTAAAGAGAATGTTTCTTAAGCACCAAATGTGCCCTATGCAAAGTAAGTCCTGTGATTTTCTTGTCTCATTTCACTCTCACAAAAACTCACTGGTACCATCACCCCCCATTTTACAGATGACAAACCGGGGCCCAGAGAGGTTAAGCAGCACGTGCCCAGATCACAGAGCTGGCTAGTGACAGTGTGATGACTCAAGCCCCGGGGAGCGTCCACATGTTGAGGAAGAGCCACTACTCTATGCATTTTTATCAGTCACTGTTGGGCTTTTGTATCTGGGCCTGGGACCGCCCGTTAGGTGTCCCTGAGTCCCTGGGTCAGCCTCAGGAGGGCCAAGGAGGAAGTATTCGATCCCAGGACTGTCTCTGCCTTGAGACCAGAGCCTCAAGCCCCCTTGGGTGTCAGCACCACGTATAAGCTGACGTCTCCCATATAAGGGGGCGCACTGTTGACTGTATGTAGAAGCTGCTGAATAAAACACACTTTCATTTCAAAGCATGACTGAATATACACTCACTGCGGGTCATGTATATGTTTTTTCTCAAAAGATTTTAAAAGTACAACTGCTATCATGGGGAGCAGGGGCTGCAAAACGTTTCGATTCTGTGAGAGAACGTTTGTGTTCAAAAAGTTCAGAAACCACTTTACAAATTAAAACACGGATGCCCTGAGAGGTAGCACATCCTGGGGAACTTTCAGAGCAAGCTGGGGCCCAGGGACCTACTCACTGGGCTGAGGCTCCCTTTTTGTCTGGTCAGGACACCCACCCCCATCTCATCAGAGAAGGGGGCCTGTCCCAGGGGCACCTGGGTGGTCCCGTCGATTAAGTGTCTGACTCTGACTCAGCTCATGATCTCACGGTTTGTGAGTTCGAGCCCCGCATCGGGCTCTGTGCTGACAGTGTGGAGCCTGCTTGGGATTCTCTCTCTCCCTCTCTCTCTGACCCTCCCCTGTGTGTGCTCTCTCTCTCTCCCTCTCTGCTCCTACCCCACTTGTAATCTCTCCCCCCCCAAAAAAATAAATAAAAGAAGTACAGCTTAAAAAAAAGGAAGGGCTGCAGAAGTAGGCCCCAGGAGATCCAACATAGTAGGGCATGGGACTTGAGGGACTAAGAGGCTAGGAGAAACTCAGGGGCCTCCCATCTCCCAGCAATGCAGGGGGAGAGCCCCGGCCTTACTTACCATCTGCTCCTCAGAGTTTTTCCTAACGTGGGCATTTGCAGGTCCTGCTGGGGAAGAAGCCAGCTGTGTATGGACAAGCAGGAAGATGGGGGGCCTTTTTCAGTGGGGAAGGTCCCCATACTCCACACAACTGGGCCAAAGGGAAAGACCCCTCCAACCCCCACTGTGGAAGGAAGCAAAGGAACGACATTTCTGGGGCATTTACTTTGTGCCTGGCACTGTTTTTTCACAAGTTAGTATTTTTCCTTGGACTTTCATCTCAACAATCCTGCAAAGCAGATCTGACAACTCCCGTTTTTACAGACGAGCCTCAGAGAGGTTAAAGGCTATTAGAAAGCAGAGCCAGCACCTAAACTTGACCCTATGCGGTGACCAATCTGTGTTCTGGGGGCTCAGAGCGGCTGCAAAGAGGGCTGAGGGGGAGGCAGGGGAGGCCCAGCCCCCACAGTCCCAGCCCCAGTGAACATCCTCTCTGCCTGCCTTTGTTCACAAAACCGAAAAAGTGATGATGGTTTTCCTTCCTCTCTTTAAGAAAACAACAGAATCAAAACAAACAGAGAAGGGGAACTCCCCTCCCGTAGCTTTTGCCAGAAAGAAAAGGAAGAAACAGTCCCAGTCATGCTCTGGGCGGCCCTGTTGCTAGGACAGGGCCTGGAAGAGGAAGAGAGAGGGCCCCTCATGAAAGCTGAACGCTTCAGTGTTCCCACTGCATGGTCCCGCTCCGAGCTCCTTGGTCTCACCCCAGCAAACCTGCCCCACTCGTGGCCTGACCCTCTGAGTTCGGACACACACAGCTGAGGCAGCTGAGACTTTCCAGAGGGCTTCAGTAAATCCCAAGGAAGGACAAAGAGGAAATTAAAACACACAAGTCCAAGAAAAAAAAAAAAAAAAACAGCTACCAGAATGCACACTGGCACTGTTGACCTCCCATGGCCTGTTCCCACTTAGGGCTCCCAGGCCCTTCCCCATCTCCTCCTCCTGAGCTACCTTCACTGTGGTCCCCACTGAGGCTGTGAGAGCCTCACAGGGTCCCTTCTTTCCTAGAGTCAGGCTTGTCTGTACCTTAGTAGCCACAACAGTCAAAATCTGGACTGGCCCTAGGTTGGAGATATTGCAGGATGCCCACCCTGACCCTGGCCAGGGCCCTCCCATACCACCTAGCTCAGAGCACAGTTCTGGATGTCTTGTGTTGATTGGCTCACTTGGGGAGACTGGCAGCTTCAGAGATCTGCACCGTGTCCCCCACACCCCCCCCCCCCCCCCCGCACGTAGGGTGGCGGCCTTAAAGGCTCAGCAATGTCATCAGCAACGGGTCCTCCTCTCACAAAAACAGCCCATCAGCCAGCCTCACACTTTGACAGGGACTCTGGGGCCAACGGGACCTTTTGAACACTGCCTGGGTAGATTAAGGAATTCGTGGTCTGGGTTCAAGGTCCAACTGTAGCTGGAGAATAGTTTTTCCCCATTGAGACCCGTCTCAGCAAATACTAAGTGAGTAATTAGTCATGTACTCAGTACTGCATCTGGTCCTGTGGGGAATGTATGAAGACAGATGAGGCTCAGAGTCTCCCAGGGACATGAGAGAGATGGTGGCAGGAGAGGATTATTCTAAACAGAGGAGAATCTTGGGGCACCTGGGTGGCTCAGTCGGTTAAGTGGCTGACTTCAGCTCAGGTCATGATCTCTCGGTCTGCGAGTTCGAGCCCCACGTCAGGCTCTGTGCTGACAGCTAAGAGCCTGGAGCCTGTTTCAGATTCTGTGTCTCCCTCTCTCTGAACCTCCCCTGTTCATGCTCTGTCTCTCCCTGTCTCAAAAATAAAAAAATAAAATAAAATAAAATCAACAGAGGAGAATCTGAACAATGGAAACTCCTCCCCTCTTGGAGCTGTGGGAGGTCCAAGGGAGACAGTGCATGAGTAATGTTGCTGTCTGTTGGTTCCTGCACCTCTGGGCTCCAATCTCCCTCTTACATCCTAGGGCTGACCGTTCCCTACACTAGGTGCTCAGTTGGTGGCTGCTGAACAGTCACTGTCTGGGTTTGGTGTGGGCTAAACTAGATGCATCCTGGGGCGCCAGGGTGGTTCAGTTTGTTAGGCGTCCGACTTCTGCTCAGGTCATGATCTCACAGTTCATGAGTTCAGGCCCCATATCGGGCTCTGTGCTGACAGCTCAGAGCCTGGAGCCTGCTTCAGAGCCTGCCTCCGTCTCTCTCTTTGCCCCTCCCCAACTGGTGCGTGTGCGCGCGTGCTCTCTTTCTCTCTCTCTCTCTCTCTCTTTCTCAAAATAAAAAAGCATTAATTTTTTTTTTTTTAAATAAAAAGCAAAAGGGGCGCCTGGGTGGCGCAGTCGGTTAAGCGTCCGACTTCAGCCAGGTCACGATCTCGCGGTCCGGGAGTTCGAGCCCCACATCAGGCTCTGGGCTGATGGCTCAGAGCCTGGAGCCTGTTTCCGATTCTGTGTCTCCCTCTCTCTCTGCCCCTCCCCCGTTCATGCTCTGTCTCTCTCTGTCCCAAAAATAAATAAACGTTGAAAAAAAATTTTAAAAATAAATAAATAAAAAGCAAAAAAATAAATCGGGTGCATCCTGCATAGGGATACATAACACTTGCTGGCTTTCCTCAGCATTATGAAGATGACAGTTTGCTGATCCACTGGCCCAGGAAGCTTCTCCGGGGCAGGAACCGTATGATGGCTGCCCTATATCCTCTCCCCGGTCCCAGCTCAGCATTGTGCCCCTGGAGGAGCTCAGTAATGCTCACAGACCAGGGGATAGAGCTTGGAAAGAGGGCCTGGAAGAGTGGATTCAGTTTCTCCCCAGCACAGAACACCCTCCTCTGCCAGCCCCAGCCCCAGCACACTCTTACTGTCTTTAGGACCTGTTCTATCTGCCTCCTCCAGGAAGCCTTCCCTGTCACTCAGCTGGGATCAGATCCCTCCGTGTCCTCGTTGCTTGTATGGTATGTAAGTCTGGATCAGTGCACTGTTATCCAGCCGTTTGCCAGTCGAGGCAGCTGGCTCCCAAGAGAGTGTAGCCCTCTCCCCCCCACCGCCCCCATCCCCGTTGCTTTAGAGTGTGGCTCAGCAGCAGCCCAGCAAGATTCTGATGAATGAATTAATGAATTTGCTCTGTGACCTTGAGAAAATTCCCTCTGTCCCGTTCTAACAAGGGGAAAACACTGTCTTTCTTGGGTAAGTGGGAGGAAGGGGCTGGGAGGTGGAGGAGGCAGGGCCAGGAGAAGAATGGAGTGGTTTGTGACACTCACCATGGCCAGATGGGATCTGAAAGGGGCTCATCCATTGACAGCCAGGGTGGAGACCGGTCAACACCCCGTGTGCTCCCGGTGGGGGGTTTTCCCAAAGGGGGATGGAAGGGCATGGTCCCCTGGCGGAGCCAGTTTCAAAAAGGAGGTCTATGTTTCCAGGCTCTTCCCATCAAGGTAACCTGGGCCTGGAAACCTTCCCACAGGATCTGCCCTGCCCTCCTGCCATCAGCACCAGCTGTGACCTTGAGTCGGTTACCACTCATCCAAGTTCTACTGACCAGGGCTTAAGGTGCCACCATGGGCAGGTGCCTGGGAAGGAGCCCAGGGATGGAATCCTGGCTGGCTGACCACCCCCCACTGGGGTGTTGGCCCAGGCCAGCAGGTTTCAGGTTTCAGCTTTCAGAATGTTTTCCTGTCTAGGGCACTTTCTATTTTTCAATACTTTTCCTATCATAGCCAAACAACAAAAAAGTAAATAGGTGAGCCTTCTCAGAGCTGGGAGGGTGGAGGTGGGCAGAACCCACCCTGGGAAAGGCCGGAGGCCGGCCTGGAGGGGGAGAGGCCCCTCTACCCCCATCCCCACCCCCCCACCCTTCTCCTCGCAGGGCTGACTCATTGTTTTGCAACAAACAGCAGGCGGCCAGGCCCTGGCAGTTTCTCGAAGTCCAGGCTGGGTTCAATCCCAGCCCTCCCAACGGCCCAGCCGGGCCCGGAACGATTGGGTTATCTCTGCCCTCATCCCCTTTGTTTGGGGCGGCCACTAGCTCACCCGAGGTAAACAGACTCTGGCCGAGTGAGAAAAGGAGGCACCCGTTATCTCCTGAGGCCACAGAAGCCAGGCGGGCCGAGGAGCAGGAATCTCGCAGATCCCTTTCCCCCACAGAAGCTCCCCGGTGGAGTGGAGAGGTCTCAGCACAACATCCAGAGCCTGGTGCCTGGGTTCAAATCCCAGCTCTGCCACTTACTGCTGGTGACCTTGGGCAAGTCACTGACCCTGTCTGCTTTTCCACCTCTCTGTCTGCAAAATGTCGGGATAACAGCACCTACCTCATAGAGTTGTTGCGTTCCTATTTATAAAGGGTTGTATAAATAATGTTAGTTTTTGAAGAGTTATATATAAGCGGTGTTAAATGGGGGGTTGGGAGAGTCTATAAGTAATGTTAAATAAAATAAGCCCAACGCCCAAGGCCAGGCTCTGAGAGGATTTCCCACCCCCTGCCCCACTTCTCCCAGCAGGCCAGCTCCTTCACTCTGCATCCCTGAGCTGAGGGCATTGACGGGCCACAGCAGGACAGGCGCTGAGGCTCCAAGCTCCTTTTCAAATGGAAGTTGTGCGGGGAAATCCTCGAGGGAGGTAGGCGCCAGCCTGGGAGGGTCTGACCACCTGAGGGGTTGCACAGAGAGGCTTTTTGGATTCCTGCAAGAGGTTTTGGAATTTCACAAAGATACCCGCAGGGATGGAGAGCCTGCAGAGGTGAAGTGATGGAGGAGAGGGGGCAGGGCTGCAAGCTCTCCCTGAAGTCCAGTGTGGGGCCTGTCTGGCCATTGTCTTTTCTGGGCTGATTTTCCCAAAGAGCTGATTTCTTAGGCTTCAGTGCAAGAGTCAGGTCTTGATTCTGACACTTACTAGCTGGGAGACTCTGGGCAAGTTACTTCCTCTCTCTAAAGCTCCATTTCCTTGTCTATAACAGGAGATAATAATCTCACCTTGCAGGGGATTGAAAGAGGCAACACAGGCAAAGCTTCTAGTGTGGTGCAGACAGAGCCCAGGCTCCATTAGCGGTGGCCTGTAACCCACCCCCCACCGCTGTCTCATGTGGGACCTAGGAATCTCCTTACCTCCTGTCCAACTCCGTTTAGAGTGGATGCCCACCTCCACCTTCAACCCCACCCTGATTCCTACATCCTTTCCCATGAGTCTAAGGGCCTGAGGCTGGCTTCTCAACCTCTTCCTTCCTGGTTCCCTAGTGGCCCCAATATCACACAGCATTATCAGTGTCCAAGAGATTGGGGTCTCCTCCCTCACCAGCACTGGGACCCTAGGTTACAAGTCATGGGTCTTCTCCAAGCCTCTGTCATTCAATCATTCATTCAGCAAACATTTCTGAGCACCTGCTCTGTGCCTGACACTGTATGGGGTGCTGCAGGAACAATGGTTAATGAAATAGAGTCAAAGTCTAGCAAGGGAGACAACTATTAAATATATATCCAACACATACTTACTGAATGCTACAGAGAGTGGAGGGTGCTATGAACTAATATTTCCTGGAGGGTTCAAGAGACGGTACTCTTGAGGTTTAAGTCGGGACATGAAGGATATCTAAGAATGAAAAGAGCTGAGGAAGTAGAAAGAGAGAACAGTGTATAGAGAGCAGAAATAGCATGTACAAAGGCCCTGAGGTCACAAGACTTTGGTACCTGTACTGAAAGGAGTCCATACTGAGTGAGCAAAAGAGAGACTCAAGCTGAGGTTGGAGGATAGAAAGAATCAGATCTGGTGGGACCACATAGACCTTGGGAAAGGTTTTGGACTAGAACCACTAAGTAGTTTTAAGGAATGGGGGGATGTGGTCAGAGCTCTTTCAAAAATGTCTCCAGCAACTGAATGGTAATGACTTGTGGTGGATTCATGGAGACCAAGGAGGAGACTATCTTTCAAGGGGGAGTGGAGGTAGCTGGATGAGGGACAGCAGAGCTGGAAAGGGGGCACAGCCAATGTTTAAGAAGTAGGTATACTAGGACTCGGTGATAGGGGAGGTGTGGAGGTTGAAAGAGAATGTGTCAAATATGACCCTCAAGTTTCTGACATGTGAAGCTGGGTGGAGGAGAAGAGAGGCAGATTTGATGGAGGAGGGAATAGCAGGAGTTTAATTTTAGAAAATCTATATTTGAAATATCTAAAAAAAAGAAAAACACTTAAAAATTAAAAAAAAAAAAATTTAAAGGCGCCTGACTGGGTCAGTCAGTAGAACAAGTAACTCTTGATCTTGGGGTCATGAGTTCGAGTCCCATGATGGGTGTAGAGATTACTTTAAAAAAAAGAAAGAAAGAAAGAAATAGAAATATCTATATCAAGTAGGTAGCTAGATACATCAGTCTTTTTTTTTTTTTTTACAGTGAGAGAGAGGATGCAAGTAAGCGAGGGTCAGAGAGAGAGAGAGAGAGAGACAGAGTTCCAGGTGGGGCAGAGGACGAGAGAGAGGGAAAGAGAGAGAGAAACGGGGCTCATCTGAAGTGGGGCTCATGTTTTTACCCAAAGCAGGGCTCAAGCTCAGCGGATATGGGGCTTGAACTAGCAAACCGTGAGATCATGACCTGAGCCAATATCAGATGTTTAATGACTGAGCCACCCAGGTGGCCTGGCTGGATACTCAGTCTTAAGCTCCAAAAAGAGGTGTAGGAGCTCCTGGCTGGCTCAGTCCGCAGAATGTGCGACTCTTGATCTTGGGGTTATGAGTTTGAGTCCCACGTTGGGTGGAGAGATTACATAAAAAAGTAATAAAAATCTGGGGCACCTGGGTGGCTCAGCCGGTGAAGCGTCTGACCTCAGCCCAGGTCCTGATCTTGCGGTTTGTGAGTCCAAACCCCACATTGGGCTTGCTGCTGTCAGCCTGTCAGTGCAGAGCCCACTGCTTCAGATCCTCTGTCCCCCTCTCTCTGCCCCTCCCCCACTTGCGCTCTCCCGAAAGTAAACACTGCAAAAGTAATAATAAAAATCTTTAAAACAAAACCAGAAGGTCTAGATTGAGAGTTGGAAATTGTGGACACGGCATCATTCTGACACGGGAATGGACAGGATTGCCTAGGAGAGAATAATCTATCGGAGCGAGTCCGAGAAGATCAAGCTCAAGGTCTCGGGAACACCCCACTTAAGTGTCAGGTGAAACCGGATCCTCAGTTTTTATCACCTCCAAAACGGAGATAACAGTAGCCCCGGCTCACAGCATGACCCAGGAGTATAGCAAGTAATGGATGTGAGGCACCAGCGCTCAGCACACAGTAAACGCACAGTAAACCATGGGTGGGAAAGCTGTGAGGACACAGTTAGTTGGCAATTTTCTTCATTTGCAAGTGACAGGAACTCAGCCGAGGCTTAGAAAAAGAAGGGTCTCTTCAAAGGATTCAGGACGGCTCCTACAACCAGAGGAAGAACGAATCTCCAAGCCCCGCACAAAGGACAAGGAGGCAGTCCTCCACTCACTCAGCCTCTCTTCTCTGCTTCCTGTTAAGATAACTTCTTTTTTCATGAATTCTCTGACTTCCCTTCCGTGACAGGGGACACAGCTGCAGGCCGGTCTGCGTTTCACATCCCGACGTTCCCTCTGCCCCAGGGGTCTTACTCGCATTCCCTCTGATCCCAAGTTAACAAAATCTCAAGGGAGAAGGCTGAACAGCTCAGCTTGGTTTGGGAACCTACCCCGGCACCACTCAGTACAAGGGAGCAAAGAGACTGGCAGCCGCAGTCACATTGCTGGATTGGGGGTGGGTGGGTGGCAAAGGAGGCCTGCTACCAGCAGATCACTAGGTGACCCCCTCCAATTAACCCGGAAATGTGCTTGCAGTCAAAAAAGGGGCTAATTTGGTCTCTACCAGGTGATTAAAAACGAAACACAACACCTGGCTACGTTGCCACCCATTGATCCGACACTGCCTTGATAATGACCCCTCTCCCTGCCCTCACCCCAATCACCTGGACTCACCAGCAACCTCATCACTTGCCTCCCGGGCCCATGGCGTTTCCTCACAGGTCCCCCAGTCAGGCGGACCTTGCAGACAGACCACCCCTCAGCCCCACTTTGAAGGGTCCCCTCTTCAGAGCCTTCGATGGCCATCCTGGACCCTATGATTGAAGCCAGTTTCCTAGGCCTGACCTCTCAACTTTGACCACGCTTCTCATATCAGTCAAGGCCCAGCTTACCCCGGACCTCCTTCAGCAAGGCCCCTGACCTCTACAGCCTCGTGCCCCCTCCCACTGACCTCCAACGGCCTGCTGCAATGTTCACTGCTTACATTTCAAGACTGCCTGGTCTATGCGGGTCACTGAGATTAGTAAGTGCCTTTAGCTGCTTCATCTTGCTTACTCCCTGAGTGACCGGCACCACCACCCCTATTAGGCTCAGTGAGATTTAGTAACTTGCCCCGAATTACGTCATTGGTTAGAGTGATAACCAGGGCTTGAATCCGACCGATGCCCGCCCTCCAAACCTTTGCTCTAAACCGGGGGCCAGCAAACTTGTGACCCCACTGGTTAAATTCTGCCAACTGTCTGCTTCTGCGCCGCCCGAGCTAGAATGGTTTTTACATGGCTGAAAAAAAAGAATCGAGAAAAAATGTAAAATTTTGGCGCATGGGAAAATCACATGAAATTACAATGCCATTGTCCATTAATAAAGTTATATTGGCACACGGTCCCGCCCATTTGTTTCGATACTGTCTATGGCTGTTTTCTCACTACGGTGGCAGAGCTGAGTAGTTGTGAAGGAGACCAGCCTAAAATATTTACTGTTTGGCCCTTCCAGAAGAAGTGTGCCAACGTCTGCCCTAAAAGACACCACCAGACTGCCTCACCTTGTTGTTACCTTACCTTACGGCTCTGTGAGTTCTAAACACCCCACCTGCCTTCAGGGGTTGCTGTCTTTCTGTAAGGCTGAGCCTGCTATGGAAACTTGGAGGGAAAGCAAGGTCGGTTTTAGCACTGTCTGTACCCCCAGGCACCCGAGACTTGACCCAGATGGGACTGAAGTTTCAAGACCTGAGAATGTACAGAAAATCCCTCTCAGCCAACCCCTACCGGCGTCCCCCTGGCTGAGCCAGCCTGTCCATCCCTGGGTGGGCCGCGGGAGACCTTTGTTCTGACAGGATCTGACTCATCTGGAGTACACTCTGGTCTTGTTTGATTTTCAAGGATCCAGCTTCAAGGAAAGAAGCAGAAGGAATGGGTCTTATCCAGAAATGTGAGTCCAAGAGTTGTCCTGCAGACTCAGTGGGATCATGAAAGAAAGTGCTAAGCCAGAAGACTGGCATGTTCTTGATGATGTGCAGCTCTTGTTGGGGGGGGGGGGGTGGGCATGGGGAATTTTGGAAGCTCCTGGCTTTTGCTGGCCTGTGTGGGGCTTTCACGTGTATTGGGTAAAGGCTCCCCTTCCTCCAGCATATGGGGCTCTGCCCACACAAAGACACCCTTGGCGAATGGAGTAGGAGCTACACTTCAGCTCCCACTCCCACCTCAAGCCAGGTACCTTTGTGCAGTGCACACACTTTGCAACTGTCTGTGGCAGCCCTGCTGAGTAGGGAGGCCCTGAATGGAGTTTCCTGATTCCTTCTCCTCCCCGCCTACCTTGGTCACTACCTTGGGCCAGTCCACACACCCTCCTGGGCTTCAATTTCCTCTTCTGTATAATGACGATGCTTATCCTGTCTTCTTCAGGCAATTCTGAGGATAAAATGAGGGAGCAGATGTGGAAATCAAGGGTGGAGGGTTTTGATGTCAACCAAACGACCAAATGGAAACCTGCCATTTGGGGTCCTCTAGAAGCTATTTACAGAAAGGGCTTTGTTGTTGACGTTTTTAGAAATGATTATGTTATATAAAGTTTGGAAAGCAGAGGGCCTATTACCCATAATCTACCATGGTTAATATCATTTCTACACGTTATCTTGCTTTTTGGGGGGAGGATGGGGGAGGAGAGGTCCAAAGAAGGGAAGATGCTAGAGCAGTACTTGTTGAACTTCACCTGGGAGGTTTGTTAGAAAGCAGGTTCCAATCCAGTAGGTCTGGGGTGGGGCCCGAGAGTCTGCATTTCTACTGGGCTCCCAGATAATGCCCATCCTGGGACTACAGTCTGTCACTAGGGTCTAGAAGACCCTAGAGCATCCCAAAAAGGTGGAGCTGGTGTTTCTTTGCTCCAAGGGCGCAGTGGGAGCAGTGAAAATTTCTACCATCCCAGCAGACCTGCCTCTGGCAATGAGGGGCAGGGGCAGTTTCCCAAGACCCCAGAGATCAGCTTGGCCGACTGCAGATCTGGAAACTGGGACTGAAGGCTTCCCTGGCCCCACACCCTCGGTGGGGAGACTGAAGCTGGGGAGGCCGGGAAGGGCCGGGTTTCCCCAGATCAAAGCAGGTTCTCCAGCCTTTGATTCACAAACAAGCAGCCTCTTTGGAGGCTGACTGGAGTTTGGGGCTGGCTGGCCTTGGGGCCTGGGGTGAGTGGTCAGAGGCCCCAGCCCCCTTTCTTTTTGCATAACAGCTTGGCTGCCTAACAAAAGGGCGGTCCTTGAAAGGCTGTGAGGGGCTGTTAAAAGCTTCCGGCAATGGTTTAATTGGGGGCGATTAAAGTGTCCTCCCCAGGAAGACCTGCCCTTCAAAGGCCAACCAGGCCTTGCTCCCCTGCCCTCAGCACCTTTCCCCTTGGCCACACCCGCCATGGTAGCCCTGCCCCAGCCTCTCCCCTCCCCCCTCCTCGCTCCCCTCCACTTCCCTGTGGCTCCCTGCAGACCTGACAGGTTGGCGACTGGCCCCTTTGGTCAGCCTGTCTGGGAGGATTCCGTCCCAGACCATGGACCATCAGCACCATTTGCTCACACAGTTTGGTCTCGTGGTTGAGTCTGATGTAGGAGGGCGGGGAAGGCTGAGTTAGGGATACAAACGACCCCCAAATCGGCCCACCCTGAGCACTCTTGCTGTCTCTCCCCTAGGACACCTAGACTGGCCTCTGGGCCCCTCCTCGAGCTCCCTCACCAGGCCCTCTCCCCAAGGCCCTGGCCTGTCTGGAACTTCACGGTCACTGTTGGGGGTCCCCTGGCCTACCACACATTAATCTCCCAGACATCTGCTGAGGACGCTACCTGCTACCTGCTACCTGTGGGGCGTTGGTGGTTCAGAGGTGACCAGACAGGGAGGTCGGGGTGGGGTACTGTGTAAGTGGACACGCCAAAGTGATCTGGCGTGATACAAGTTAAAATGAGGCAGGGAAGCCTCGAGAAGCAACAGAGCCTAGAGTTAGAACATGGTCAGCTGATTTGGCCGATTTACCCTGATGTTAATCTCAAGACCACAGCTGGCTCCACTAACAGACTGCCTCACAACCAACCTGGGGACCCTTAAAAGGGGAAGTAAGTAGACTTTCCTTCAAGTCTAGAAATAGGCATCTGGTACATTTTCCTGGAGCCCAGGAGAGTCTCTCAAACACCTTCTTTGGCTGAGCCACCCTATACGGAGCTCTTAAGGGATGATTTGGATGCTATTTTTCTCTCTTATCCCTTTAGCCCCACCCCCCCAAGGTCCAAGGCCTTTCCCTGCAGGGTGCTCTGTTTTTTCCCCCAGGCCCTGTTCTCATCTCCCCCATTAGGCTTTGGACCTATTTTGACTGGCCAGGAATGCTGGGCCCAAGGGTCTCTGGGATTTCCGTATCCCCGGTAAGGAAAGTTCATCCTTTTTCCAGGGTGAGTGTGGAAAAAAAACCAAGCCCCAAGGCTGGGAGGAGGCAGAGAGGCCTAGGACTAAACTGCCAGCTACAGAAAGCCTCCATTCTGATACCTCTGTCCTGCTTTGAGCCCTCTCTACAAGGGTGTCCCTGATTATTCCTCCACGCTCTTGACAGCTTTCCTGCCCTGTCCCCAGAATGTCCTCTTGTCCTCAGAAGCCCTTGCAGGGCAGGCCAACTTAGCAGGGGCACTGAGAGGGGGAGGGGGCTGGACCCCCAAACCAGGCAGGTGCCCTGACTTCGATTTTCAGCAATTTCTGATCTCAGAGATCCGGCGCCTGGTTGTATCTATAGTGTTGTACCGGCTCAGTACGTCCACCTCTGAGGCTCCTGGCAGAGCAGCAGACATCGAAGATTGTCTGTCGCGTGAGCTCTTCACCCATCTCACCCTCAGCCTGACGAAGAAGCCCGCTGGGGAAGCAGCTCCGAGCTTCCGGATTCTTGGACTCGAGGCTGAACCTGAGCGGTTCCCGCACAGGGGTGTGTGCTGAGCATGAGTCACGCTTAAGAAACAGGGCTATGGAGACCCGGGAAAAGAGCTATCTGCTCTCCATCCTAGCCGCCTACCGGATTCATTCCTTCACTACTAGGATGGCCAACTAGCCCCATGATTTCCCTGGGACTGAGGGGATTCCCGGAATAAGAAATTTCAGTTTTAAAACCTCCACAGTCCCAGGCAAACCATCCTGATTTGCTCGGGTCTGAGGAATTTCCCAGGACAGGCTTCCAGTGGTAAAAGCGGAACGGCTCTGGGCAAAACTGAACCTTCCCGTCCTCCCCCCCCCCCCCCACCCGCCCCAGTCTGGCCTCTGTCCCCATCAGTCCCATGAAACACGTACAAAGGCCACCACCAACCTTCAAACGCCAGTTCCGTTGGCCTCTTCTCCCTCCTCCTGCCCCTCTGGGGTGGTGGTAGGGGTGGCAGAAGGCTGGGGCTGTGCCCAGCTGGACTGGAGGGTGAGTTGGGGGTGGGGCAAGGGGGCAGGGGAGCAACAGCCTTGCTTGTCCCACCCTCTCTAAGCCAGTTGCTAGGCTTTATCACTCCTTCACACTAGCTGGCCATTGAAGGAGTATCTCCTCCTAGCCCACCCCAGCCATGCCCTGACTCAGATAAGCTGAGAGGCCACCCGGGAAGACAGAGGTGAAGTTGGGACCTGGGCCCTCCCCTGCCCTGAACCTCTCTGCCTGACGCTTGGCCCAACCTTGGCCAGAAAAGAAGGAGGCATCCCCTTGGGGCTCATACCCACGCTTTCGTGGGCAATAGTTCCTGTGCTCACTCACAGATGAAAAAAATGGAGGCAAGAGAAATCAAGTGACCTCCCCAAGGTCGCTGGGCCAGACCCATAGAATGTAGGAGCTGGAAGAGGCCTTGCGGTGAGCAGGCCCAAGGCCCCTGTGACACAACTCCATGGAGGCTGTGTTTAGAGTGTCCCCAGGGAGAAAGACTCGTAGATGAAGACCCAGCACTTCTACGTCCCTGCTGCCGTCAGGCCAGTCTCCCAAACCCCCCAGTCCCAGGACTTGGGGCTCTGTCTCCCACAGGGCTCTTGTCCCTCAGAAGGCCCTCTGCCTGGACTTCCCCCACCACTGAGGCCGGCTCTTTGCTGCCAAAACTCAGCCTTAGTGTTGTGGTTCGCGTTATTCCAGGGTAGCCTGACTCTCCAAACCTTCCCTGACTACTCCTGGGCCCCCGCCGACCACCAGCCCCACTTCCATCCTTCAGGCCGTGTCTGTAGCCACATGGAATTCCTCGTGGTCCCCAAACATGTTTGCCTCTGCAGGGAAAGTACGCCTTTCCTTCACCTGGATCTGGGGAACCTAGTCCTGCAAGGGTCTGCTTACACGTGTCCTCCTCCTTGAAGCTTCCGCCAACATGTGAGTCAAAAGCACATTCTCCTTCTTCAGGTGCTTTAGAATTTGCCATGTGCCAGGCACTGTCCTGAGTCCTGTCTCATTTAACTTTCACAGCAACTGCAAGCAGCAGTACTTTACTATTATTATCCCCCTACTCTAGATGAGAAACTGAGGCGCAGAGAGGTCAGGTAACGGGCCACGGCTGGAAGAGGACTGAGGGAGGACGCAGCAGTTTGGATACACAGCCCGAGCTCTAGACCACCAATAGCCTGCCCCTAGTACTGTTTGTACCTCCATTAGGGCCCCCGAGTACATTGGGTGGTCTGGAGTCTTTTATGTCCTGTTCCAGCTACACTGGACTAGAAATCCCTCAGGGCAGAGCCGTGGCTTGGGATTGGCTTCCTTTGGAAGTCTTAGTATTTGCTTAGAGAGCACAGAGGAGGACCCTTATCTCAGACCCTTACACAGCCCTGGAGGCCCCAGTAGGAGGGAGCACAGGGAAGGACAGAATTCTGTTTCTATTAACTCTCAGCCCAATTTCTCAGGAGTCTTACCTGGTTTCTTTTTGGCTCCAGGGGCCTGGGCCCAGCCAGAGCATGGGATGTGGGTGGGGCAGCCAGAGGGGGTGCTTGGGAGCTCCAATAACCCCCAGGACCTCTCTCTACCTGTCTAGTCCCTCCCTCCTAAAGGACAACTCCATGCACACCCCCTCTAAGAAGCTGTGTCTTTTCTGTTCCCGGGCCTGCCTCAGCCCTGTCCTTCCCTTCCCTTCCTGCCTATTTCCTGTCCCCTCTGGGGGGTGTGTCTGGATCCCAGTGTGAACCGTCACACGCACACAGGGCTCTTCGGTGGGTGTCAGCTGGGCTCAGGGAGCTGGGAGAGCGGGGCTCTCCCAGGGGAGCGGGGCTGGGAGAAGACGCACACACATGCCCGAGAGTGCATGTATGTATGCGACCACGTGCCTGTGGGCGGCTCTGTGCATGCACGTGTGAGAACGTGTGTGTAAGTGTGATTCAGGTACACCATCACACAGTCCGCTTATGTGCTTGAGAGCTCCTGGGTACGTGCAAGCACCCACGATAAGGGAGTGCCCCTGCCCCCAGCGCACCTGACTCCTATGCATCTCTCAGAGCACTCTGCAGCTCTGCCTCACCCCTCCAGCCCACTCTGACCCTCCAGCTCACAGTGTCCTCCCCCTACCCACAACCTGCAGGCCCTGTAGCCCTGACCTGCTGACCTACATCGCAAACACTACCCATTTTGTTCTGGTTCAGGCCTGGAGTTTGGTCACTCTTGCTCCCTCAGGGCAAGGCTAACTCCTTTTCAAATTACCCCCAAAGTCCAGTTTAGGACTGGGGACACAGGCTTGCCAATGCACACTCACTGACCCGGATTAAAACCGCTGCGTTGAAAGGAGCTACATTTAGTGCATGGGCACACCAGCTTTCCTCTTTCATCTTTAAATTCTTTTCCTCTGTATCTTTCCGCCCGTACTTTCCCAATTTGTTTGCTGTCCCAATCTTCATCTTACAAAGTACTTCCTTGTATACCCATATCTCATTCGAATCTCTTGACAATTCTTCAAGATAAGAACACTTATCCTCATTGCACAGATGAGGAAACTGAGGCTCAGGGAGGTTACATGATTCACCCAAGGTCACACAACCTGGAAGCAGGGCCTGGAATCCTCATGCATGAATGGACACCACTCCCTGCCAGTAAGAGGCTCTAGGGCAGGAGGGCCATCTGGACCTGGAGGGGGTTCTCCCTGACCTTCTTATACCCTCTCCATGTCCTGAGGTCACCGTGGGAAGGAGATGAACCAGGGCCCCCAGGGCTAGGGGTGACCCCACCCGGCCAGCGCTCCCAGCAGCGGAGAGGCAGTGAGATCTGTGGACATTGTCCCCGGCCCATGGTTACTGATTTGACAACAGTCTCGTTCCTCCTCAGCCAGCCGCACAGTTAATGATTAAGGAAGGGATTAAATATTAACCACCTGTCGGGCCATGGCGTAATGTCTCCGTCTGCACCTGAGCCTACCTAAAAATACCTCCCACCTGCTGTGGGCCATGTGGGCCTCTAAGCCCCTTGCTTCTGACCTCCACCTCCCTGTGCACCCTCCCCAGCCCGGGCCCCTCCTTTTTCCCACTCTCAGCTTCCCAATTACACTTCCCATACCCACAGCACAGACCTTAGAAGTTTTTCTGGAGCTTGGCGTCTGCAAACTGAATCACTGGAAGCACTCCTGGTGGGCTTTCTGGAGGAGGAGGATTTACCTGTCACTAAATGCCATGTGCTCCTGGGGCTTGGAGGGTGGCCTGGGTCAGTAGGTTACATTCCTACCTGTAACCTAGTTTATCGGTGTTCTTATCTCCTCTCCCAACTCCTTCCTGCACCTAAAGATCTCTCTGAATCTACCCGCACCAGGCCCCAACACCCTGGGCTACAGGGATTTATTTCCTGGAAGAATCACAAAGGAGTAGCACCCTCTGCAGCCAAACCATTCTTTTCTGTTAGCGGTCAGGTTCTGGGGGCCACCTCCAGGAAGCCTCTCAGACTACCCTGGCCCTCAGCAAGGCCCAGCCCTCGCTGCCCCAGCTTCCCTCAGCCCTGGGTGATTCAGACTGGTGTAGGCTGTCCCACAGCTGCAGGAAACTGGCTGCATCTGTTAGAACGGCCCTTTGAAGTTCAACGTGTAGCCCATGTGGCCCTCCAAGGGCTGGGGGCAGGGAGAGCCCTATCACACCCAGGCCTGAGGCCTGCCCTCTGGTGAGCAAGCCCGTGGCGGCTTCCCCACTGCAAGAACCACAGACAGTATGAGCTCACTCAGTCTTTTTCTAGAAAAACTGAATTCTTTGTTTAAGTAACAACTCTCCTGAAAAGCTCTCGGTTTCTGCTCACGGGGAAGCCCCGAGTTTGCCTGCCAAGCACACTCATGGGCTTGAACTACCTTCCCTACGTTTCCTGCGAAACTGCATCCTGGCTGGAAGCCCAGGGCCAGGTATTATCATCCCCATTTTGCAGACAGGGAAACTGAGGCTGGGTAAGGTTAAAGGACTTAGCCAGGTTCAAACTGCCAGAAAATGACAGAGGCTGGCCTATGCGACCCTAAAGCCATACAAAATGTAAAAGAACCTGACACTGCTCCTCTAACAGCTGCCTGAACCCCATATTCAGCTCTTCAAACCACTTACCGATGGGGTGTGTGTTTCCTTTCTCCTTTTTACTTTCTCTCACTTACATTGATACTCGTACTCTTAATCCCATAGGGACGTGTCTGTGTTGGACTACTCCCAAGCCAATGTGCTCCCTGTCACCTAGGCATTGAGGATGTGACCCAAGGAGACTCCACAGGGAGACCTAGGAGCTCTGGATGGGGATTTCCAAGTCCCTTCGACAACAGGGCTCACCCCTTTAAGATGTTTTGTTATGCTTCTTACAGAGACTTCTAGAAGGACCCACAGCCTTCCTTCTTTCTGCAGGTTGTAAATCATCTTACCAGACCCGGACTGCTTAGAATCAGCATTGCACAATGGGTTTCCTCACACAATCGCTTGTGTTTGCAGATGAGGAAACCGAGGCCCCCGGAGGTCAAGTGCCCGGTTGGCTGAGTGGCTCCCACATGAGTTCCTCAGGACAACGGTGGCGCTGAGTGCTGGGCTGGGCCTCTGGTTTGCACCGATGGGGACTTCCAGTTCAACATCTGGGAGGTTTCCTTTGGGGGCAGCAGCCTCTGTCTGACTCAGAGCAGAGCCACCCCACCTCACCCTGGCAGCCGTATCCTGCTCCCCTTTGCCATGGTACCTCTCCCGAGGCTGCTGCTCCTCAGAGTCTGCCTTCTCCCATTTTGACAGTGACCCTGAGGTTTCTCCTGAGTGTGCAGAAGCCCAGGGAGCATGCACTTCTTACCCATAAACAACATCCTTTGATTCAGGCCTCCCTGGGAAAGGGAAGGGTAGCTCCCCACCTTCATTCAGGCTCAGACACACAGGTCTCCACCACACGGCCTTCCACGGCCCCAAGGCTGGGCCCTCCGCACTTTTTGTTCTGCGTTCTGAGTTTTTCTCTCACATACACAGCACGATCACAGACACACACTCACAAATTTAAAATTCTTTGATGTTTTTTTTTTTTTTATTTTTTTTTTCAACGTTTATTTATTTTTGGGACAGAGAGAGACAGAGCATGAACGGGGGAGGGGCAGAGAGAGAGGGAGACACAGAATCGGAAACAGGCTCCAGGCTCTGAGCCATCAGCCCAGAGCCTGACGCGGGGCTCGAACTCCCGGACCGCGAGATCGTGACCTGGCTGAAGTCGGACTCCCAACCGACTGCGCCACCCAGGTGCCCCCAAATTCTTTGATGTTTATTTTATTTTTCAGAGAGAGAGAGCACACACGAGCAGGGGAGGGGCAGAGAGAGAGGGAGACACAGAATCCGAAGCAGGCTCCAGGCTCTGAGCTGGCAGCACAGAGGCCTGATGCAGGGCTCGAACTCACGAACTGTGAGATCATTAACTGAGCTGAAGTTAGACACTTAACTGACAGAGCCACCCAGACACAACCCCCTTCTTTTTTTTTTTTTTTTAAATGTTTTAAATTTAGATGAATGAAGCAGAGCAGAGAGGAAGACAGCAGCACCCAGTGCCCAGACTTGTTTTAAAGGTGGGGGGGGGAGGGGTGCTCCTTTTTTATTTGCATCTCTTTTGCACGTATTTGCATGGGCTGCTTTGGAAGCTCTCCACTTTCCCAGAGAACACAGAGAAGTAACGGATTTGTGGGCCCAGGGAGCGCCAAGGCCTCAGTGAGGTTCCCAAGTGCCTTGGGTAGGTCTCCAGCAGAGAGGGGACAGAGCACTGAGTTGAAGGCAGTGTAGAGGGAGCAGGGGAAAAGCAACAGCTCTGGGGATGGGGCCTGGAAGACCTCGTGGGCCTTGGCTGCCTTCCTGTGGCAGGGGTCCCTGCTCTATGCACTCTTCTACCTGCAGGCCACTGCCTGGCCAGGCCAGGGGGAGGGCATGGGGTTTTCCAAAAGTTCAGGTGCATGGCGAGGCATATTCCTGGGGGCAAAATATCGTACGTAGTGGAGAAACAAGAGGATGGGCCCTGAGAGAGGGGGAATTATAAGAGACCCTGAGGCAGGACCAGAGGAAAGGAGTACCCGGGAGAGGCTGGCCCCAGGACTGTGTCGGGGAAGGTGGGTCCGGCCTTTTAGGTGAACCATCGTTGGCCCAACACTATCTGTCCTTCCACCCTACACATCAGATTTATTCCCCACAGAACCTGAGACAAGGTTCTAGGCAGCCGGAGTTCTGGCCTGACTCTGCAATGCTGGCTGGGTGACCTTGGGTGAGTCTCTATCCCTCTCTGGACTTTAGTTTCCTCTTCAGTAAATCATCTATGAGCAGATGATTGTCATAGTCCCACCCAGGTCTGACCTTCTCTTCTGCTCCGGTTGCCTGTAGTCCAGGAAACACCTGTCTCTAGGACCAAGTTCAAATTTGAGTGTTCAAGATCCTTCTGGATCTGGTACCATCCCATCTAATCAGCCTCATCTCTCTCTCTGTTTTTCCACAGATCAGCAGGGGCAGTGCCCCCCTGCCCCCGCCTCGGCTCTTGCTGCAGCCTCCCTCCTAGAGTGCCCCCTCCTAGAACATCTGTCCCTCCCACAGGCCGGCTCCGTGGACACGTGGCCTGTGCCGGGCAAGACCCTGCACGTAGAAAGGCCCTGTGCTTGGTTTAATGCTCTGTCAATGCCATCCTGAAATTTAAAAATTTAAACAAGGAGCCCTGAAATTTCATTTTATGCTGAGCTTCCCAGTTATGCACCTGGTCCTGCCGTCCTGTCCCCACCAGCCCCTCCTTAGTCCCACCTCTCTTGAGAGCCCGCTCTGACCCAGGGAGAAGGTCTGGCCTGGGATGGCTGGAACTACTGGCCCATGAGGAAGCAGAAGAGGCCCTTTGCACATCACAGGCCCAGGCCTCACGTCACCTGGGAGAATGGCTCAGGAACTGCCTGGGAGCGTGGAGAACAAAAAGAGGCAGAGACTCTGGCCAGAAGGAAACCTGGCTTCTATTCCAGAAGGCCCTCATATGATGGGTGGGGCCCAGCCTCTGGCCCAGGGAGGTGGTTGGGCACAGTGGGGGTGGGGGCAAGCCCACATTTTGAATCTCACTTTTGTCCTCCCTTCCGTCCTTGCTGGGAACACGAGAGCACCCTTGTGGGGTGCTTCAGGAGCCAGAGGAGAAGACGCTGGGTACTCCTCTGCCCCCAACCTCTGCCCTGCAGAACTCTCTCCCCAAAGCTGTCTTTCCTTGCACCTCCAAAGAGAAGCCTCTACCTATATACTCCGCTGAAAGGACCGGGCAATGCCTTTCCTGTGCACAAACAGCCTCACTGATGGGATGGGTACCACCCTTTGGCTGAAGGGGCCTGGAAGGGCAGTCCTCCCTGCTCCCTCTCCCTGGCCTGAGGACCTGTGGTCTGGCCTCCCCAGGGCCTTCTGAGTCAAGCCCTATCCCCACCCCCACCCCCAGCCTGGAGCCAGAGCTGCTGCCCACCTGGAGGAGGCTGACTGTTATGTATGTAAAGCTGGGGCCACCAGGCCTGCAGGGGCCGGGGTCCCGCTGAACCCCAGGCCAGTCCTAGGCCCCAGAGACTGGAGGAGGGCAGGTGGCATGAGTGGGCTAGACAGCCCCAGCCGGCTGTTGGCTTCTCCTCCCAGCACCTTCTTTAACCATAGCCCCACCCACATCAGGTAGCTGCCTGTCTCTGGGCCTCTGCTTTGCCTGGCTAACTCCACTCATCCTCCAGCTTCTGACTGGAGAGTTTCTTTCCCCAGGAAGCCTTCCCTAAACTGCAGGATCCCCCGGCCTTTCCCACGCTGTTTCCTCAGGAAGCACTTGCCTTTGTATACCTCTAGCCTGATCAGCTCAGGGCTCCCTGAGGACAGGGCTGTGGCATCTCCTCTCCACGACCTCTGGCAGGTCTGCAGCTGGGATCAAGCTCACGGGTGTGTGTCAGGGGAGCCAGCCTGGGGCAGAAGGTGAGGGGCAGGTGGGAGTGGGGTCAAGGCAGGATTTCTTCCCTTCCAATACGGGCACTGCAACCTCTGAACGTATGTACCTGTAGAGTAGGCCATTCACAGGTGATAAAGCTGGGGCTCATCTAGGGAAAGTGGCCTGCTTGAGTCACATAGTGAGAAGGTCTGCCTGCATGGGCTAAACTGGGGCGCAACGATGCTGGAGAGCTCAGCTGCCTGGCCCACATATGTCCTGCAACCAAGGCAGGGGGCTGAACTAACTGACCTCTCAGGGGCCTCCAGGTCAGAATTTGAGTATCCAAGTGACCACAGGCTGAGGCTCCAATTGACTTGCAGCACCCCCACCCCAAGCCTGCAGCCCTCTGACCCCCCTCCCTGGCAAGACAAGTGTCCTCCCTCCCACCGGCCCGACCAGCTCCCGGTTCAGCTGCAGAAACGGCCCCAACGTCTCTCTGGAACCCAAACAGGAAGCTGGGGAGAAGAGGGCCAACGGCTGGGGGATCTCTGAGGCTCCTCCAGGAAACATGTGGGGGGAGGGTGGGGCAAAGACAGGCCTGCGCACCCCACACACTGAGCATCCCTGACCCACCTGCCTCAGGGTCCCCTCATGGAAGACACTGTGGAGAGGGTCTTTTGGAACTCTCGCTCCTGGGTCACAATTTTTTTCCTTTTTAATAGACTTTATTTTTTACTTTTAAATTTATTATTATTTTTTAATGCTTATTTATTTATTACTGAGAGAGACTGAGAGAGCAAGGAGGGGCAGAGAGAGAAGGAGAGAGAGAATCCCAAACAGGCTCCGCGCTTGTCAGCACAGAGCCCGAGGTGGTGCTTAAACTCTCGAACTGTGAGATCATGACCTGAGCTGAAATCAAGAGCCAGACGCTTAAGCTGCTGAGCCACCCAGGCGCCCCTAGACTTTATTTTTTAGAGCAGTTTTAGGTTCACAGCAAAACGGAGTGGAAAGTACAGAGGTTTCCCATATACCCGCTGCCGCCCCCACTATCAACGTCCCCTGCCAGAGTGGTACATTTGTTACATAGTGATGAACCTACATTGACACATTGTTGTCACCTGGAGTCCCCAGTTAACATTAGTGTTCACTCTTGGTGTTGCACGTTCTGTTTGGACAAATGTATAATGACACGTATCCACTACTGTCCTATCAGACGGAGCAGTTTTACCACCCCCACCCATCCTCTGTGCTCTGCCTGTTCACCCTTCTGTCTTCCCTAGTCCCTGGCAACCAGGGTTCTTTTTATTGCCTTCATAATTTTGCCTTTTTCAGAATGTCATATAGTTGGGATCAAATGGTATGTGGGCTTTTCAGATTGGCTTCTGTCACTTAGTGATATACATTGAAGATTCCTGCGTGTCTTTTCATGACTTGATAGGTTTTTTTTTTTTTTAAGGGCTAAATATTTCCTTATCTAGATGTACCACAGTTTATTTACCCATTCGCCTACTGAAGGACATCTTGGGTGCTTCCAAGTTGTGGCAATTATGAATAAAGCCACTATAAACAGCCATGTGCAGGTTTTTGTGTGGACATAAGTTTTCAACTCCTTTGGATAAATACCAAGGAATGCAATTGCTAGATCATAAACAGTATGTTTGTTTAGTTTGGTAAAAAGCTGCCAAACTGCGTTCCAAAGTGGCCGTGCCATTTCGCATTCCCACCAGCAATGAATGAGAGTTATTGTTTCTCTATATCCTCGCCAGCATTTGGTGTTGTCAGTATTTTGGATTTTCGCCATTCTGACAGGTGTGCAGTGGTATCTCGTTTTAATTCACAATTCTCTAATTGCATATGATGTTGAGATGGGTTTTTCTTTAAATAATCCTGAACTTCATTTTTTTTTTTTTTATCAGCCCACCCTAAAGTGTCAAGCACCCAGGGATGGAGATACGCCTGAATCTCAGGCTCTGTTATGTCACTGGCTCGCCACTGGCCTTGGCAAGTCACTTACCAACCTGGACCTGTTTCTCAGGCTATGAAACAGAACTCACGGCACTCTTCCCCCCTGAGAGAGGTATGGGGGTCTCTATCCGTAGGGTGTGGGTGATGGCTTGGCATGGTGGTCAGTGGGGAATGAGGCCAGGTGCCAAACCAGCTGTGACTGCACAGGGAGCCCCACAGGCCAGGACTGAGGAGAGAGTCGGGGCAGCTGCTGCAGGGATGTAGGAAGCTCCCTGAGAGAGGACCAGAGGGCGGGGCTTGTCAGAGAGCACCTGGCCAAAGAGCATATGCTCCACCAGCTACGTGCACCAACCCCTCCTCCCCACCCCGGGGAAAACGGGACCAGAGGTTCCGAACGCAGGACAGGCAGTGAGTGGTGGGTGATGTAAATTGCAGGCAAAACTCAGGCAAACTGACACAGCTCCTGGTTCTTGTCTCTGGATGAATGGAGCCTGAGCTCCGCGATGGGAAGCTCAAACAGCGTGAGAGAGGGCTCCAAAGCCTCAACGCCTGGTCCCCTCGAAGCCCTCCTGACCCAGGTGGGGGTGGGGAGGAAGAATCAGCAAGCAGGGCCCCTTCCTCCTTCCTCTTTTTGGGGTCTATGGGCCCTTCAGCCTCTTGCTCCCAGTCAGGCCCTGCCCTCAACAGCAAGACCCAAACAAACCGCACCCCTCTCCCAACTTCCAGAACACGTTTCTTTCTTACCCTACAGAAAAAGAGCAGAATGGCTCATATCCCAAGTGCTCTGATAACGTCTGTTGAATTAAATAACTAATAATATATGCACATGGTAGGAAAGTCAAACAAAAGAGAAATATTTAAAATAAAACACGCCCTCCCTTCATCCTTTTCCCAGCCTCTGTCTGACAGCAACCAGGAACAGACGAAAATGTTAGGTCCACACTAGCCCATATAAGCATGCGTATCCGTTAAAGAGAACGTAGAGGAAAGAAGTATGACGTGTCCCACGGGTCTTCTCTTGCTTTTTTTTTTTTTTTTAATTTTTAAAATGTTTATTTTTGAGAGAGAGAGGAGGGGCGAGGGGCAGAGAGAAGGGGACAGAGGATCTGAAGCAGGCTCTGCACTGACAGCAGAGAGCCCGATTCAGGGCTCAAACTCATGAACTGTGGGATCATGACCCGGGCTGAGGTCAGATGCTTAACCGACTGAGCCACGCAGGTGCCCCAGGCACCCCTTCCCTCACTTTTTTTTTTAATTTAATTTTTTACTGTTTATTTATTTTTGAGAGAGACAGACAGACAGAGAGAGTGTGAGCAGGGGAGGGGCAGAGAGAGAGGGAGACAGAATCTGAAGCAGGCTCCAGGCTCTGAGCGGTCAGCACAGAGCTTGACACGGGGCTCGAATTCATGAACTATGAGCTGAAGTCAGACACTTAACCAACTGCACCACCCAGGCACCCCTTCCCTTGCTTTTTTAACTTCACAGCTCGACATCTCTCTGATCAGAACACACAGACCCACCCCATTCTTGGGCCACATGGAAATACCATGCCACAGAAGTGCTGTTAGGGGGCCAGTGCTCTGTAAACAGGCCTCTACACAGTGTCTAGTCTCTTGTTAGAGCGTTTGAAATGTTTGTTCACCTCTTTCCTAATCACCCCTGGTCACCCCTGGTCACCCCCAGAACCTCTGTGGCCCACCTCCGAGTCAAGAAATCAGAGTTGCAATTAACCCAATGCAGGCAGAGAAATTCCTGGAGGCAGGGAGGCCCGGTGGCTTGGGCAAGGCATGCACTTTCTCTGAACCTCAATTTTTTTTCTCTATAACATGGGGTGACCCTCTCTTAAAGTGGAGGTGGGTTTTTTTTTTAAGTTTATTTATTTTGAGAGAAAGAGAGAGAACACGCATGCACGCACACAGATCGGGGAGGGGCAGAGAGGGAGAGAGAGAGAAACCCAAGCAGGCTCCACACTGTCATCACGGAGCCCAACGAGGGGTTCGATCCCACAACCCGTGAGATCATGACGTGAGCCAAAATCAAGAGTCCGATGCTTAACTGACAGAGCCACCCAGGTGCCCCAAGGTGGAGATTTTTAAAAGGTGGTATGGTCTGAAGCATGGGCTTCCAATATACCCTTCTAGAACATGGAGGCTATTTGGTGAGACGAAATTTCCCCTGGAGTCTTCCAGGAACAGGAAAATAATAGACAAGGAAACAGAGGCCCAGAGGGGTTGAGGAACTTGCCCAAGGTGACAGGGCTGGTGTGGGCAGACTGGTAAGTGGACTGACTGCTTTGTGAAGGCACCACCATGCTGGCATGTCCATCCGGGACTGGACGGCAGGAAGAAGCTGGGCAGGGAAGGCGCAGGAGGCGAATAGGAGCCATGGGAGACATAGGAAGCTTCCACACCGGACAAGGGGGCGAACTCACCCGCCTCCATCCCAGGGCAGGGCGAGGGGGTCTCAAGCCCCTCTGCATCCCTCCTCCTTCAGGAGGCTCTGTGAACTGACTTGCTAGAAGGAGTGACCACAGGAAGGTTTGTGGATGGTGCCCAAGGAGGGCTGGGAGGACATTATTTAGTGTTATTGTGTGCCACGTGTGGTATATTTTATGCCATTTAATTCTTGTATAAAATAATTTTTTTTTAAGTTGGCTCCATGCTGGGCATGGGGCTTAATGTGGGGCTTAAGCTCATGACCCTGAGATCAGGATCTGAGCTGAGATCAATAGTCTTACCGTGACCAACTGAGTCACCCGGGCACCTACAACAGACGATTTTACTGCTGGGCCATGGACATCCCTTCCTCCCAAGGGTGGGTGACTATATGGGTCCAGCATGGTAGGGGAACAGAGGCAAGAGGTGATGGATCCTTGGCTCTTGGGACCTTGAGGGCCAGGGTGATTGGGCAGGATGCTTCCTCTGTGTATGTGTGTATCGGAGGAGGGGGTGACCAGAGAGCCAGGCGTTGGCCACCTCTTCCTCTCGCCTCAGCTCCCCCTTTCTTCTGGCTGCCCTGCCCTTTCACTTTGGCCAGGATCAAAGCTGTGTCCTGAGTCATCTTTGCTTTCTAGCTTTCTGGTTTTTACTCACCTGTCCCCCTGGTGTATGTTTTCTACCTTAGTGAAGAGAATTTTCTCTCTCCCCTCACTCCCATGCATTCACAAGGACACACAGCCTCCTTGGTGACAACTTCTCCAAAGGGTTCTCAGGGGAAGACCCCAAGATCAAGAGGACCCTGAACCTCCCAACCCACTGGAAGCCCAGAGGGCAAGCCTTGGCTGGAGGGTCTCTGAGTCAGCTGAGTCAGAGGCTGGCTTTCTTGGAACCAACCATCCCACTCATGTTACAAGAAACCTGCGTCAACCGTGTGCTCCCCTGCCACAGACCTGGCTGGGTTGAACTTGAAGCAAAAGGCCCTGATGGTCAAAAGACAAAGATATAGGCCTTATCTCCTGTCCTTGGGCCAAATTTATAGTTATCGGGAGCCCTGGCCTCCCAAGACTTGGATAATCCATACCTGCTCCCGCCATGACTCCTTCCCCATCCTTCTCTGAAACTAACCTGAGCTTAGAGAAAGGGAGAACAACTTGGCTGGGCACCATGTGCACTGTGATGAGGTCAGTGAGGGGAGGCTGTGCCATCGGCAGGTGCAATCCTGGAAATCTTCCTGCAAGAGGTGGCATGATACAGTGAGACAAGGGCATTGGGAAGGCATTGCTGGAGGGACATGATAGGGCAGGAGTAAAGTTACATGGCACGAGTGTGCAATGGGCAGGAGGGTGGAGGTAATGCAATCATTCCTTCAAATTTTGGTTAAACACCTACTGTATGCCAGGCTCTGTTCTAAGCCCTGGGGCCGCAGTAAAACTGATCCAAAAAAAAAAAAAAAAAAAATCCTGGAGTTAACAGGAAGGAAACCCTGAGGGGGTAAGACTGAGCATTTCCTAAAGGGTCTGAAGCTCAGCTGAGTCAGGGTGGGAGGAAGGACCCGTTCTAGTGGCCCCTCACCCAGTAAGATACAGGCCTGTGGTTCCATCTCTGCCACTAGAGCAAAACTGAGTACAGATGGGGCATGTGGGGGCCCAGGCCAACATTACTTCCAAGCAGTTGCAGCCTGTGCCACGGTGTCTTCCTTCTTCTTCTTGTTCTTCTTTTTTACTTAATTTTATCTTTTTAATTTACATCCAAGTTAGCATATGGTGCAACAATGATTTCAGGAGTGGATTCCTTAGTGCCCCTTACCCATTTAGCCCATCTTCCCTCCCACAACCCACCCCCCCCAGTAACCCTCAGTTTGTTCTCCATATTTATGAGTCTCTTATGCTTTGTCCCCCTCCCTGTTTTTATATTATTTTTGTTTCCCTTCCCTTAGGTTCATCTGTTTTGTCTCTTAAAGTCCTCATATGAGTGAAGTCATATGATATTTGTCTTTCTCTGACTAATTTCACTTAGCATAATCCCCTCCAGTTCCATCCACATAGTTGCAAATGGCAAGATTTCATTCTTTTTGATTGCTGAATAATACTCCATGGTATATATATATATATACCACATCTTCTTTATCCACTTATCCATCGATGGACATTTGGGCTCTTTCCATACTTTGGCTATTGTTGATAGTGCTGCTATAAACATTAGGGTGCATGTGTCCCTTTGAAACAGCACAGCTGTATCCCATGGATAAATGCCTAGTAGTGCAATTGCTGGGTCGTAGGGTAGTTCTATTTTTAATTTTTTGAGGAACCTCCATACTCTTTTCTAGAGTGGCTGCACCAGCTTGCATTCCCAACGGTGTCTTCCTTCTTTAAGGGTTAGAGTTGTTCTGATGTCCACCTTCTTCCCGGAAGCCCTCCTTGGTTGGTTGACCTCTCCCCTCACTGGGGTGGAAAAATGGGAGAGCCCATTTTTCTTAGAGGACACTGCCCTCAAGTTTATCAGAAACTTCTTTAAAGTCTAGAAAGATAGCCTTCTTCAGTTGACCTCACCACCTCTACCTACAAGGACCTGGATGAAAAATGCTGGTCTGTCTTTTTAAGAGTCTCGGCTAGGAATCAGAGGCACCTGGTTAAGCATCTGACTCTTGATTTTGGCTCAGGCATGATCTCACAGTTTGTGAGATTGGGCCCTGAGTCGGGCTCTGTGCTAACAGCAAGGAGCCTGTGTGGGATTCTCTCTCTCTCTCAATCTCTCTCTCTGCCCCTTCCCTTCTCTCTCTCTCTCTCTCTCAAAATAAATAAATAAACATAAAAAAAGAAAAAGGATCTGGGATAGGAATCAGTTATTTGCAGTTGCAAATCCAGACGCTGCAACATCTCAGGGAAGCTGTTTCTCTGGGCCTCAGTTTCCTCACCTGTAAAATGGAGGAAGAGGCTTACCCCTCTGGAAGGGGGTACCACTGGAAGGGGGAACAGTGGTAGCAGCTGGCATTGACTGACCACTAAATGCACGCCGGGCACCAAGCCATGCCTGTTATACGTACAGGCTTGCACATTATGTATCCTCTCAGTAACCTTGAGAGGACAGCACGGGGGCCACGCCCATTTTTCAGATGAGAACGTTGAGGCTCAGAGGGGTTCGTGCATTGTCTGAAGTCATATGGGTGGGTAATTCCAGAAACCCCTGCTCTGAACATATCACTCTCTATAGCTCTGGATAAAGATCCTATTGCATTCTGTTCAATCAGTTATTCATTCAACTGGCAGTTAAGCGGCACCAACTATTTGGCAGCTGTTGAGTAAAAGCCACAGCCCTTATTTGAGCGTCTGGTGGGTGCCCAGCTGGTTCTCTGTTGGGGGGTGGGGTGGGGGGCAGAACAGGTTCCTACCCTCTAAAAGCCTGGTGGTGTGCGGAGATGGGACTTAGCCACTGGACTCTGTGAACATCGGCCACCAGACACCTCTAGGTGTAGATAGAAGCCTGGATAATTCGCGGAACCTCTCTCTGCTTGGGCTCCAGCCACGTACTGGTGGTAAGAACGCCACCTTCTAGGGCCGGTGTGAGGATGCCCATCGTGATAACAAGGACACCTTAAGGGACCGGGTTTGGCAGAGAGTGTGTTGAACAAATCGTGACCATTATTATTAAAGCGACCACTGGAGAACAAGGGGCGACTGTGCATGGCCAGATGTCAGGTTGTGTGTCCAGAGGCGCCTCAGGAGCTCAGAGCGGGAAGAAAGGACCACGGCCACGAGCAGGCAGGGGCGGCTTCCTGGAAGAGCCAGCCTCCTCGGGGTGGGGAAGGGCCAAGCAGCCGGGAGCTGGCTGGAAGGCAGGCATCTGGCCCGCGATGAGGTGTGGGGGGCAGGGAGAGAGGTGCACCTGTTTGTGTGTGTGTGTGTGTGTGTGTGTGTGTGAGAGAGAGAGAGAGAGAGAGAGAGAGAGAGAGAGAGAAAGACAGAGAGAAAGACAGAGAGGCAGACAGCTGGCTCTGAGGCCATCCCGAGAGTGTGAGCTCACACGTGAGCCGTGAGTCTGCACTGGCTCACTGCAGGGCGAGGGCCTCCAATGCCAGGGAGAGGCGTCTGGGACCCAGGGGGCCTCCAAAGGCGTTAACGAGAAAGCAGCTCTGGGGGTGAGGAAGGCATCCTGCCTCATTTGTGGGGGATGCATGGCTTGTGGCAGAGTCAGGAGAAGCCTAGGCAGACCCCGACAGGCCCTCCTCTCCATTCTGCCCCCTGGGCTGGAATCAAGAGCTGTGGATGTTGGCTCCCGGAGAGGTCTTCTGACCCCTGGCCTCGGCTCCTTGGCCTCCATTATCACCCCCTCCCAGGCCAGCCTGCGGGGCTAAGGCAGCAGGAATGGAGAACGGGAAGAGCTGCTCTGTGCAGGGCCTGCTCGTGGCAGGCAAGGGAAAGGCCCAGAATGGTGTTTACATTTTCCCTCCTTTCCTTCTGGTGGCCTGGCTGGCCGGCAGTTACACCACTGCGGTTTGCTGGCCCCGGGGAGTGCCTCCATTACGTAACGCCTCACACAACCGCCCCTAAAGCACACACGCACACTCACTGGCACATGGTCAGACACACACACACACACACACACGCTGTCGAAGAAACACACCTGCACAGTGTCAACACCCTCAGTTGGCAAGGCTGTTGTGTCGGGACACTTTCTGCCGTCCCTACTGACAGTTACCCAGGTAGGGGCTCCCCACCCCACCCTCCACATCGCCCTGGTTTCAGTGGGAGAGTCTTCCCAGCTCCTGGACCTCAAGTCCCAGGTGCCTCAAGCCCAGGAGGCCTGCCCGGGGCTCCCAGGTGATAGCCTCGGTCTCTGGCACCAGCCCAAGAGGTGGACAGCCACGGGCTGCCCTCTAAGAGCCTGGAGATGTGGGGGGATGGGGCTTAGCCACAGGAGGATCGAGAACAGGACAGGGAGACAGAAAGACAGAAAGACTAGACCCTGGGGCAGGGGGGAGGGGGGAGGGCAGAGTTTCTGTCATGCAAACTCCAGAAGCTCAGAAAGGGGCATACAGGGAGCAAATGGGTAGATACGGCCTCTAGGGCACAGTGGGGTGAGAGGTATTTCGGGTAACAGTTTTGGAGGGCTACTCTGAGCTGTCCCGCAACTTAGTCGTGCCGCCTTTCGGGGTTCACCTGATGGAAATACTCACACCAGCTCTGAGTGTAAGGATGTTTGTGCTGCCCTATCCACAGAACTGGACTCGTGCGGAACCTTGGCGGCCATCACCAGGGCCCTCAGGCTAGAGAGGACCATGAAAGAAGGTGCCAGCACCCTGAATGTGGAGGGGGGCTGACGGACAGGAGGTACAGCATGACTTGGTTCTGTCCACTGCAACAATACATGAGCATGTGTGTAAATATTTATAGGTATAGCTACACTGTCAAATCTCAGGAATCCCTCACACAAAGAGATTACAAGGTAGTCAGCTTGGCTGAGTAGGACTGAGGAGACAGGTGAGGAGGGAATTTTCCCTTTGTAGCATTGGGCTTCTGCGTCTGTTGTTCGGAGATTCAGAACCAGCAGGCATGAGTTCGGAATTAGAGGAACTCAGAAGGAGGGCGTGTCTAGCAAGGAGCAGATCCTCCCTCCCCCTTCCGAATGGCCCAGCGTGCCCGTGGGGCAGGGCTGGGGTGGCAGGCCTTGAGCACGTGTCTCCATTTCCCCCAGCTGCATTTTCTCATCTGTCAAGTATAAGAGAACAGTGCCATCTCACAGGGGGCTCTGGTTTCGCTGCAGTCCTTCTAGGAGCCCTTCTAGGAGCCAGGCTGGACCGTGCAAGGAGGCACATGACGACATTCTTGTTCTGAAGGAACTTCCAGGCTAGAGAGTCCACAGAGCCATAACTAGCTGGTGCAGGACAACGTGCTCTGTGCTCCTACGAAGGCCCACGCAGGGCCCTGGGAGGCTGGGGTGGGGGGTGATGGAGGGACCATATCTGAGATGGAGATTCAGCTGAAGCAGAGGAAGCAGGGGGACACAGCAGGTGTGTTCCAGGCAGGGACCTGGGGCCCAGGGGTGTGAAGAGCATTAGGAATCAGCAGCCCTCAGCACTCCAGGGCAGGTGAGAAGCAGCAGGTTTCTACCTCACCCAGCATGTGTGGAAGCTTGGATTTGAACTGGGTGGTGGGGTGGAGGGCAGGGAGAGCACCCCTCAGGAGGGGCGTGATCGCCTAAGTGTTTTAGAAGCTCGCTCTGGGGAATGGTGGCTGAGAGGAGGAACAGCTGGGGGCTCCTGCTTTATCGCTGTCCAGGCAAAAGGGGGAGCCTGAGTTGCTGAGGCAGTAAAGGCAGAGAGAGGGGACAGGACAGTGTCTAGGCATGGTTACAAAGCAGAGTCGTGAGGTTCAGGAAGCCTAGGAGGGAAGGGGTGGAGGGAACACCAGGTTCTGGTATCAGTGACTGGATGGATGTGGTATCACAGCTGTGGAGACAGGGGGAGCAGGCCGGTCCACGTCTCTGGGGCATCTGGGAGGAGGTGGGTCCCAGGCTGCCGGGCAGGGCTGTGAGGGGCCACCATGCAGTGGGTGGTCCCTTCATTCCTCCTCCACTGGCACTGGCAGTCCACTGGACGGAGAGGTGGTCTGGGGATATTTTGGACCCTCTTGGCTGAGGGATGGAGGGGGAGCCATCAAGGGCGTCATGGATATGTCCCAGGACTGGCTTTGGAAAAGGACAACCCTTCAAGGGTTAGATGCTAGAGGTTACCTTCCTTATAGTTATTTGCATTTTACAGAACACTCTAGAATAGTAGTGCTGTTCAGTGCATGTGGCTGTCGAGAACTTGAAATGTGGCTAGTCGACTGAGGAAGGGAGTTTTAAATTGTGTTTAATAGGTACTAAATTTAAGTGGTCACCTGTGGCTAGTGTCTACCATATTGGACAGCACAGATGTATCTAGAATTTCTGTAGAAAAGCAGTTGCCACTCTTACCGTAAGCCTCGTGTGGTTGGGGGAGTTTGGTAGAGGCAGGCTAGGGGCCTTCCTGACCCCCCTCAGATTGCGTGTCTATTGGTTAAGTGTGGAAAAAAACCAAGAGATTCAATAACAAATTGTTATATTGCATTTATGCATGCATGTATGTATGTATATATTCATTCATTCATTCATTCAGTCTAGCTGACACACAATGCTACATTAGTTTCAGGTACACAGTGCAGTGATCTGACAGGTCTATATTGTTACACTATGCTCACAAGTGCAACTGCCATATGTCACCACAAAACACTGTCACACTACTGTTGACTACATTCCCAATGCTGTGCCTTTTATACCGCGACTTAATCATTCCATAACTGGAAGCCTGTATCTCCCACTCCCCTTCACCCATTGTGCCCATTCCCGCCGCACCCCCACCAGGTCCATTTTCTGTGTGCCAGGTTCTATCCTCACTACATGAGTTAATTCACTTAAGCTTCATGAGAGCCCTAGGAAATAGGCCAGGTATTTTATAGATGAGGACATCGAGGCACAGAGAGCATCGGCAGCTGGCTCGCGGTCTCACCGCTGGCAGTAGCAAAGCTCAGCTTTGAACCAGCCATTTCAGCTTGCTAACCGCTCTGCTAGTCTGCACAGTTTCATCTGTGGGACCCCGAACCAGGGAGGGCCTCTCCTAGACACTTCACACGTGGCATCATATTTCACCCTCATGGGTGCTTTGTATAGCAGGAACAGCATTGTCCTCCCGTTTCCTAGATGAGGAGACCGAGGCTCAGAGATTTGCTCAGGATTACACAGGCAGGGAGTGGCAATGGGATGAGATTTGAATGGAGGTCTGTTGTAGTCCCTGTGTGACTAGGCCTCTCGCAGAGCAGTGGTGACACCAGCCTGGAGCCCTCCCGTGCCCCTGCTCCTGCAGCAGCTCTGGGTTCAAAGGGCTGTGCTTTGTAAGCTCCTGGCCATGTCCATCCAATGACCCTCCAGGCCCTCCCTGAGAGGCTGGATGGACAGAACATCTAGAAACCAGCCGCTCTGAGCCTCTCAGCCCAGAGGGATTTAGGTCTGCCTTGGTGAGAGTTGATATTTACATTTTTACCCACAGCCCTGTGGCACAGATCGTACCTGGGAAGAGTGTCCTGAGGCGGGGTGGGTGATCTCATTTTCCAGAAATTGGAAAATCTCCAGAGGGGCTCCCCCACATTCTCTAAGCCTTAGTTTTCTCATCTGTGGGATGAAAGGAATACACTAGGTCATGATTTTTTTTTTTTAATTTTTTTTTTCCAACATTTTTATTTATTTTTTGGGACAGAGAGAGACAGAGCATGAACGGGGGAGGGGCAGAAAGAATGGGAGACACAGAATCGGAAACAGGCTCCAGGCTCTGAGCCATCAGCCCAGAGCCTGACGCGGGGCTCGAACCCACGACCGCGAGATTGTGACCTGGCTGAAGTCGGACGCTTAACCGACTGCGCCACCCAGGCGCCCCGGTCATGATTTTTTTAAACATTTTTTATTTTTAAAAATTTATTTACTTCTTTATTACTATTTTTTAATGCTTATTTATTTTTGAGAGAGAGCGGGTGAGGGGCAGAGAGAGAGGAGGGCAGAGGATCTGAAGCGGGCACTGCCCTGACGACAGAGAGCCTGATGTGGGGCTTGAACTCATGAACTGTGATCTGAGCTGAAGTCGGACGCTTAACTGACAGAGCCACCCAGGTGCCCCTACTTATTTCCTTTTTAAAGATTTTATTTTCAAGTCATCTCCACACCCAGTGTGGAGCTTGAACTCACAACCCCGGGATCAATACTTGCATGCTCTACCGGCTGAGTCAGCCAGCCAGGTGCCCCTAAACCTTTTTTTAGCGTTAAAAAGTTGTGTGTGTGTGTGTGTGTGTGTGTGTGTTTTAATGTTCATTTATTTTTCAGAGAGAGAGAGACAGTGTGAGTGGGTGAGGAGCACAGAGAGAGGAAGACAGAGAATCTGAAGCAGGATCCAGGCTCTGAGCTGTCAGCACAGAGACCGATGCGGGGCTCGAACTCACGAACTGTGAGATCATGACCTGAGCTGAAGTTGGACGCTTAACTGACTGAGCCACCTGGGTGCCCCAAACTAGTAGGATTTTAAAAGCACTGATGAAGCAGGAAATAGACTGCCCTGGAATGGACCCCTGGAAGGCTTCTTGGAAATATGGGTTTATAGACAGTGTGAGAAAAGGCAGGTAGAGAGGAGTGAGAGAAGTAGCCCCAGGAGATTTGAAGAAGCGACAGTTTAGATTCCTTTGAATTTTGCTCCAGCCTTTCTGGTTTCAGGCATATGACAACTACACTGAGCTCAGTTTCCTCATCTTTGAAATGGGGATAGTAAAAGTACCTCAGTCATGGGAGATATAAAGGACTGTCCTTAACATATGTAAAACTTTAGTTCATAAGAGAAGCTCCAAGGGGCACCTAGGTGGCTCAGTTGGTTAAGTGTCAGACTTCGGCTCAGGTCATGATCTCACAGTTTGTGGGTTCGAGTCCTGCATCCAGCTCTGTGCTGACAGCTCAGACACTGGATCCTGCTTCAGATTCTGTGTGTGTGTGTGTGTCTCTCTCCGCCCCTGCCCTGCTCACGCTCTGTCTCTTTCAAAAATAAATAAACATTGAAAACAATTAGAAAAAAAAAGAGAAGCTCTATAAACAGTAGCTATTAGAGTCTTTAAGGCATTTCCACCAGGAGACCTGTGGGCATGAGCTGGAGGAGGAGGGAAAGCCAAAGGTGATGAAGCAGAACGATAATAGAGTGGTCCCCTCTTATGGACGGGGATACGTTCCAAGACCCACAGTGGATGCCTGAAACCGTAAGTAGTACCCTACATATGCTGTTTTTTCCTATGCAGACATGCCTATGAGAAAGTTTCACCTGTGAATTAGGCACAGTAAGAGATGTACAACAATAACTAATAATAAAACAGAACTACAGCCATATACACATAAAAGTTATGTGAATGTGGTTTCTCTCAGAATTTCTTACTGTACTGTACTCACTCTTCTTGAGATGATGTGGGATGATAAAATGCCCACGTGATGAGCTGAAGTGAGGTGAATGACACTGTGATGGAGCATGAGGATAATGTGAAAAAACAACAGTGGAGAGAAATCATTGACCCAAAATCTGATGTTCTAATGGAGGAATTGGTGGGAAGAAGGCAAGTGAGAGATCTTTTGAGGCCTGAGCTCACTGCCCCAGCCCCATCCTGTGCCGCCTTGCTCTGTTCTCCACCCTTTGGCACCATATCCTTCTTTCCTTCCCTCTCTGGAACCATGCATCCTCTAACCACAGGGCCTTTGCACAGCTGCTCCTCTTACTTGGAAACTCTTTCATTGGCCCTTTGCCTTACCGTTACTTACACTTTGCCTTTCTTACTTTTGTAGGGGCTTTCTGGATCCTAAGTGAGGTCAGTTTCCCTGACAGAGGCTCCCTCAGTCTCCTTCCCTTTTGCAGCCTGGATTTCAGCCTGTGAGTATATATTTTCTAAAAGATATAACTCGCATACAATAAAGCTCATCAGGTTAAAGTATATGAATCTACAAATTTTAGTATGTTCACAGGTTGTGCAACAATCACCATTATCTAATTCCAGAATATTTTCATCAATCCCAAAAGACACCCCGTCTACCAGCAGTCAGTCCCCATTGATCCACTAGCTTCTGGCCACTACCAATCTACTTTTTGTCTTACGGGTATGCCCACGGTAGACATTTCATAGAAGTGGAATCATACAATATGTGGTCTTTTGTGTCCAGTTTCTTTCACTTAAGTGTTTTTACAGTTCCTCCATGCATCAGTGCTTCATTCCTTTCTATGACTAAATACTAGCCCATTGAAAGGACATACCACATTTTGTTTATTTATTCATCTGTTGATGGACATTTGGGTTGTTTCCACTTTCTGGCTATTGTGAACAAGTGTAGAAGTTTCTTATGTGGCCATCATGGAGCATGCACGAGGTCGAGAGGGGGAAACTAATATTATTGTAATAGTTATGAAAACCGAAGTATCACTCTGGAAAATAGTAAGACACTTCCTCAAAAAGTTAAACACAGAGTTACCATATGACCCAGCAATTCTACGTCAAGGTATATAGCCCAAAGAATTGAACACATGTACACACAGGGGTGCCTGGGTGGCTCAGTCGGTTGAGCGTCCGACTTCAGCTCAGGTCATGATCTCACACTCCCTGAGTTCAAGCCCCGCGTCGGGCTCTGTGCTGACAGCTCAGAGCCTGGGGCCCGCTTCAGATTCTGTGTCTCCCCCTCTCTCCACCCCTGCTCATGCTCTGTCTCTCTCTGTATCAAAAGTAAAAATAAAAACATTAAAAAAAAATTAAAAAAAAAAAAGAAAACATGAACACACAAAAACTTGTACACAGATGATTATAGCCATATTGTTCAACAAGAGCCAAAAAGCAGAAACAACTCCAATGTCTATCAACTGATGAGTGAATAAACAAAATGTGGTGTCCGTATAATGGAATATTATCCTGCTACACCAAGGAATGAAGGCTGGTTCATGCCACATCATGAATGAACCCTGATGACAACTGATGACAGTGCACTCCATGAAGGCAGGGGATGACAGCTGTCAGCTCACCTGTTTACCCAGTGCAGACATTTACTAGACAACCAAGAACTGTCTGTGGGATTGTTGAAGGGTCCCAGCCAACAGCCCCAGCACCCCATCCCTTGGATGTCTGGACTGGATCTCAGGGCAGCAAGTCTGCCTGAATCACACTAGGTCTGGCCCTTGATGACATAAGCCTCCTACCCTGCATTGTTTCTGATTTCTGCTTCACCACATGGTAAAGCCATAGGAGCCATTGGGAGCCTGGACATCCTGCAGTCCTGGAGTCCTGGCACACTGGCCTGACTGGACCTGAAGCTTCTTCGTTAGCAGCCAGGCCAGGAAGGGGCAACCAGGTAGCACAGGATCACCTGTCGCTTACCTCGGTGGAGTTCTCCCCAGAGTGTGCCCCTCCTATGCTCAGTGGTGTGGGTTGACAAACAGCAGGTTCCCAATGACCCCAGTCCCTTCTCAAGTGGTGCGGGGCTCAGAGACTGCTTTGCAAGCAGCCTCTCACCTGTCACCAGGAGGGTGCTGGGATTCGGTCACACAGGCCCTGGACCTGCATTTCAAAGGGCCTCCCTTCTTCCTATAAAACTGGCACAGGGCCCAGAGGAGGGGTCACAGGCCACCCCCCGGCCCAGCTCAGCCTCCTGCAGAGGGGTCACTGGGAATTCTGTGTTTCGTCAAATATTGCTAGGCTAAGGAGTTTTATTTGAAAATAATTTTAATTAGCTGGAAACTAGGAGTTTAATAAATGGAAAACAGAGAACTTTCCAAGGCCACGGCTGGGAAACACTTGCTTTTTTAAAAATTCCGCCTGGCTTTGCAGGCCAGCTAAGCACCCTGACACAAGGGCCCGATTGCCAGAGGAATCCACAAGGAAAACAAAGCTTATTTTTAGAGAAATATTTTAAACTCGGTTTCAGCGAGCTCAGGAGTTTTCTTGTCTGTCTAAAATCCTTAATATCTTTCCTTCTATTTCAGAACTGCTTCTCACCCCAGAGGGTATAAGAACTCCTATCTGATGAGAGCTATTTCTGTACAGATGAAAATAAAGGGGTCCCCTCCCCCTCCAACCAGAGAATTGTTTCTAAATATGTCCCTGCAGTCAGGCTCAAGCAGCCTGTCCTTGACAGGTGTGCCCAGCAGTAAGGTGGGTCTGGGGTCCCTGCAGGTCTGGAGGCCTGTCTGCCACCCTCCCACTCTCAGCCCTGTTCTGCCCGCCCCCCTGCAGGAAGCAGATGACAGCCTGGCCACCATTTCCGGGTTTTGAAAGCAGTTTTTAACTTGAAAGAGGCCTGCTAAAAAGGGCTGCTTTTCCTCTGTAGGTGTTGTTAACACTCTCACCCCCATGCAGACACATCTAGACCCAAACATACAGCAACACCCACAGGTCCTTCCTCACACCCCACAGACCCACACACCAACCCACACAGCAACAGTTACAGATACACCCACACATAGATCCCCCACGCGTGCGCGCGCACACACACACACACACACACACACACACACACACAGCAACAGATACAGCCACAAACCCTGACCCCCGACTCACACACAGACCCCTAAACACACCCATATCCACCCACGCACACACACACACACACACACACACACACACACACACAGCAGCAGCAGCAGATGCACCCAAATCCAGACCCCCACTCACAGGCAGACCCCTGAACATACCTACGCACACATACCCTGAACATACCTACGCACACATACAATCACAGACACGCCCAAGCCCATACCCACACTCACACCCACGGACTCTCAAGCTCTACAGACATACATACCCCACACACATATCGACAGCCTCACATACCAGTGCTCCCCTATAGCATACAGACACAGAACTTTGAACACCTGCATACAGAATGATACCCTCAAACAGGTGCACTCCCAGCTAGACACACAAGGACACAGATACACGCCCTGACAAACCTCTCTCCACACACACAGACACACCCTTAGACACAGACACACTCATATGCTTTCCAGGTTTAGCAAAAACTGTCAGGAGAGGTTGGAGAACCCACTGAAGCAGGCGTGGGCCCTGGAGGGGCAGTGGCTTCCTGCTGCCCAGCCCCTCACCCACCTCCTGCCTGCAGGGTTCCTCCTGGGCAGGCCTCTGGGCCCTGGCCCTGCCTCTTTTTCCTCCCTTCCTCCTTGGCCTTGCCAGCAGCAGGAAACTGGAACTGCCCTGGATGGCTATGGGTCTGCACATTCCTCAGAGTGTGGACAACAAAAAAATAAACACAATTAAATCAGGTAACGACAACTGGAGAGTAGCTACGGTCCTCCGATGGAAGGGGAGGCTGGCTGTGGCTCGACCTCTAGGGGTCCCATGGGCTCCCCTAACTCAGGCCAAGGAAGGTGCAGAGACCCAACTTGTGCTTTCAAGAGGACTTGGCCAGAGTCATCTCTCCTTTGCTCTTGTCACCATGAGCTAAAGTGGGGGGCAGTATCTAGGGATGGTTCCCTCCCAGTTCAAATGCTCTCTAGGGTTTCTTCCTTGCACACATCCAGCCTGGAAGGTTTTCTCAGACCTCCAGGCAGATTTTAAGACCGAGTTTCCTCTGCTGGGCCAGACCTGTGGCCAAGAGCTGTGCCTGTCTGTCCTTCCTTCTCTGGGCCCTCCCAGGCCTGGACCTTTTATCTGGACTCCTGAACCTCTGCAGGGCTTGAAATCCCCATCTATTCCCATCACTGGGCGGCGGGGGCTTTGGCCTCCTCAATCATTTGTGTTGTGGCTTTTTTTTTTCCCCTTTAACATACTCAGCAGTGGATTCAGACGGAGTGAGGAGTGGCAAATATGTCCATGCATGCATCCCTTCTCTAAAATAATCTAGAAGGTGGCACGTACTAATTGAGCTGCTTAAAAAAGTACCTTATTTTTTTTAAGTTTATTTATTTTTGAGAGAGAGAGAGAGAGAGAGAGAGAGAGAGCAAGCGGGGGTGGGGCAGAGAGCCAGGGAGACACAGAATCCGAAGCAGGCTCCAGGCTCCGAGCTGTCAGCACAGAGCCCAACGCGGGGCTCGAACTCACAGGCCGCGAGATCATGACCTGAGCCGAAGTCAGATGCTTAACTGACTGAGCCACCCAGTCGCCTAGGCGTCCCCCCAAATACCTTATTTTCAAACAGCCCAGGGCAATGCCACTATGAAGACATTCTAAACACCCTCGCATCCTGGGCTCACTTTCACAACTAGCTGCAAAAGAATTTTATCTGGAGTGTAACACAGTCTTGGAGCCAGTCAACTGCAGTTCCGCTCTCCAGCCCGTGACAGGAATCCTGGCTTGTCCTTACTTGCAATTTTTACTTCTAGTCCCCTTATTTTACAAGAAAACTTTCCTAAGAGCGATCGAGCAATAGCAGAGAGTTTTGTTTGCTGTTAATTCCAGCCGCTGCAGAAAGACAATGACCTATATACCCTCCATTGATCTGTGGCAAGAGGAAATTTCTGAATGATTCCCCCCAGCTTTCCATGCTCCACTGAGTCTCAAATACAAAACATCAGATCCTAGCAGTCGGGCTCTCAAACAAACCAATTTTTAAAAATGAATGTGGCTTATCCCAACAAGTCTGACATTCCAGCCCATCAAAAGTGCTTGTTTAGAAAAATAAGTTTTGGAATGAAGTGGCAACAAGGCCTTTGAAAGCAGCTTGGCCTAAATAGCACCGCATTTTAGACTTTTCCTTCCCAGTGCACATTCTTTATGGGGAAGAGGCCAGGGAGCCCGCAGGGTCTTGCCGCCTGAGCCCTTCTCGGCCCCGGGCTTCCCCTCCCCCCCACGGCTGAGGCCCTGAGCCAGGGGCCGGGCATCTGGGAGAACTTTGAAACTGTTCCCCATCCCCTTTGGCAGCCAAGCACCAAAACGCTCCAGTTAACGTGAAACAGCTGCCCGAGGCCTGGCGGGCTCCAGACCGCCCCTCCCCCACCCACCCGCCCGCCCGCTCAGCTGGGAGACACGGGAGCCCCCGCACAGGGGTGCAAGCAGTGGTTGATAGGGCCCAGCTGTTGCAGATAAGAAAACAAACTATCGCTAAATCTTTTACCTACTTTGGAAGAAGTGTCTGAACTGGGGGGTGGGAGGGGTGGGAGGAGGGAGAAGGGAAAAATGTGAGTTGATTTATGAACCTGATTTTTGAAGTTTCGAAAAGGGATTGTAGGGGGAAAAAAGTTACCAAGGTTTTGTTCAATTGTGTGCGAATCAGCAGACAAATTGGTGCCCTTTCTTTTTTCTTCCTTTTTCTAGAGGCCTGGGTTGAATTTGCTTTCTGGCCACTTAAGAGTCGCCTAAAGCAGACACAAATCCTTTTGCATAAATAACGTGTGTGCTCACTCCCAGAGGAAGCTGTCTGCATAAACAAACATTACCCAGATATAAGTTTGACCTGTTTAATCTTCCTCCCCTTTCCTTCCTCTCCGGACAAGGACACAGCCAGCCTTCCCAAAGTAGAGGCAAAACCCTGGTTCTCCAGCCCAAGAAAGTTTGTAACCCAACCCCCTCTTCTCCAGCTCAGCGTTCTAGTGGCCCTCGATACCCTCCTCCCTTCCCCACCCTAGCTGTTCTGGTCCCTGGGTGTCCCAGCAAAAAAAAAAAAATCGGACCTTCAGCTGCCACTGCAGACACGTGATCCGCTTGGTGACTCACAGGCGGGCCACACCCCCTCAGGCCTTCAGCCAGGGCCTGCCACCAGCCAGTCAGCCAACACTGGGATGCATCTTATTACCAAGGGGAACAGCTAACTAATGCCCTTGACAGTCCAAATAATTACTTTCTTTCAGCTAAAAGAGCTTGCTATAACATACATAGGGGCAGGCTTTTCTGAATTCTCACCTTGCCAGCTCCCGTGGAAACCTTAGCTCCCAACCCCTGCAAGGCCTGGGCAATGCCCAGAAAAGTGGTGGTAATTAAGGTAAGAGGCTCCATGTTCTGGTTTAAAAAAAAAAAAAAAAAGAAAAAAAAAAAAGCTGGCTTACACACGAGTACCTTTTTTCCCAAAAATTTTATTGGGGGAAAACTACAAAACATTTACAGTACAATGTTTACAGCCACAATCTGTAGTGAACTGATTTCCCCAAAATATATTACAACTCAAGTTGACTTATCTTGTTACATTCAAAAACCTACTTCTGTCAAAGTAGTCCAGAGTCCATACATACATAGTGCTCCAACTGTACCTACGTACAAACAAACTAAAGCTACTGCTCATTCATCCACTGTCCAGGAAAGCATTCCTGCCTTTCTACGCACACACACACAAAAAAATAGTACAAGTTTTGGAATCTTCTGTAATGAAACAAGGCATATTCATGTACTACATACCATTTTAGCACTAAGAGGTGGCCTCTTCACTTTATATCTATATAAAAAAAAGTGGTAAATATCTTTTCCTTTTGTGCAGTTGAACCCATCCTACATTCAAATTCTCTCAAGCACTAATAGAAAAATACTTATTTGGTTGAGGAAGATTTAAGGCAAGTTCTGGCCCTTCCAAAGGCACTGTGAGACTACCCCCACCCCATTATTGCTACATGTCTTTATACGCAGAGTATGTCACAGTAGAATTGGTGGAACGAACAAACAAACATGGGTTTTTTTTGTTTTTTGTTTTTTTTGCTCATGTCAAAAGTTGGAATGAGAAAAGCATGCCACATTTAAACCTGATTGTAAAGTATGTGGTCACCTTTTTTTTTTCTTTAAAGTTGGATGGGCTACAACCATTATACATTCTAAGAAAACTCATAAGATATTCCTCAAACTACTTCCACAGCATCAGGATAGATTTCTGTGAAGAAATCATGCAATCTTTCAAAATTTACGTAAACAAGGAAAGAAATTAATGAAATAAATATTACATACAATCTCTTAAATTAAGATTTTTTTTACTCATTTACAATAAAATAACCAAGTGAAGTTACAAAAGGCATATATTACTGTGAAAAGAACATACACTCCACATTTTGCCGATTAATAATGGCAATCATAATTTAACATAATAAAAGAATATATATCTATTGCTTTTCATCATACTTGATAAATACAGTATGAACAAAATTTTCAATGTATACTTTTCACAAGATAATAAATAAGTTAAATAGTTTTTTCATATTGAGTTGTGGTGCAGTGGTGCGAATCAACTCAAAACAGCTAAAAATTCAGCAGTTATTCCCCCAACGATTACAAACTAAGCTCTGCCCAAGGCTTCCAGAAAGAGCAGACAAAAATGGTTCTAAAATTAAACATCCACTAAGTGGTGGCAACAAAACCAGTAACCGGTATGAAACTTTGGAATGCAAGGGTTTTTTTTTTTTTTTCCCAGACGTATAGAACGTTGTGTCAAACAAAAACCTGTCACACTGAAGACTACAATCAAGGCATATTCTTGGTAGAATACTGGATTCCAGAAGCTTATAAGTTTAGCAAGGTGGTGGCTGGCTGGTTTGTTTACACTGGTCTGAGACAAACGACAATTAGGAACTTCTCTCAAGATAAGAGTTCCCACATCTGGACTGTAACTAATGCTTTCAAGTGAAGATATGGAATGGTGGTTGGTAGCTGCTGGTGCTGGGTTGATTTTTTTTTTTTCCTAAAGTCCCAAACTCATAGGAGACCTAAAAGTTTAAGTGTTTGGTTCTTTGTTCTGTTCGCATCACAACTGCCCTGTTGTGAATATTTTGTTCATCAATACAAAAGTTCGTTGGCTTTTTTGCTCAACAAGAACGAAACTTCGTAATAATAAAAATTAAAAAAAAAAAAAAAAAAAAAAGAGGAAACCGAAAGGGGAGGGGTGGAGGCCCCTCCCGGCACACAAGTTCGAGTCCAAGTGCTCGGTGCGGCCCGCAGTCTGCTCAGGGCCTATCACCAACCCCACTCCCGTGCCTCCCCCACCCCGCCCTTAACGGGGGTCGAGACGGCAGGGGCGCCCTCCAACATCCCCAGAACAGCCTTCCCTTCCTCCTCCTCGCTGGCGCCCTCTTGCCTCAGTCGTCGGAGATGGACAGGCGGCTGAAGATAGGCAGGCGGCGGCCGGGGTCGAGGCTGGGAGATTCGGAGCCGCTGAGGCTGCCGGAGCTCAGGGAGCCGCTCAAGTAGCTGTCGCGGTCAGACAGCGAGTCCGGGGGGCTAGGGGGCGCGTCGAACACGGGAGACTCGGACAGGCGGCGCGGCAGCTGGAAGCTGAAGGGCGGTGAGGGCGGCGCGGCAGAACTGGCAGGGAGGGGCGCGCTGGGCGGCGCCGGAGGCTGCGCGGGGGGCACCAGGCCCTGCTGTTGCTGCTGCTGCTGCTGGCTGCGATAGTACGCCGCGGCTACCGCGGCAAAGTTGTGCGTCTGGATGGCGAGGGGCGCGATGAGGCTGCTCAGCTCTGGGCCGAATGCAAAGGCGTTGTTGGCGCACGAGGCCGACGAGCAGGCCGCGCACTGGGCGCCCGGCGCCAGCAGGTCCTCGGCGCCCCCGGTGCCGTACAGAAGCGCTGCCGCGGCCGCAGCTGCCGCCGAGGCACAGCACGTCGGGGCGCCTGATGGCGTGGAGGCCGCTGAGGCCGAGGAGCAGGACGAAGCGGACGAGGAGCAGGAGGAGGCCGAGGAACAAGAGGGCGGTGGCGGCGGCGTGCGCGACGTGGGGCTGTCGAGCAGCAGTGGCGACTCGAGGCCCCCGGGGGGCTGGTGGTGGCCAGACGGGAAGCCCGAGAAACTGAGGCTGTGATGCAGCTTGGGCCGCGGCTCCCGGGGGAAGCCCAGGTGCAGCGCGTCACGCGCGCTAAAGGCGCGCAGGTCCCCGGAGGCGCCCCCCGACGGCGCGGGCCGCCGCTCGTCGGCGTTGTGGATGAAGTGGCAGCGCGGGCCGTAGGGGCAGAAGCCGATGGTGTGGAAGGTACGGCACAGCTCCGTCTTGTACTTCGGGTGCCGGGTCAGGCTGCGCAGCTCGTGGAAGCCGTGAGCGAACTGGCACTTCTCGCCGTACTTGCACGTGCCGCTCTCCTCGAAGGGCCGGCACAGCTCAGTTTTGTAGCGCGTGGAGTTGATCTGGGAGCCGCCGCCCCCCTTCTGCTGCTGCTGCTGCTGCTGCTGCAGGTGCAAGAGGTGCTGGCTCCGCTCTCCGTTCTCGCTGAATGAGCGGTCCCGGAATTTGTTCTCCTTGTTCAGCAGGGCCGTGCCGCCGCCCCCTGACTGCTCCTTGAGAGTGCCGTAGGAGGCCGGGCCGCCCGCAGCCCCGCTGCCGCAGCTGCTGCCGTTAGCCGCGCCCGGGAACTTGGGCGAACAGCTGCCGGGGCTAGGCGCGGTGTGGGCGAGTGCGTGCAGGTTGCTGGCCGAGTGCCGTCGGAGAAAGCCCGGTGTGAAGCCCGAGCTAGGGGCGGCGGCCACGGGCGTCCCCACCGCCTTCTTGTCCAGCATGTTCAGATTGAGGTTGGCCAGGGATTTCTCCGTCTGCCAAAAGGAGGGGGGCGAGGACGGGATGAAATATGGAAAGGGAGGGAAGAGTTGGGGCGAGTTGCAGAGGAACTTCCAAGCCTTCTGATTCTTCTTCCTTTTTGCAGATTTCGATTCGGCCCCCACCCTCCGCCCCTACACGCGCAAAAGAATCATGTTCGCGTTGGGAGGAGCCGACTCCCACCCCAGGCCGCGCTCGGTTTCGACATGTGATCCTCAGCCCGTGGGCCGCCAGTCTGGGCGGCGCAAACCCCGTCCGGGAAGCCCCGGGCAGCGTGGCGCGGTCGGCGCCGGAGGAACTAAACAGCGACAGCGGCTCCCCCCTGCCCTTCCTCCCAGCTCCTTCTCCCCGCCCACAAGGCACGAGCACACACTACAGCAAACTCCAGGATTTTTCCCGACCCCGAAGTCAAGGTGGGGATGGGTGCCCCAAAAGCCGAGGGCAGAGGCAAAGTCTGAAAACTCGAGGGGCTTCCTGCCTGCCCGCTTTACTCCCTCCTTGCTCCCTCGCGTACCTTGCACAAGAAGTCGATATCGTAGAAGGCGGACAGAAGTGTGGTCGACATGTTTCTGGATCCTGTAATGGTCGGCGCTGCAGGCAGCAGGGAGGTCCGGAGGAGCCCTCGGGGCGGCGCGGCCGGGCTCGAGCCACGACGAATAACGGGTGAGGGGCGGGGGAGGAACCGAAAGTTTGCCGGGGTACGAGACAAGAGGAAGAGGGAAGCAGCGTGGACTGGCTTGAGGGTGCCCGGGAGTGCGGAGTGGGGGGAAAGGAGAAGCAAACAGCGCTCCTCCGCGCCCCGGGGTGCCCGGCCCGCCCCCCCCCGCGCGGAGCCGACGACAGCTCGCGGACTGCTGGAACTCCGCGGCCCGCGAGCGCGCGCCCTATATAGAGCCCGGGAGCGCGGCAGCGGCTAGGCGGGCGTGCCGGAGGAGGGGACTGAACGCTGACCCCGCCGGGGTCTCCAGGCAACGCCGCCCGCCGGCTCGCGGACGTCAAGCGCCTTCGTGGCCTCCCATTGGCCGCCGCCAATTTTTTTTCTCCGGGGGAGGGGGCGGGAGGCCGTGGGGCGGGGCAGGCTGCCGGGGCGCCCGGGGCGGCGTGGAGAGCTCGGCCCTGTTGGGTGCTGCTGGGTGGCGGCGGGAAGATAAGGCTCCTCTTCTCTGGGGCTGCCCTGTTGGAAATCCACTGCACGTTTAAAGTGACCAGAGTTCTGCAGCCCTGGACGTGTCTCCTCGCGCCGGATCCTGCTAGGCAAAATTGCGAAGCTTTTATCTCCCACTCTCGGTTTTATACTGGGCGCGGGAATTGCAAAATGCAAGAATATTGCAACCGTCCGTGCGGCCCGGCTGGCTTGCAAAGGGTGCTTGGGCCGGGAGGCGGGGGCTCTGGGCCTGCGTCCGGTGGGTGGTGGCTCCATCCCGATTGCACGTGGAGGCGCGGTGGGGGTGGGGGCGGGAGCGGCCACGCGGGCGGCTGCCGCGGCAGTCTCGCCCGGAGGAGCCTGGGCCCGTTTCTCCGCCCCCGTCCCCGCCCAGGCTGCAGTAAACAGGGCTTGAGCGCCGGGGCCTGCAGGGCAGGGCTGAGTGTCTGAGGACAAGGCGCTGGCTTTGCTAATCACATCACAAGACCTTGAGCTAGGGCCAAAGGCGCGGAGTGGCGCGGGGCGTCCCGGGCGGGGGAGCCGGCTGGGAGGACGGGAGGAAAGGCCAGGAGAGCTGCGCAGGCCTGGAGGCGACTTCCCGCCACCCCGTCTGTCCGCCGGTCAGCTCGGCCTTCCCCAGCCCTCCCAGGGGATGGGGTGCAGCTGCCGGCTGAGGCTCCCCGGCCGCCGCGGCCGTGGCCGGGCGTGCCCTCCACGTCCCTTTCCTCCCTGGCCGTTGGGGGCGCCGCGCCCTGCCTTAGCTCGTCGTGAGCCGCAGGCTCGGGCTGAGGCCGGCCAACTGCCCAGGCAGTACAGGGCGTCGAGGACGCTCAAGGTGGGCTTGCCCTCTTTTTTCCCCCCTCCCACCAGTCCCACACCCCAAAGCCCTGCTCTGGGTAATGCCTTTGCCAAGGGGCCCCCTCAAGGGTACGGGGCAGACAGCCCCCCCTAGCGCCCAGTTAGGCAAAAGCCGCTGACAGCCCGGTCGGGCAGATGTGGGGTCTGGGCCAGGACACTTATCACTCGTCTAAACATATGCTGCCAAAACCTGGAGCGGGCCCATGATCTCGCACACCTGGTAGCTTAGGCTGCATTTGGGCCTAAGTTGGAAGGCCCAGTTCCCTCTAGGGAAGGAAGCAACCCACGCCCCCTTTCCCAAATTGAGGTTATTTCTTGTTTCCTCTTGGTCATTTCCATTCGTTAACCTGGAAGTGGGGGAATAAGCCATCAGCCCTGTCACTCAGGGAACTGACGCCTCAGAGTTCAGTTTGCATGCAGTTCCCCCTGCTGTCACTCCCTAAGCACCCACTCAGAGAGCTACAGTCTGCAGTGGGCTGCAAGCACTTTAGGACCAGAAACCCAGGGCTGGCGTTCAGGCGCTGCCCTTTCCAAGTCATGTGGTCTCAAGCAAATCACATAATCTCTTTGGTACTTGCGTTTCCTTGTAAAACTAAGATAATTCCTGCTTTACTCATCTCTCACCCTTGTCAAGGTGCAAATGTGTTATCTGTTAAGGTGTGTAAAAGATGTACAGGTATAAATCCATATCATTTATTAAAATAAATTGACAAAGCATAAAAATGGAGACAGCCGGGTCTCTGGACTGTGGCCAGATGGGTAGAGGTCCACAGGATCATGCATGCAGACCTGAGGGACACCAAATCTTGGACCGTCTAGCTTGGAGCCAAGAGCAATGACCCCGGAAGAGGGGATTGCTTCAATCTGGGTGATTGCACCACCCAGCCTGTACTGGCCCCCAGGCAGCTGTGGCTGACACAGCCCAGAGCACTCAAGAACCCCAACTGTTCTGTTTTGTTCTTTGTTGAAATGACCCCAAACATGGAGTCTGAGGTTTGCTCTGATAGTAGTATTCTAAGATTCCCCTGGGAATGCATCAGGCAAGTGTGAAACAGCCATTTCACTGCTCTTGTAGGTCAGTATTAAGATTTCAGATATAAAACCAGTAGAAACTTCTGTCCCTCCTGTCCTCCCAGGCTGGCCACAGCCAGCCATCATCAAAATCTGGGGTAATTCCCAGTCTGCAGCCATGAGAACACCCACTTTGCAGGCTTGGTAGAAGGATCCTAGAGATAACATGTACATACGCTATGGTACATGTTTTGGTAAAGAGCACCTGCTGGTATAAGGTGCTTTTATTATTATGTATCTGCTTTTATTTCATTTTAAATGGAGAGAAAAGGAACGCTGGCCGTTTCCAATGAGTTGGGCTTTACTGGGGCCAGTTTCATAGTTATTGAACCATGGTCATCACTGCATTATGCCAACAATTTCCTGACTTCTGACCCAGTCAGTCCTTCTCAGAACAAAAAGAAATGTTAGACTGGCAACTTTCCATCAAGTGTGGGCTACACAGGATCCTAATTAATTCAGGATCACAAAAAAAACACATTTTGAGCCGAATAGTCCAAAACTACCTAGGGAATTTCCTGTTCTCTTTAGGACAAAACTTTGGATTCTAAGTTTACTCCTTTCCTTGCCTTTTCCTAACAGAGCTATTTTTCTGTACTTCCAGTATGGCTGTGTTTTTAGTGTTAGGTGTTTTTTTTTTTTTTAAAGAGAAACACATTTGAAATACGAGCTTTTCTGCAGTAGGAAATGATATCAAACCTTCTCTCTTTTAAACTGCCCCTTCAGACCGTCAAACATCAATAACGTAGTTCCAAGTGATTGCTCACCTGAGAAGTATTTAAAAATATTTACAGTCCCTAAAAGCTGGTATCATTCTGATAACCAGGATGAAAAATGAATATGGATGAGGCTCTGACCAATCCAAGCTATGAATTTCAAGATAGCTGTCTGTGGATAACACTCATTCTGAAATGAGAAGGAAAAAAATGGCAAGCCAATGAAGCAAAAATGTATGCAAGAGCGACACCTGCTGGGTGTCTGAGGCAGAGGGCTGGGTTGGGCTTGGAAAAGGCAGAAAAACCTTAAGGTTGCTAGATTCAAACACTGAAATGGATAATTGTGTTTTCTGACATCTTAAATGAGAATCTTTATTGCCACCAAGAAAATGACCGTAAACAGCGTAGGAATAAAACAAGTCATTTATTCTGGCTTTTCTTTCCCTGGATTTCCTTCTCACAGCCAAGGGTCTATGCTTTCACTGGGTGGCAACATCGAAGTTTCCTAGCATTGCCAGAAACACTTTTGGTGGGTAGGAGCTCTTTTAATAAATCAGACGTCATGTGCAGGTCGCTGCAGGACTTGAACATGTAGATGGTAAAAACAAAACCATCTCTATGAAGTAGATCTATAATTTTCCCAGGATCCAACATTTGGAACATACTTCTGCTGTAGCTAAAATGGAATAAAATTTAGAGTTCTGACCCAGTGGGCTGTTTGCCAACTAATCCAGCTCTGCTATTCAGTGGGAAAGAGGAGAGAAAGTCACGAGCTAAAACCTAGTTCTGTACAGTCAATTCACAGAAAATGTGGGCTGACTATGCCTGGACGTTAGAGGCTGTGGGGGAAGAAAAAGGCGAATTCAGGTCCGCAGGTGGCCTGCACCTGGGAACAGAGTAAATATTCAATGTGGTAGCCGCACTTCCTACAGTAGCTGCAATAAACCAGGCTCCCCTGAATGAGTGAGCTGAAGAAAAATTCCTTTGTAGGAAGGGACAGAAGCCTAGACTCATGAAGGGGAGAAAATATTTGAATTTATGTTCAACACGTTTCCTGCAGATTTAGTGGGGGAATAATCCGCACCCCCCCACCCCCAAAAGTCTTCTTTCTTCAACAAGCTGTTTCTGTTCTTGCAAGAGTGAATGGATTCGTTTCTGCAACAGAGTCCGAAGCACTGAGAACAAGGGTGTCTTCCCTTTCCTTTCCTTCCAGAAAGGCCAGCAGCCTCAGGCAAGCCAAAGTTCTTTCTTCCTGAATGCGCAGTCTTGTGAATTCCACCGTCTTCAAAAACTCAGCAGTTGGTGGCAGTTCTCTGAAGAGCTGGGAAAGGAGGTGGCACTGCTCTGATGCTGTCCTGTGAAGATGACGGAGGCTTTCAGGGCTGAGGGGACACCAGCTGGACTTGGAGAGGAGATGGGAGAGGTGCTTGTAGAGGTACTTCACGAAGGTCAGGGTCTCAGCCCAAAAGTTGATTTCTGCTTTTTCAAACAGGTAGTCTTCCACCTAGATTGAATGACAAAGCCCAAAGTCAACATTACAGGGGATGTCGACAGGCTCCAATCCAGACCAGAGTCTGGCCAGACTCAGAGGAGGTATGTCCCCTCCCCCTCCTGAGGGAAGGCCCACTCTTGCCTGTCAGCACCCATATATACATGCCACTCGCAGCTGAGAAGGTCACTTTCTATTTTCATTTCGCCGTACTTCTCCACCAGGGAGGAATTTTCTTCCCCAGACTTAACATGACCTTTGATAAAGATGTGTTTGTGGTTTCAAGTCAAGATATTTTGGGGGCCTGCTGTTGAAAAGGGAACCTCGACATGGGAGTGGGCCCTAGAACCAAAGGTGCCTCTAGAAGTTGGAGAGAGGGGGAGGAGGAGAAATCTCAGCAGAAGAAACAGCAAAGGATTACCAAATATGAGGCACTACTCTGAATATGGAACCAAATTTCTATAAGGCTGGGGACTTTCAAGGTTATTTTCTTACAGACACTTAATCTTGTCTCCACATTTCCCATAAACAGGCTGCTTTTTCAGCTCTTGGCCTGTTGGGTATGCCAAGAGGGCCAGCTGAGTCAGACACTGGTGGACGGATACAAATTTCAGTTGACAAGATGCTTTTGCTGCTTCTCTTGGTCCTCAGTTTCCCTATCTGTTGACTCACCTGGAGGGGGCTAATAGTTTTCTCTAAGCAGCAAATACCCGGAAGGACCCTGACTCTCTGCAAATGTTTCACCTTCAGACCTAACCGTGGGGAGCCGTTAGCTATTCCAGTGCTGACTAATAAACATTCTCCATAATTAAACACTCAACTTCCAAGGGGCCTCTTCCTTTCTTTTTTTTCCCTTCTATTGAGATATAACTGACATAGAATATTACACTAGTCTCAGGTGTACAACATAATGACATTTGTATACATGGTAAAATGATCACCACAGTAAGTCTAATTACCATCTGTCACCCTACAGAGTTAATATCTTACTGATTATATTCTACATGCTATACAGGAATCCCCATGACTTATTTATCTTATAATTGGGAGTCTGTACTTTTTTTTTTTTTAATGCTTGTTTATTTTGGGAGAGATACCATGCATGCGTGCGCAGGGAGGATGGGCAGAGAGAGAGGAGAAACAGAATCGCAAGCAGGTTCCATGCTGTCAGTGTGGAGCCCGACGTGGGGCTCAATCCCACGAATTATGAGATCATGATCTGAGGCGAAATCAAGGGTTGAATGCTTAACCAACTGAACCACCCAGGTGCCCCAATATTTTCTTTGTTAATTTATTTTTGAATGTTTATTAATTTTTGAGAGAGAGAGAGAGAAAGAGTGCAAGCGGGGAGGGGCAGAAAGAGAAGAGGACAGAGGATCCAAAGTGGGCTCTAAGCTGACAGCAGAGAGCCCTATGCAGGGCTCGAACTCACAAAACATGAGACCCAAGTGGAAGTCGGACGCTCAACCGACTGAGCCACCTAGGCAGCCCTATTTTTTAAGAGTAGGGTCATCGTGGGTCTCAAACTCTCAACTCCAAGACCAAGAGTTGCACGCTCTACCATTTGAGCCAGCCAGGTGCCCATGTTTTCATTTTCTCTGCATAGATACTCAGCAGTGGAATTGCTAAATCACGTGGTAGTTCTATTTTTAATTTTATGAGGAACCTCCATACGTTTCCTTAGTGGCTCACCAATTTACATTCCCACAAACAGGGTATGAGAGTTCTCTTTTTTCCACATCCTCGCCAACAATAACTTCTTATCTTTTAGATAATAGGCATTCTGACAGGTGTAAAGTGGTAGCTCATTGTAGTTTTGATTTGCAATTCCCTGATGATAGTGATGTTGAATATCTTTTCAGGTTTCTGTTGCCCACCTGTATGTCTCTTTTGGAAAAATGTCTAGATCCTCTGCCCATTTTTTTAATCAGAGTTTTCAGATTTTTAAAAGTCAGCATAGAGCCAGTGTGGGGCCCACACCCATGACCCTGAGATCAAGACCTGAGCTGAGGTCAAGAATCAGATGCTTAACTGACTGAGCCACCCAAGTGCCCCTTAATCAGATTTGTTGTTATTATTGAGTTGTATGAGTTCTTTATTATTATTTTTTGGATATTAACTCCTTATTGGATGTATCATTTGCAAATATCTTCTCCCATTCAGTAAGTTCTGTTAACATTTTGTTGATGGTTTCCTTTGTTGTGCAGAAGCTTTTTAGTTTGATGTAGTCCCACTTGTTCGTATTTGCTTTTTTTCTCTTGCCTTTAGAGTCAGTCACAAAAATATCACTAAAACTGATGTCAAGGAGTTTACCACCTGTGTTTTCTTCTAGAAGTTTATAATTTCGGGTCTTTTTATTTTTTTTTAATGTTTATTTATTTTTGAAGGAGAGAGAGAGAGAGAGACAGAGTGGGAGTGGGGGAGGGGCAGAGAGACAGGGAGACACAGAATCTGAATCAGGCTGCAGGCTCTGAGCTGTCAGCACAGAGCCCGATGCAGGACTCGAACCCACAAACCGCGAGATCATGACCTGAGCCGAAGTCGTACCCTCAACTGACTGAGCCACCCAGGCGCCCCATATAGTTTCAGGTCTTATATTCAAATCTCTAATCCACTTTGAGTTAATTTTTGTGTATGGAGTAAGAAAGTGGTCCAGTTTCATTCATTGCAGGTAGCTGTCCAGTTCTCCCAACACCTTTTATTGAAGAGATTATCCAGTCCTCATTGTATATTCTTGCCTCCTTTGTCAAAAAATACACATACATGGGTTTATTTCTGGGCTTTCCATTCTGTTCCACTGATCTCTGTGTCTCTTTTTGTGCCAATGCCATTCTGTTTTGATTACTATAGTTTTGTAGTATAGTTTGAAATCAAAGCACATAATATCTCTGGCTTTGTTCTTCTTTCTCAAGATTGCTTTGCTATTTGGGGTCTTTGGTGGTTCCCATACATTTTAAAATATATGTTCAAGTTCTGTGAAAAATACCATTGGAATTTTGATAGGAATTGGAATTTTGATAGGAATTTTGATAGGAAATTGACAGATTTCAATTTCCATTGAATCTGTAGACTGCTTTGGGCAGAAGGATATTTTAACAATATTAATTCTTCTAATCCAAGAGCATGGAATATCTTTCCATTTATTTGTGTCTTCTTTAATTTCTTTCATCACTATCTTACAGTTTTTAGTCTTACAGTGTATAGGTCTTTTATTTCCTTGGTTAAATTTATTCCCAGGGAAATATAAATTATTCCTATGTATTTTATTCTTTTTTATGCAAGTGTAAATGGGATTTTCTTGTTATTTCTTTCTGGTAGTTTGTTATTAGCATATAGAAATGCAACATGTTTTTGTATTTTGTATCCTGCAACTTTACCAAATTCACATTTATTTGTTCTAAAAGAGTTTTTTTTTTTTTTTTTTGGTGGAGTCTTTAGGATTTTCTATATATAGTGTCATGTCATCTGCAAATAGTGACAGTTTTACTTCTTCCTTTCCAATCCATATGCCTTTTATTTCCTTTTTTTTTTGCATAATTGCTGTGGCTAGCATTTCCAAGACTATGTTGCATAAAAGTGGTGAGAGTGGGTATCTTTGTCTTGTTTCTGATCTTAAAGTGTTCAGCTTTTTTCCACTGAGTATTAGCTATTTATCATATGTGGCTTTCATTATGTTAAGATATGTGCCCTCTGTATCCACTTCATTATTATTATTTTCTACCATAAATGGATATTGAATTTTGTCAAATGCTTTTCTGCATCTATTGAGATGATCATAATTGTTATGTTTCATTTTGTTAATACTGTGGTATCACATTGACTAATTTGTGGATGTTGAACCACACTTGCATCCCTGGAATAAATCCCACTTGATTATGGTATATGATCCTTTCAATGTATTGTTGAACTCAGTTTGCTAATATTTTGTTGAGGATTTTTACATCTATGTTCATCAGGGATATTGGCCTGTAATTTTCTTTCACTCATTCTTTCTTTCTTTTTCGTGGTGTCCTTATCTGGTTTTGGTATCATTTGTAAAATGAGTTTGGAAGCATTCCCTCCTCTTCAATTTTTTGGAAGAGTTTGAAAGGCTAGGTATTAAATCTTTGAATGTTTGGTAAAATTTACCAGTGAAGCCGTCTGGTCTTGGACTTTTGTTTCTTGGGAGGTTTTTAATTGCTGATTCAATCTCTTTACTAGTAATTGGTCTATTCAGATTTTCTACTTCTTCATGATTCAGTTTTGGAAGATTGCAAGTTTTTAAGAACTTATCCATTCTTTTTCAGTTGTCCAGTTTGTTGGCAGAGTAGTCTCTTACGATCCTTTGTATTTCTGTGGTATCAGTTGTAACTTCTTCTCTTTCATTTCTGATTTTATTTATTTGAACCCTCTCTTTTTCTTCGTGCGTCTAGCTAAAGATTTATCTACTTTATCTTTTGAAAGAACCAGCTTTTAGTTTCATTGATATTTTCCATTGTCTTTTTAGTCTCTACTTAATTTTTTTCCACTCTGATCTTTATTATTTCCTTTCTCCTCCTAATTTTGGTTTTGTTTGTTCTTCTTTTTCTGGTTCCTCGAGGTATAAAGTTAGGTTGTTTATTTGAGATTTTTCTTGTTTCTTGATAATAGGCATTTATCACTTGAACTTCCCTCTTAGAAACCACTTTTTCTGCATCCCACAGATTTTGGTATGTCCTATTTCTGTTTTCATTTGTTTCTAGGTGTTTTAATTTCTCCTTTGATTTCTTCTATGACCCAATAGTTGTTAGTAACATGTTTTTAACTGCCACGTATCTGTAGTTTTTCCAGTTTTCTTCTTCTTTTTTTAAAGTTTATTTACTTATTTTTGAGAGAGAGAGAGTGAGAGAGTGTGCAGGCAAGCAAGGGAGGGGCACAGAGAGAGAGGGAGAGAGAGAATCCCAAGCAAGCTCCACACTCAGTGCAGAGCCCGACATGGGGCTCTTTCTCATGAATGGTGAAATCATGATCTGAGCCGAAATCAAGAGTGAGACAGGATGCTTAACCAACTGAGCCACCCAGGCTCCTCTATGACCAATACATTGAATTCTTTATCAGGTAGATGACTTATCTCCATATCATTAAGGTCTTTTTCTGAGGTTTTGTCTTATTCTTCCATTTGGAACATATTTCTCTGTTTCTTCATTTTGCTGGACTCTGTCTTTGCTTCTATGTATTAGGCAAAGCAGCGACCTTTCTCAGTCTTGAAGGAGTGGTCGTATGTGTGATGAAACTTCTCACTGAACCTTGCCCTAGTTCTTGGTTGTCTCTTCAACCTTTCTGATTGTCTAAACCACCTGATTTATTCTTAATATTCCCCTGTTGCTGACAAAATGCCAAGACCTGTTCCAAGGGGAGGAATATCATTCAGTACCTATTTTCAGGCTGATTGGAAGCCAGATCCTTTGGTGGCAGCTTTTAAAGTCAGCAACTATTGGGGCACCTGGGTGGCTCAGTTGGTTAAGTGTCTGACTTTGGCTCAGGTCATGATCTCATGGTTGGTGGGTTTGAGCCCCACATCAGGCTCTGTGCTGAACGCTCAGAGGTTGGAGTCTGCTTCAGATTCTGTGTCTCCCTCTCTCTCTGTCCCTCCCCTGCTCATGCTCTGTCTCTATCTCTCAAAAATAAATCAAAATGTTAAAAGAAAATAAAGTATGCAAATATATACAGTCCTGCGCGGTGGCAATTGTAATCCCTGCTGGCCTCCAGACCAGGAGATCTAGAGGTGTCCCTGGGCAACCGTTGTAAAAACTGGGGCTCCAAGCTCCTTTTTCTGGGAGGTCTCATGGAGCTGTAGCAAGGCCAAGGGGGCATGCAAGGGTGTCACCTCCTGCTTATATTCCCTGGGAGCACCTCCTTAGTCTCTAGATGTGTGGGAAACCTGGAGCCTGTCCCTTAGGCTAAAGCTCCAGGCTAAGTAAACAGCCCTTTTTCCCATGAAGACTCGGGTTGCATTTCAGTCTGCTGTCTGTGCACTGCCCTGGCGTGGTGGACTGCCAAGAACTGTCTTTCCAGCTGTTACCTTCCTGTGGAGCTCAGGAATGCCAGTCCCGTCGGCCACTGGGGTCAGGCGATCAAGGGGTATCCTGGGTGTGGAGCAGATATGGGTACTGGCTTTAGTGAGACAGCTGGAGAGTGCGGGAGCACACTCACTGGCTTCGGAAACCAAGGAGTCTCTTTCAAAGTCCTCTCCCCTAGTGATCTGAAGACTTACCATTGGAACCCAAAAAGCCAGCATGAGAGCTGCCCCAGCATCTCCAGGGCCCCCAGCGGATCTAGCAGGCTGCTATGTCATTCAGACAGTTTCCTAAGCCATACTTGATCCGTACCTAAGCATCCAGAAGCACACGTTCAGCAGGCACCTGAAGCCCAAGTAAGCCTAATGTGCTGCATTCAGCAGGTTTGACACTCTGACACCCCCCCCCCCACCACCACTGCCCTGAGACCCTAGGATTACCTGATGTGTGCTTTCTACATGGACCACGAAGTTCTCCCCCTCTCCCAACAGCCATCCCAGCAAGACTGGGAGTCCGGGGGCCAGCTGGTCCCACTGCTGGAGCAGGTCACACAGCACAGCCAGGGCCAGAGTCAGTGCGATTGAGGCATCCACCTGGCAGAAGGCAAATTCTGTGGAAGCGAGAGAGAAGCAAACGATGAATGTGCTGCTCAGGGCCACCCCACGGAGGCTCTGAAGGACTCTAAACACGAAGGGCCTCGAGTTAATCACTACCACCAGCCTATGGGGAGGCTGGTGGGATAGGCTCCTCAGAGATTACCAACCCATTTCTGAGTCCTGCTGTCTACACAGCTAGAGTGAGTCACAGGCCCGAACCCCACCATTTCCATGCCCCCTAGCCCAGTGTGGTCAGTAGCAAGTCCGCCTGCAGGATTAGACATTTACCTCCTGTCAGCCCCTCCAGTGTAACTGGGAGGAAATCAGGAAAGCTCCCCACCCAGTGTCTCCTCTGCAGGCCTGCCACAATGCCTGGATTCTGTTGGTTTGCCTGTCCCTCTGAAAGCAAATCTTGCTGACCACATAACACATAAATCTCTTAACATTTTAGAGTGGGGCATCAGCAAACGTTTTCTTTTTTTTAACTTTTTTTTTTTTTTTTGAGACAGAGCATGAGCAGGGGAGGGGCAGAGAGAGAGGGAGACACAGAATCCGAAGCAGGCTCCAGGCTCTGAGCTGTCAGCACAGAGCCCGACATGGGACTCGAACCCACAGACTGTGACATCATGACCTGAGCTGAAGTCGGACTCTTAACCGACTGAGCCACCCAGGCACCCCAACAAACGTTTTCTTAAAAGGCCAGATAATAAATATTTCAGACATTGGGGGTCTTCAAGTCTCTGTCACAACTACTCAACTCTGCTGGAAGCAGCCATGGACAATGTGTAAACTTTTAATGTTCCAGTAAAATTTGAATGTCATGTGGTTTTCACATGTCATAAAATATTCTTCTTTTGTTTTTTCCCCCCAACCATTTAAAAACATAAAAACCATTTGTAGTTTACGAGCCGTACAACAAAAGGTGGTGAGCCTGATTTGGCTCACATTTTGCTGCCCTCTTTGAATTCATTTTCAGACACTCATCTTCCTAGTTGGCTGGGAAAGGGCGCTGAAAGAGTAGATTAGGGTGCAGAAAGAGGAAGCAGGTGCCTTGGGGGAGCCATTGCTTACTTCATCATTTTGCCTTAGACAGTCCTAAATATGGATTTGAAGGCAGGCTCTGGGTTGTTGGCACTTCCACTAACGACCCCAGCCCTCCCGCCCCCAACCTGGAGGAGGTCTGAAACATGGGATTGAAATCCCACCACAAAATGAACCTCTTTGGATCCATCCATGCACCAGTGCTGGTCTTTCGAGGACCCACTTCTGTTGAGGCCTCATCTTTTCCCAAATCCACATTTCCAACTCCAGCACATAGACCTGGCCCTGACCACTGGCTCCCAAAGAGACATGCTCAGCACACGGGGAGGAGCCTCCAAGTCTGGACTGAAAGCTTTGAGTTCTCAGGGTACTGGACCAGACATAGCAGGATGGCCTCCCAAGGGCCCATTATGTGCCAGGCCCTAACCAAGTATCTTCTGTCCATTCCTTCAACATCCTATCGGTTGGATATTGCCATCCCTACTTCACAGGTGAGGGATCCTGGGCTCAGAATGACCCATTTTTGTATAGTCACAGAGCTGTAGGTGGCTATGAAGAATAGGAATGGGCAAAATGTTTCACGGTGCCTGTGGAACACAGATTTGGAAACAGCACCAACATTCTAGACATGCAAGTCTTCACAGTGAGATAAGCAGGGTTGGTGACCCTGCAGCGGGGCCAGTATTACCTGGAACACACCCAGAAGAGCCTACACTCATGGAAGCAGCTAAAAGACTGATGTCACCATCCCCAAATCAATCCCCTGGGACAACTGCTCCTTAGTGCCCCTGCTCCCTAGGCTGCTGCCTGTGCAGCCTGGAACCAGGATTTAACTTGGGCAACAGAAAAAGAGGAGGGGGATGGGAGGGAAGTGGGGAGCAAAGGTGCATTTTGGCTGTAGGTCTGGGCCATGTGTTGGTCTAGCCTTTACCTACAATACAATCTCTATTTTTTATTTTTATTATTAAAACATTTTTTTTAATGTTTATTTATTTTTGAGAAAGAGAGACAGAGTGTGAGCTGGGGAGGAGCAGAGAGAGAGGGAGACAGAGAATCTGAAAAAACCTCCAGGCTCTGAGCTTCAGCACAGAGCCCGATGCGGGGCTCGAACCCATGAACCGCGAGATCATGACCTGAGCTGAAATGGGACGCTTAACCGACTGAGCCATCCAGGCGTCCCTACAATATCTGTTTTTATCTCTACCTGACCCCTCTGTGTAGTAGCTGTATGGGGAGACGGTACAATTAATTGGCATCCTTCAAACCTCAAAGAACTGAAAATACGCACGAAGACCGGCATGGGATTAAACATAGAGCAGAGGCTCAGAACATTCCAGTGTGTGGCCCTGGAGATCATGAAATCTTTTCCTTTACTGCCGCTTGATTTAATAACATAGGGACTGCCACAAAGCAAGCATTCACTAGATGGTTAACTAGGGTTACCGTTGATAATAATGAATACTGGCCTATCAGATCCTTACCGCTCCCACCACTAGGAGGGAGGCATCCTTATTTAACAAATGAGGAAGTTATGCTCATGGAAGCGGGGTAACGGATCCTAGTTTGCACAGTTAGCTGTGGTGGCAGTGAGCTAAGTGGGCCTCAGTGCAGAAGCTGTCCCTACCCCACAGGGAGGCAATGGAGAAACACCCCCGGCACCCCACGGAGATGAAGTCAGACTTGGCTTTATCACTCTGATTCACAAAGAAAAGCTCCCAGCTGGGGGCCATATTTCAAAAGACAATCAAAGCAGCAGGTATTGTGCAGCAGGTGGGCTTATGTGAAACCTTTCACAAAAATCTACCTTCTGATTTACGGCCTGCTCCCCTTTCGGTCTCCTCAAGGCAAGGACTGGAAATGCCACAGTCCACCAGCAAAATCTGTGCCTGCAGCTCAGGAACACTCCGGTTGGCTCCATAAAGAACACACGAGAGTGACCAGAGAAGCCGCCAGGAAGGCCAGACTGCTGCACCTGCCCTACCCAACAGGACAGATATCCCCCATCCTGCACCATTTCGTCATGAATCGTGCTGAGGAAGTGGCAGGAGAGTGGCAGGCATGACAGAGGTATAAAGGAGTGCTGGTGCGATGTGGCTAGAGGTGGATCCAGAGAGAATTATAACCGCCCAAATACTGACTCTGCAAGATGAAGAAGGAGGGGAGAAAAAGCTGGGTGGGGGCAGGAGGAGAATTGGTTGGATTTAAATCTCTTTGAAGGGCCAGATGCATCCCACCAAGTTTGCTCTTTTATTACCTTGCCCTGGACTAGGACACCTCAGCCAGAACAACCCAGATCTCTACTGGCCAAATGCCTTGTGAAGAGAGGCAGGAGTGGGGAGAGGAACTATTTAGCTGACCATGCAGGCCAGCCAGGCTTAGAGCCTGCTTGGGCTTCTCTCTCTCCCTCTCTCTTTGGCCCTCCCCAGCTTGTGTGTGTGTGTGTGTGTGTGTGTGTGTGTGTGTGTGTGCGCGCGCGCACGCGCGTGCGTGTGCATGCACATGCCCCCCAAATAAATAAACATTAAAAAAACGGAAATAATAAAATACAAATAACCCAATGAAAACACATACAAAGGATCTGAATAGACATTTCTCCAGAGAAGATACACAAATGACCAATAAATTACGGGAAGAGATGCTTAACATCGTTGACCATCAGAAAAATGTAAATCAAAACCATGGTGAGATACCACTTCACAACCACTTGGAGAACTATAATAAAAAAGACAGATAATAAGTAATAAGTTTTGGTGAGGCTATGGAGAAGATGGAACTCTCAGACATTGCTGGTGGGGATGTAAAATGGTGCAGCCACTTTGGAAAACAGTCTCAAAGTTTTGCTCACTCCTAGGCACATACCTAAGAGAGATAAAGCACATATGTCCACACAAAAATTTGTACATGAATGTTCCTAATAGTCAATACACAGAAGCAGTCAAAATGTCCATCAACCAATGAATGGATAAATAAAATGTGGTATATCCATACAATGGAAGATTATTCAGCCTTAAAAAGGAATAAAGTAGTGACGCATGCTACAACACGGAGGAACTTTGAAAACACGCTAAGTGAAAGAAGCCAGACACAAAAGCCTGTGTATTATATAATTCCACTTACGTGAAATATCTAGAACAGGCAAATCATAGAGACAAAAGGTGGATTGGTGGTTGCCAGAAGTTGGAGACTAGGGAGATTGAGGAATGATTGCTGATAGAAATAATGTTTCTTTTTTGGGCTGATGAAAGTGTTCTGGAATTTAATAGTGGTGATGGTTGCACAGTCTTGTGAATATACTAAAATGTGTACACCTGTGCAGTTATTTAAAAACATTTTTTTTAAGTTTCTTTATTTATTTTGAGAGAGACAGAGATGGTGCAACAGGGGAGGGGCAGAGAGAGAGAGGGAGAGAGACAGAATCCCAAGCAGGCTCCATGCTGTCAGCACAGAGCCTGATGCGGGGTTTGAACCCACAAAACCACAAGATCATGACCTGAGTCGAAACCAAGAGTCAGATGCTTAACTGACTGAGCCACCCAGGCACCCCTGTACACTTTAATTTGGCAAATTTTGTGGGATGTGAATTATTTTGGGCCAGGGGGCATGGGCAGTGTGGTAGGCCAAAAATTGGCTTCCCAAAAGATATTCATGTCCAGTCCCTGGAACCCATGAATGTTACCTTACTTGGAAAAAGGGTCTTTGCAAATGTGATTAAGTTAACGTTGTTGAGATGAAGGAAATAATCTTCGATGATCTGGGTGGACCCTAAATGCCATCACAAATGTCCTAACAAGAGAGAGCAGAAAGACAGCAGACACACAGAGGAGGTGGTGATGTGAAGCTAGAAGACTGGAGTGATGCAGCCAAGGTATGCTGACAGCCTCCGGAAGCTGGAAGAGGCAAGGAATTCCCTAGAGCAAGATTCTTCCCCAGAGCCTCCAGTGTGGCCCTGTCGACACCTTAATGTTGGACTTCTGGCCTTGTGAAACCAGAAACTGCTGTTGTTTTAGGTCACCAAGTTTATGGTAATTTGTTACAACAGCCCCCGGAAACTGCTACAGGGAGAATGAAGGGGGACTGCTAAGGGCACGGGTTTCTTTTGGAGTGATGAAAATGGCTGAACTCGACTGTGGTGATGGCTGCACAACTCCATGAATATGCTAAAACCGGTGCATGGTACCCTTTCTGCAGTTGACTCATGTGGCACGTGTATGGCATATCTCAGTGAAATTGTTGTCTTAAAAAATCTGTGTGCACGGTTGGTCCCAACTGCTGAGCACAGTGCATGCCTTGAAAGAGCACACAGAATATTTGAGCCTGGACAAATACTTCAAGCCCTCATGCTTGCCTGTAGGGCCCGGGCCTCGGGCGCTAGAGGACTCTGCAGAGGTGAGTGGTTGCTCAGCAGGTGGGGAGGGCACCTGAGAAGGCTTCCTGGAGCAGCTGGCCCTTCACCAGACAGTCAGGGCGTAGGTGCTGAGGGTGTGCTATGTGGCCAGCACCGTGCTGAGCACTGTGGGAAAAGCAAGGCAAGTAGCTGACAAGTCCCGTCCTCAAGAAGGTAGTGGTCTGAGAGGGAAGGGAAGGCTTAAACTCAAGCAACAATGAGACATCAGGTGCTCTATGGACTGGTCTGGACCTCATGAGCTGCAGGAATCAGAGGAGGGAAGAAGTCAGTGTGGGAGAAGTATTCATTGGCTCCCAATGGCTACACAGCTAAGGCTAGCGTGAAATAAGCCTCTTCAAATGGCTGAGGTGTACCGGTACACATTAACATCTGTGGTAGGCCTACACAAGGGGCATAAGCATTCAGTCATTTGGAAGTGAGTTGGAAACCCAACGAATCAGCATTTAGAACTAGTTAATCCTTGCCTTCCACCCTTGTGAATGGGTAACTTGGTTGTAGGGGAGGGGAGCAAACACAGGGCTTCAGGGCTGCTGCAGTGGGGATTTCCTCTTGTTACTGCCCCAGCCGCATCAGGGCTCTCCTGCCAAGGCAGGCACCTGGCTAACGGGAGACCTTACTTGCTGACGCTCTTGAGGTGAGCATGGGGAGCCCCACAGCCCCGCCGCCCATCTTCTTTCCCACCTCTGTGACGAGGCCCATCTCGGGGCTAGCAGTTAAAGACACAGGCTTCACACAGTGGACTGGATCCACGTTAAGTCCCAGGCTTCGAGGACTTCTTCAACCGTACTGATTAAAATGAAAATGCCAACATTGACTTGTTCCAGATGCCAACCTTGAAAACTGCTTCAGACCATGGATTAGACAGTCTGATTCTAAACTGTCATGGGGAAGATGCCCTCTAGAGTAAGGCCACTGGTCAAGTCTCCTTCCTGAGAGAGCCCAAGTCAGCACAGTAAATGCCGAGTAAATGGAGATGGGTTGGATGTTCCCTGCCCCTAGCTCTGGAGAACCCAGTTTTGGGCCTTTGTCAAACTCCCTCAACCTTGCCATTTAACCATCTCTCTGTCCATCCACCCACCCATTCACCCATCAATTCAAGCTTCTCTCTGCCCATAGTACTTAATGTCACCTGCTGTGTGGGGGGCACTGTGAGAAACACAAGGAAAACCCCAGTCCCTTCTCTCAGAGACAGAAGAGTTTAGTCAGAGATGAGCTGACACATACGAAGGGTCATGAAACAGTCTAAGATGGCGTATCATGATGGGACTGACGATATCATTAGTAGCAGCAATGAAAGACTAGAAAAGGGAAAAAGGTGGAGAGTAGGAGGAGGGAGCTTCATGGGGGGGAAACCTGGGCAGGCCAAGCGTAAGGGGCCATACACGGCTGGGATGAAAGGGAGGAGCAGGGAGATTAGGCCTACCCCTGAGGAGGGGTGTCCGCCAGGGGAGGTGGAGGTGTAGCCGGAGGGCCAGACAGGCTGGAGCAGATGCCGGGAGGCAAAGGCAGTGTTTGAGTGAGGGAGTATTACTGTGCCTTCTTTTTTCTGAGCGAAAATATTTTAAGGTTGCACGAGGCTGTTTCCAGACCACTTCATTATTTTTGGTCTTCTCCATACACTTCTTTACTTCCCCTCAGCAGAGCAAGAGCCTGGATTTTAATTAGTCATGAGAAACAAGTGTGGAACTGAAGCTTGGTTCAACTGCTGACTCTGCCATTCAGTTCTTCCTGAGGCTGCCAGAGCCCCTCTGTCCCTTGCCTCTCCTGACCCTTGGCCCTAGAGCCCATGGCTCTCTGCTCTTCAGGGCCAGCAGAGCCAGCACTCAGAGGTGGTTTCCTGGCGTGGCAGTCAGTGACAGGACTTCATGGCTATACCAAAGGTCATTTTCTCAGCCTTTACCACCAAACAGAGCTCCCCAGTGACCCTTACCCGAGACAAATGGCCCAGAGGAAGGTCCTTGTCCTAAGGAAAGAAAAGGGGTGACTTCTCCAGTTCTGAAGAACCCAGCAGGAAGTCTGGGTGGGGGAACATGGGTATTTGTGATATTAGCCTCTGTTCTTTACCTGAATATTTAAAAAATTTCATCAAAGAAGAACCAAATATGCTGGTTAGTGCTCTCAAGGGAAGCCCCAGCCCCAGCCCCTGCCCCAGCATGCACTGGGGCAAGTGCAAGGGGCGCATACAGCACAGACTACTGCCCACCCACTCACTGTTCCAAGTCTGTGTGCCTAGGCTACAGCCAGCCCTTCCCTTACACTCTCAACCTGGCCATGGTATTAAGTCTGGAGGGGAACTCTTCCTCCTCCTTCTTTTTCTGCTTTTTTTTTGTTGTTCATTTATTTTCGAGAGAGAGAGAGAGAGAGAGAGACACGGAGTGTGAGTGGGGGAGGGGCAGAGATCGAGGAGACACAGAATCCGAAGCAGGTTCCAGGCTCTGAGCTGTCAGCACAGGGCCTGAAGTGACGCTCGAACCCACGAACTGTGAGATCATGACCTGAGCCGAAGTTGGATGCTTAACGGACTGAGCCACCCAAGCACCTGTTTTGGTTTTTGTTTGTTTGTTTGTTTCTTTGTTTGTTTAAGCCCTGAGAGCTATTGTTTAGAAGACAGTACACAAGGAGGCAGAACCCAACCAAACACAGAGCTCAAGGGTTCTAACGCCCCAAAGGGCCCCTCAGAAGCTTCTAGACAGGGGTGCAAATAAACTGTTTGGTGTCCACACAAGTCTGGTATGGCTTATATGGTTTTTTAAAAGTCAGGAGATTTCTCATAAAAAATCTGAGTTGCTAGCATCATTTGAAAATTCAGAAAATTAGAACCTGGTGTCCTAGGCCTGCACTTTAATGTGGTAATAGATGCCTGGAGCACAGCAATGGCTCTGCTCTACAGGAGGCATCAGTGCATCCAGTCTGGGACGACCCTGCTGCCTCCCACTCACTCCTGTAGGCATGTGAGTTTCTGACTCCTACACCTGAGTACTGAGGAAGGCAGCTAACCCAGATCCAGCCCCTCATCTTCATAGACCAAGACTATCTACCAAAGCTGTCTGCTCACCAGTCTGCCCCTGGGGCTCTCTGGGCCTTCCCCCCTCCCTCCAACTCTCATGGCTTCGGTTTCCTCATCATCCCCCGTCTAATAGATCTGCTTCCTCATCCTGACTTAGCCAGACCTACTCGTCCCTTGGGACCTGACTCAGGTCCTGTGGTCTGGATTTTTCTAGCCCTCTGTGACCTTTCTCTGCTCATATCTGCACAGCACTCTGTATGCTGACAGATGGTGAAAGAGGGCATTCTGTAGCTGAGCCCCATGTCTTTGCTTTTCCCACGATCATCCATAAAGCAGCACTGGGCACACAGCAGATACCATCCACTTGGCACTTGATTAGAGTCATGTACTAAGCAATTTACTTAGGACTTGTGTTTCCCCGGGAAATCTCCAACACTGCAAGACTCAGGCACATACAGACAGAATAACTGTTGCCATTCTACATTTGAGGTTATTGAGCATTAAGGAAGTCACTCATTCAAGATCACACAGGTTCACGGTAGGGCCAGATACAAACCCAGGCTTGTCTGACTCCAGAGCTTATATTCTTGACCATTTTGCTAAGCCAACTATAAATGTTTAATGAACATATGGAGGGATGAGTAGACTGATTAATTTCATATAATCATATTTTTGCTCCCACCATCCATTCTTTGTCTTTCAGCCTCCCGCTCAGTGCCCCAGGAGGCTGACTTTATGGACTGTACTACCTAGGTTTCCTCACCACCTGGCTTCTGGCAGGATTTATGCCATGGGGAGGGAACACAGAATTTGGAGGGGAGAAAGAGAGAAGTTGGGTTTTTCTTTCCCACACTCTCCCCTGGGAGTCGCCAAGGTTCTGGAATGGCTGCGCCCCTCCCAGTTTAGCTCTTCTTGGGTTCAGGAACCTCCATTCCGTCTGCTTTCAGGGTGGTGGGGGCAGTAATACTAGTCTCTGGGTGCCTCAACATCACTTGCTGCTTCCCTCCACCTAGTGGTTCTCAACCACAAGCAGAGATGATATTGCCCTGTAGGGGACATCTGTCAATGTCTGACACATTTTTGGTTGTCAAGTCAGAGGAGGTGGTGGCTGGAGGCCAGGGATGCTGCTAGCTACCCTGTGATGCACATGATACCTCCTGCCTCCCCCAAATGTCAGTAGTACTGAGGTTGAGAAGCCCTGCCTTAGCTCTGCCCACAACCCTGCACAACTGTAAATAGTCCCTTTGATGAAGTCTCTCCACGTAAACAGTCTGGTAGGTGGATAGATGGAACTTTCCAATGTTCATCAGGAAAACAGGGGCCTGGGTCTCTATTTGGGGCACATGAGAAGGAGCTCATCTCCTCTCATTCCGCACCCCCCCCCCCCACAAGGCAATCCCTAGCTCCCCCCACGCCTCATCAGCTCTCTGGGCAGAAAGGTGGTAACAGGTGAAAAGCAGCCACTTGAGATGAATAGCTTATTACAGAGCACTTTCTGTCTGGAGGTAGAAACATTTTCCAGGTCTGAAGGGAAAGGATAAAAACACCACTGGAAATTCTAAAAATAGCTGGGGGGGAGGGGGAACCTTTCAAATATTAGTAATTTGCTTTTTCTTAATTTTCTAGCCATTTTTATTCAGAACAAATGGCCTGGGTTCCCCCAAAGTTCCTGCAGACCTAGCTCCCAAAGGCTGACACCCCCACAGAAGCAGTCATAACCCTGGTGCAAACATTTTCCTGGTTGACCCGTCATGAAACCAAATCCTTGGTTTTCATTTGAAAGAAAAGATACGTATTTTTAAAAACCTGTATTTTTAAAGTTAAAAAAGCTATAATTTAAAAAATGTGGGCCCACCTCAAATCACTGGGTAAATATATATATATTTTCCCCTAATTTTAAAAATGGATCCAGCCAACATGAATAAAAACAAACAAGCATTTCATATGAATTACAAGTGTGCATTTCTTCCTTAGGAGGGCCATACTTCACTGAAAAGGGGTTGATAAATTAAATTACAGCTGGTTAATAGTACACTCAGCTCAAAGCTTATAAAAATGCTTACAATTGTTCACTTCCAACCACACCAAAGAATGAGGAGTGGATTGAAACGAACGTCACTCTCAGGCAACAATGCCTGTGACAAAAGCTGGGTTCTCCTGGGGGCATTCAGTCTGGGGAGAAGGGGAGCACCATCCACCTGTCTAAACCTTTCAGGGTACCTGGTTATACCCAATTTTGTGCGCAGCTCACTGTCCTGTTTCTTGCGGCTACCTCCTAAGTCAGTGGGAAGGAGTAAGGTGCATGTGAGCTTTGTCCATGGCCGCTCCAGAGCAGGCTAATGAAGGCCTATCCCTGGAGCCCTGGTGTGTGACAGGGTCACAGGGTGAGGAGTGAGTTAGGTCCAGCCCAGAGATGCTCTGGACAACAGCATCCGGCCCATGCTTGACGCCCTTGCGCAAGGTGCGACCCTCGCCAGCAGCACTTCCCCTGCGCTCTGCCCGTTCCTCGGTGATTTTACTCTGCTGGGCCTCCCAAAGTGTTCAATCACCTCCGCCTCTTCGTGAAAGGTAAGCACCTTGCACTTAGGTCACTCATCCCAAAGCACTCCTGGAAGGCGCAATCTGAGTCCTTCTCCCCATCTCCCTGACACTGCTGGATGAGCCAGTGAGGAGGTTGAGTACAATGAGGATGCCTACAGACTGATATGCTGTCCTGGGGAGGGAGGTGGCACTGGGCAACTCGAGCTCTCCTTCTGCAATTAGCCTCCTCTTCCTCTGGGCAGAGTTCAAGGGTTCTGCAGACACATTCCATGTTCCTCAGGGACTAGCCTGGATCCTACTATTTCTCTTCTCCCTTTCCTTGAAGTCATTCCAGTTTTCTTTAGTTTATTTCAACGACTGGAACTTGTTAAAGGAAATTTCTTCTCAGCCTGAGCTCTGAAGACTGACTAGCTCCTTCTGAGTTCTTCCTAAGCTTCTCTGACCCTCAGCGCCACTCTCCACCCACCATATTGCCTACCTTGGTCCCCTACTCCCTATCTTCAACCCTTTCAGCTTACTCAAATAGGGCTTGATGTGGGAGAGAAGAAGAAACCAAATGGCTGATTTATTTCAGCAAAGCTGTCATGAGCACAAGGCACTGTACCAGCCAGAGGCCAGAGCTCCCCAGAACACATGTCCAATCTAGGCATGGGGCATGCAGTACCAAGCACAAGATGGGGGTCTGCCCAGCTCCCAACACACCCGTGGGCTATGGAAGGTAATGGCTACAGATGGTTCTGAAGTGAAACCGAAGACTAGAAATTTGAACTCAGAAAAATTCAGGAAGATAATTTTTGTCTCTTGAGGGCATTACCACTACCATCTCCCAGCCTTATTCAGAATCCAGAAAGCTCTCTCACTCTCAGGCTTTTACAGCTCTAAACAGAACAAAAACAGTCATTGCTAATATAGCATGTTCATCAAGGTATAAATGATTCCTAAAGTCACAAAGTGATTTTAAGATTCATAAACAGTGCTCAAAATGTTAAGCACTGGTGATTTCAAAGTTTCTGGAAATATTAATTTATTTTTGATGTTTATTTTTGAGAGAGACAGAGAGACCATGAGCAGGGGAGGGGCAGAGAGAGAGGGAGACACAGAATCTGAAGCAGGCTCCAGGCTCTGAGCTGTCATCACAGAGCCCAATGCAGGGCTCGAACTCACGAGCCTTTGAGCTGTGAGATCATGACCTGAGCCGAAGTTGCCCGCTTAACCGACTGAGCCCTCAAAGTTTCTGGAAATTTTAGATCTTGAAACTAAGTTCACTCCCAGACCCCTGTGGCCAGGACCCCCCACCAGCCTCCCTTGAATTACTGCCTACCTCCAGAGGCATTGGAAAGCACCTGTTGCCATGGCCCTGGGCTGATGGAAGCGGGGTGGCTGAGGCTGGAGAAGGCTGGGGTGAGGGAAGGGAAGGGAGAGACCACAGAAAAACCTCTCTTCAAGAACAAGCCAAGGAAGAGATAACAATTCAGAGAATATGGGGCAGTGAGTTACTTGTGTTTTTAGCCAACTAAAAAAAGGAGAACAGATCAAACTGTTGCAGGTTGGATTTAAACTAGCTGCTAGGGAAGTGCCTGGGTGGCTTGGTTGAGGATCTGACTTTTGATCTCAGCTCAGGTCTGGATCTCAGGGTTGTGAGTTCAAGCCCCACATTGGGCTCCATGCTGGGCTTGGAGTCTACTTAAAAATATAATTAAATTAGCTGCTAGGAAGGGTGGCTGGGTGCTCTGAGGCTTCAGAGCCCATTGCCCAGAAGGGTCCACTATTTCTTTCCTTTCAGAACCAGTCTTTGATGGGAAGGGTGGGAGGGAGGATTAGAAGGAAGAGGAATTCTGGGAAGAAGTGGATTGGTTTTGACCTTGAGGATGTTTTGATCTTGCCATGAATGTCACTGCTAAAAATAATCAACATCCAACTAAGCCAACAATGGTTAAATAGCACACGATAAATTCCACAACAACTGACCAAAGAAATCATTTTGTTAGTAACACTGAAAACTGCAAATAACAGCAATAACAATGGCAATGGGGAAAATGCAAGTTGATGGAAACACACATTAGAAAATATAGAACTGATGAGATTTAAACCCGGGTATGGTAAAACTCTTACTGACTAAAATTTGACCAAAAAAAAAAAAAAAATCAAGTCTTTATTGTTAAATTTACACTTAAATTTAACAGAGCTGACACTTAAGAAAATAAGGGAGAACATCAGAAATGGTTTAACGGCTCCGTGTAGAAAACTGATCAAGGAATGAAACTAACTTGATGGGAGTTACACCAGAAAAGAATTTCTTGATGAAAATTAACCAATGTTGGCATAATTCAGATGAAAAAATGCATTATTTAGCTAGAATTTCTGACTGTAGTCCTCCATCAAAAAGGAGCAGTCTGGCATGCGTCCACAACCTGTCCCTGAACTCACCTCTCACCTCTTACCCGACGGGAATCTCCGGCAGTGTGTGCGGTGCTCTGGAGCCCCGGGGCCTTCTGAAGCCCTCTCCTCTGCGTGCAGGTAGTGGACCTGACAACGGCAGTCAGTCTCCCATCCTCGCTGCCTCTCCTAGGACCACCCTCACCCATCGTGTTTTAAGAGCATTGGTAACCTTCTGACCAGCCCCCTTGCTTCCAGTTTTGTCTTCCTCTCCTCCAAGCCATCCTCTTCCACCCTGTAGTCAAGACAATCCCTCTAAAGCCCCCTTTTATAAAAGCCCTCAGTGGCTCCACAAGGCCTGAGTTTCCCAATTCCTCAGCCTGAAGGACTCTTTCTGCTTGGATCCCCTGCCCCATCGTTAGAGGGACAAATGAGTCTATAGCTTTCCTCTATCACTCCTCCATCACCAGTAGAGCGGCCGTAACAGCTTTGGGGGTTTTAGGTTTACACATTCCTTCATTCTGGACAACTGAGTTCCTTTCTCGATAAATTCTTCCCCTGCCTTGGTCCAGTCTTCTTGTGGCCCCAGATCCCTTTAGCATCCTATCTCTTTCCAGATTGTCTTTCTTCTGATTTCCAGCATCTCTTTGGTGACCTTACTCACTTCCAGAGAGACTCCTGGCTTCTCAGCCTTACTCTTTCAGTTTCTTTCCAGATCTAGCAGGATGAGGTCAATGTGTCTTGGGGGCTGGGGCTGGGGTGGTAGATGCCTACTATTCCTTGACAGAACAGACCCAGGAGAATGCCCATCAAGAAGGGACTTCCAGGGGCTCCTGGCTAGCTTAGTCGGTGGAGCATGTGACTCTTGGTCTTAGGGTTGTGAGTTCAAGCCCCACGTTGAACATAAAGCTTACTTAAAAAAAAAAAAAAAAAAAAAAAAAAAAAAAAAAAAAAAAAAAAGAAGGGACCTCCAGTTCTTCAAAAAGTTAAACACAGAATTACTATATTATGCAGCAATTCCACTCCTAGGTATATACCCAGAAGAACTGAAACCACGTACTCAAATAAAAACTTTATATCTATGTTCATAGCAGCATTCCTCACGGTAGCCAAAAGGTGGAAACAACTCAAATGTCCATCAATGGGTGACTTGATGCACAAATGTGGGACATCCATGCAAGAGACTATCACTCAGGCATAAAAAAAAATGAAGTACTGATATATGCTACAACATGGATGAACCCTTAAACATGAAATACCCAGAACAGGAAGAGTCAGAGACAGGAAGCAGACTGGTGGTTGCCAGGGGCTGGGAGGAAAGGGGAGGACAGGGAGTGATTGCTTAAGGGACATGGGTGTTTTTGGGAGGCGAGGGAGCATGATGAAAATGCTCTGGGACTAGATAGTGGTGATGGTTGCACAATATTATGAATGTACGAAATCCCACTGCATTTACACTTTAAGATGGTTAATTTTATGTTAGGTGTTTCACCTCCATAAAAAAGAAAAATACAAAAAATAAAGGAGCTCCTTGGGGATGCAGCCAGAGAATGTGCCAAAAACAGAGGATGGCAGGTGATTCAGTTCTGCGCCTCTATGAGTTTAAGAAAAGGGGGTGGGTAAGAAAGACCCTCTTCAATGAGTTGTGCTCCCCAGGACACACTTCTCCAAGACTAAACCTGAGCAGGGGTGTGAGGGGTGGATAAAGGTACACATGGGGGTTAAACGAGGCGCACACGGGACTAGCCCTCCCTCCTGCTGCTGGGCTGGGATCATACAAGGATGAGAGGTTTAAGACTTGTGAGGACTGGAGAAAGGTGGCAAGCCTAGGAGGGTGGTCTGAATAGCCGCTGATGAGGGAACCCGTGCTTTCCTGCACGTTTGGTAATAAAGCAAGACATGTTATGTCTAAAAGCACCTGCAAGGTAAAGCTCATATGTAAGTGGATCTCGTGAAATAGAGTTTTATTCAGAGAGCAGAGATCGGATCACAAAGCTGCAAGGAGAAATCTCTTTACCCGAATTACACAGACCCACTTGTCTGGTTTCCATTTCATTGCCTGAGTCTGTTTTATAGTTGTGCTTTTTCATGAGAGCTTTTAAGGGAGGCTATTCCCTGACGTCATGAAAAAAAAATGTCCGAATACAATCACATTACTGAGCAGTGCTTTTGGAAAAGAACACGGTCACGAAGCTCGCTGGTGTCCTGTTTCTCTCCCTTTAAACCCATCTGTCTGCTCTCTCAAAGCAAAAGCTGCAATCCCAGCTCTCCCGGTCCCTCTATCCACCATTGCGCCCGGTGGCACCAACGCTGGAAACGCACACGTCACAGTGTGCTCCCCGAGCAGAAGGGGTGGGTGGGCCGGCAGGGGGGGTGTCCGGTTGGGGCATGCCCGGCACCAGCGCCCAGTTGTGAGCCAGCGTGTCTAATGCTGCATATCCTACAATCAAGGTGAGGGAACAGAGCCCCCATCTACTGGCTTTTCCAGGAATCTACTCAAACCTCCTTCCCACTTCCTCCCTTATGCGAAAGCCTTCTTCAGACTTGCCCCAGGCTTGGGAATGAGTTTTCTTAAAAGCTATTATGAAAAACATCTCTTCTCAATCAAAATCTGTTCTACCATGAACAACTACTCCACTTTTTTCAACCTTGGCCCGTTTCTTCCTCCTCCTGGAAGAATACTCCTCACTTTCCAGTAGAAGCTGTTTCTTCTTTCCCTCAGTCTCTGACTCAGACAGATGAGCCCCTCCTTCTGCCACTTGTAGACAGCCCTCGCTCCTTCTCTCTCAACAATGTGTCTTCCCTTGAAGCCCATTATAGCCGCATCCCCGTTTTTGTTAACTTCAGCTAGAGACCTGGCCTGTCTCAGTGACACGGAGTCATTGCCAGCCCACTGGTGACTTCCACACCTGTAAAGATGTCTCTGCCAGTGTATTCGGGTGCACCATTCTGCAACCTCCTCGATTCCAATGCTTTCCACCTCCAATTTCTCTCTGCTCACAACAGGCCTGACAGCATCTGAGAGCTTGTTATTCCTTAGAATGGTTTCAACCTCAAGACCTCAAGTTCTAAGTCTTTTCATCACTTTTAAATGAACACCACCATCACCAACATTCAGTGAGCACTTACTACGTGTGAGCACTGTCATAAGTACCTCATATGTATTAATTACAACGAACTTCTGAAGGTTTTATGAGCCTCATTTTATAAACAAGGTAAGCGGAGAAACAGGTTAGGATATGGGATTTAAACCACGGATCACACACCATGTGGCCTTTCTAATATCCCCAACACAACTGTTTAACCTTCTATTTCTTCCACTGAGACAACCCCCTCACACATCTCTGACCACATCTTGGACTCTGCCTCCTCTCTGAGGCTGTCACTTGCCTTTCTTTACATACCCTGGGCTCCCTTGGTCTGCGATGCTCTTCTCGCCCCCAACCCCCACGTCAAGTTGACCTTCGGCCAGGCTCAATGGCGCTCCATAACCATCTCTGCTCAAACCAGGTCACTACTCTACTCTGCGCCAATTCTAGCTGAAGAGACGCGGGACACTGATTAGGCTCTCCATAATTCAAGCTATTTAATCTCAGCTGGCCTCCCACTGGCCCCTGGCAATTCTTTCATTCATTTTTTTTAATGTTTTTTTTTTGTTTGTTTTTTGTTTTTTGTTTTTTTTTTTTTTTTTTTTTTTAGAGAGAGAAATAGAGATAGGGAGGGGCAGAGAGAGAGAATTCCAAGCAGGCTCTGCACTGTTAGTGTGGAGTCCTATGTGGGGCTCGAACTCATGAACCATGAGATCATGACCTGAGCTGAAATCGAGTCGGATGCTTAACCACCTGAACCACCCAGATGCCCCTCATTCATTTGACTCCTAACTGAACCTCTAAATGAACTGTTTCAACCTTCTCCCTGTCCCTGTATCCCACTCCCTAACCACTCATTCTTACAGATAATCTTGTCTTCCGCAAAGGATATTCAACCTAAGCTCAAACTTCTGTCCTCCCTAACTTCAAGATTCCTCTAATTATTCTTTTTGAAACATTAACTTAAGGCAGAACAGGGTCTAAGAAATGTTGTCTTAGGACAAGATAGTAATGTTAATATTTATACGAGAGATAGCCCTGGAGAGGGAGGAGAGCCTAAAGACACACGGGAGAAATGGACATCATGGCTGGATAAAGGTCATGGGGAGGGCATCAGGTGCTTCGTGAAGAATGTGTGGAAGTGAAGGGTTTTTTTTGTTTTTTGTTCTTTTTTTTCTCTGAGTTTGAAGCAGGGAGGAAGAGAAGATGGATGTTATTACAGGGTGGCCTCCTACTTCTGAACTCCTTGAAGTTGGCTTCTGACCATCCTACTACTGGACCTTCTTTCTCAACTCTCCATTCTGACATTTTCTCAGTCCCTTTCCTCCTTGATCTGGTCTTTTGACAGTGTTTGACATGGCTCACCAACCCTGTCCTCTTGATAGGTTTTCCTTATGTGCGTTTCATGACAGTGGAACCTCTTGATTTTCTTGATGAGTCTTCGTTACTTCCTTTGCCAGCTACCCTCCAAAACTATTACAATGGTCTCCTAAGAATGGGTTTCTCTCTCTCTCCCTACCCCCAATCCACCCATTTACCTCCCTCATTCATTACATATTTATTGAGCCCCTACCATGTGCCAAGCACATGGCAATTATTAAACCGTAGCTGAATTAATCTCAATGCATAGTTCTGATCACTATTCGTTCAGAAATTTTTACTGGTTCTCTGCCGCAAATGATATCCAGATTCTTTGGCCTGGTACTCCAGGTTTTAGTGGACATCTGTTGTTTCTGTGGCCTAGCTTCCATTCACCTTCTCTGGATAATGGTACCCCACTCTCCCCCTAGAGCCAGCCCCTCCATGTCTTTTAGCTATGTGGTTTTGGTGGGGCTAGCCTTACTTCACACTCTAGGCATGGGCTCTTGCCCCAGGTCTAAGCCAATCAGGGCATCATGGCCCCTGACTCAGAGATGGATTCTGGGATGGGCCTGGAACCCAATGGCAGCCATTAAAAGAGCATTTAAGGGGAGCCTGGGTGGCTCAGTTGGTTAAGCATCTGACTTCGGCTCAGGTCATGATCTCACGGCTTGTGGGTTCAAGCCCCAGGTTGGGCTCTGTGCTGATGTCTCAGAGCCTGGGGCCTGCTTCAGATTCTGTGTCTCCCTTTCTCTCTGCCCCTTCCCCATTCACGTTCTCTCTCTCTCAAAAATCAACAAACATTAAAAATAAATAAACAAATAAGCATTTAAGAGTAAAGGAACTTTATTGACACAGGCCTCAAAATAAATGATGATGTAAAGGCCAAAGCTGCTGCAGCCATCTTGTAACTCCAAGGGCAGTGAGAGCCTACCTTAAAACAGAACGAACTGAAGAACAGAGGGGAGAGAAACCAGGTCCTTGGGATACTGTTTGAGGCCTTGAATTGTGGCACATGTGAAGCCAGCACTAGCTCCAGAATTCTCATTTACGTGACCCAATATGCCCCTCTGTGCCGAAGTGGGTTGGGTCAGACAGACTCTGTGACCTTTGCGCGTGTGTCAGTCCTGCTTGATCCAGAGGTCCTCCACTGCATCCTGGCCCCATCTTACCTCACCCTACTTGTTCACTTCACACTTGTACTATACTAATTTATTCCTCTTCTGAACAGGCCTCATACTTGGCCACCCCTGTCTTTCTGGAATGTCCCCCATCTTTCCTCATTGGAATCATACCTACCCTTTAAGGTCCAGTTCTAATGAACTTTCCTCCAAGTGGCCATTTTTCTCCAATTTCCCCCAATCACAAATGTTAAAATATACAACCAAACGAACAAAAAATGACACAGAGAGGGGTGCCTGGGTGGCTCAGTCAGTTAAGAGTCCAACTTCGGCTCAGGTCATGATGTTGTGGTTCGCGAGTTCGAGCCCCCTGTCGGGCTCTGTGCTGACAGCTCAGAGCCTGGAGCCTGCTTCAGATTCTGTGTCTCCCTCTCTCTCTCTCAAAAATAATAAACATTAAAAAAAATGACAAAGAGAAACAGGGCCCAAGGTGGGTAGGGTGCTCCAAACTGATATGCAGAGCTGGGTTCCAACAATCATACCCATCATCCCTCAGGGCTGGGGACTTGTTTTCCCCATCTTCCCACTGGTCTAAAATCTCTGCTTCCGACCCTCCTTGGCCCAACATTTTCCAAAAAGTTTTCCTTGGGGCACGGAAATGTGAATAGATATTTAAAATAGATATTTTTAGATATCTTTTTAGAATGTGAATAGATATTTAAAACAAAACAAAACAAAACAAAACAAAAGGAAAAACCTCCAAACTCCAAAACCAACCAGAGGTTAAAACAAAAGATTTGGCTATTAAATAAGTTTGGAAAATTCTGGGTTAAACAAAGGTTTTTTGTTTGTTTGTTTGTTTGTTTGTTTTAAATGCAGGCAGTGCGGGTGGGGGCAGGGTATGTAGCCTTTCTCCCACTTACCCATAAAACAGGTACCAGTGCAGAAGGAAGTGCCACATTCTTCCCTGCAGACATGCTTCAGGGTTTAAGGGAGTGCGGGTTATTTTATATACACATATAAATACCCTATCCTTTGTTCAAGGTGCCTATTTGCTCTGCACAGTGACTATTATGAACACAGAAAACTGTTCATTGTTAAATATGGCATGCTAAGTGGTTTTGCTTTCTGGCAAATCTCCAAACCATAATTATTAAGGGACTCAAACTGCTGAGGAATTCTTGGGTTACAAGTGGCTTTGATCCTGCTTCTGCCTACTTTCCCTGACCCGAATTTCCACGGGCGTGGCAGATTCTCGTTGTTTCTCACTGCTGAGGGGCAACGAGCTTCGAAGGTGAGGAGTGAACAGAACTCCCAGGTGACCGGGGCTTGGGCCCCACGACAATGGAGATGAGGCCCTGGCTAAATCTCTGTGCCTTTCGGAGCCCCAGATGGCTGTAACCAAGGGAATGCGCGGGATCTGTCCAAGATCGGAGTCGGAATGCTGTGGCCTCTACGATTCAGTTTCCCACACACTCCGGGAACCCAGATTCTTCAGCCTCACTCATTACCGGGTTTCCAGCTGGGATAAAGCCTCCCGTACTAGACGGCTGACAGGACTTTGCTCAGCAAAAGGCCATGGGCCTCGGGCGGGTGAGGCTTTGTTATTTTATTCCCATCAAAGTCGAGAGATCTGATCCAAAATTCTTTGTGCCGCCACTTGGCAAGGGTTGACCTCCAACTCACATAGCTGTCTCCTCCGCAGAGTGAAGGAGACACCTCCACTCAGTCACTCAGTCTTAAACCGTTAGGTCAAACTTTTCAAAGAGCCAAACTCCTTTCTACTGAAATATATGATGAAATGTCAAGGGGGACATATCTATTCCTTTAGCTTCTTTTAAATTTTCCCCTGCCTGGAAGGAGAGATAGCAAAGAACACCCAGATGTTTAGGAGTCCATGACAGAAGGAAAAAAAGACACCTTCAAAATAAAGTGGCGAGGTTTTCTAATCAGGTGAAGGAGAAGGATTCTATCACTGACAGCAAGTTTCTGGCTTTCCAACATTAAAAAATATCATTTAGGGGCACCTGGGAGGCTCAGTCGGTTAAGTGTCTGACTCTTGATTTCTTCTCAGGTCATGATCTCACAGTTCATGAGTTCAAGCCCATGTCAGGCTCTGCACTGAAAGCATGGAGCCTGCTTGGGATTCTCTCTCTCCCTTTTTCTGACCCTCCCCTGTTCACTCTCTCTCTCTAAAAAACAAAACAAACAAACAAACAAACAAAACCCTTGGAAAACAAAAAACCAAAAAATATCATTTAGCATTTGGATTGGGGATGGAACTATGTTCACTTTTTGACTCTTGTTTTTATTCATATTTTCATACAGCTTTTCTGTAAGACATACGGGTACTCCCATTTTACAGATGACAAAACTGAGGCCAAGAGAGTAGAAGCAACTAGTTCAGGATAGAGGCGACTCCCTGACTCCCAGATTACTATTCTCTCTCCAAGATGGCACTGCCATTCAAAGCTCTGCTTCCCAGATGGGAAGGCACCTTCTGGGTCATGGTCCCTCCACTGGTGGGGGCAGAGCAGGGATGGAGAAACAAGGACAGGCAGGGAGAGGATAGGAGAAACATAGGCATTGGACTCCCTCAGGGCAGCGACTAGAAAACATAGGTTCTGATTCAGGGGGAGCTCAGAGAATTGCCTGACCCCCATTCATTTGGGGGAGGAAACCAGAATAAAGTTGCCTTGGAGAGGCAGAGAATGGAAGCAGAAGGACACTGGGGCCCTAGTTATTAGCCGCAAACCATGCTCTTCACTGTCTTTTAGAGGCGGCTTCCTGTTGGGAAGGAGTCAGGTGATCAATCACAAAGGGGAGAGAGCTGCACTCTGCTCTGGGCAGCTGGGCCCAATGCCAAAGGCAAGGCTTTACCAGTACAAGAGGCTTCTGAGCCCCTTCTCCCCTGAATGCGTCAACTTAGCAGGCCCCCTTCTGTCCCCCATTCCAATCTCTCCCACTGTCACTGTTTCCTGCTGGCACCCATCTTAGGAAGATGCATATGAATTCACTCTGGAAATGGGGGGGACCTTTTTTCTAGCTCAAGGTGAATGAAGGTCAATGATTCACACAGCTAAAAATGAACTTAAGGCCACCTATCAATAAAGGGAAAATGAAACACACACAGAAAGTTAAATTCCTCTGCTGTTTAAATTACAGCAAGGAACATAAAACCTTATTTAGTAATTATAACCAACACTCAAATATGTAAACTTTAATTACATGTTACGGGCCAGCGAGAGCAAAACGAGGAAAAAGGAGAAGTGAGGGTAGGGGAAAGCCACAGACTAAAAGAGAGGAAGCCAAGAGGCAGGAAGTGAGGCAAAACTCAGAAGTAGGGAAGCACGTGAGTGGTGGGAGGGGGGAACGGGGGGGGGGGGTAGGCACAAACAGGGTGATGGGCGGGGCGGTTCAGGAGGCTCTGGGTGTGAGGGGCTTGTGGGTAACTAGCACTTCAATTCCTACCGATCTTCACCCTTCAACTTTCAGATGTCCCCTCTTGGAATGGGGGAGCCACAGGAGCCCACTGGACTAGAAGTGCTGGATTAAACGGAGGACACCCAGTTAAATTTGAACTTTGGATAAACAATGAATAACCTTTTAGCATAAGTGTGTCCCAAATATTGCACACTTACACAGAAAATATTGTTCGTGGTTCATGTGAGATTCAAATTTATATATTTGCATATTTATTTGCTAAATCTGGCAACCCTACACTGAAGGTCAAACCATTCGTTGGACCAAAGCCCCACTGGCCAGTATTTACACTGATGGGGGCAGAAATCAAGCTGAAGGTCACTTTTAGAAATGAGAAGCAGCACAGAAGTTTTGCTAGCAGGATAGGAAGCAGCGACTGGAAGATCTCAATCCTTGAGCTTTATATCCTCCTCAAGCTGTTTATTTCCTGCCATCCTTCTCCACTACCGCTAAGGCTGTTGGCTCCTCTCCCTTCCAAAGGGTTACAGAGACTAAAAAGAGTAACTCTACACATGCTTATGTTGGGACTGTGGGTAACTTGGCTGGTGTGCGGCCTCCTGAAGATTCTGGAAGATTCTGGAGGCTCTGAGGTGGAGTGAGTTTGCAGAACACTAAGGAACAAGTAAAGCCAAAACAAAACCTAAGTTCTAGGGTGCTAAAAAAAAATCTTCAGGATGCCTGGGTGGCTCAGTCGGTTAAGCATCCAACTCTTGGTTTGAGCTCAGGTCATGATCTCATATTTGAGTTCGAGCCCTGCGTCAGGGTCTGCACTGACAGCATGGAGCCTGCTTGAGATACCCTGTCTCTGCCCCTCCCCTACTCTTTCTGTCTCTCTCTCAAAATAAATAAATAAACTTAAAAAAAATCTTAAACTCAATTTTAGTCACTATAACGTTCCGAGTGACAGGACTGAGCCCATGCCACCATGCTCGTGGGAGAGGGGCAATGAGATGTCGACAGGGGCCCTCCCTGCTGCCCTTGCAAAGGGGCCAAGAGGTCATCTTGGGGCTGAAGCAGAAAGAGCTGCCAGTCCTGAGTCCTGATCTGTGGACTCCGGGCTGGATCTGGCAAGGTTACAAATTGAGACAACGGAGAAGGCACCTGCTCTTCTGCTCACCACTGTCCCTGCTCTTTACTGTGACCGCACATCTAGCTGGCTCTCATGCTCCATGCCAGGTCCCCGTGGGCACCAGAGACCGCCATTTGTAACATATGGCCTTCTAGACTTTAAAAAAACTGTATATTTACCTCTAATAATAACTTAGTTTTTCAGACAACTACATGTCATGGGCACTGTTGCCCGTCTGTTCATACAGATCTACTTCATTGTTTTTAACTGCCTCATGCTATGCGCATGTAATGTAAGTTTATTTAATTCTCTGAGTTGTCATGTATCTTTGCGCATGTGCACATATTTCTGTAAGATCAATTCCTCTGGGACTACCTGAATCAATTAGTAAAAATATTAAAAATTTCTGAAGATACCATTAAACTCCCTTTAAAAATGTGCTGATTTAGAGCCACAGGGTGACTCAGTTGGTTGAGCCTTGGACTTCAGCTCAGGTCATGATCTCGCAGTCTGTGAGTTCGAGCCCCGCATCAGGCTTTGTGCTGACAGCTTGGAGCCTGGAGCTTGCTTCAGACTCTGTCTCCTTCTCTCTCTGTCCCTCCCCTGCTCATGCTCTCTCTCTCTCTGTCTCAAAAATAAATACACGTTAAAAAAAATAATAATTTACTGATTTATAGCCACTCCAGCTGCTATGATCACATCTTAGCAATCCTGGTGAGAATGGTCTTTTTATTCTTTGCCTGTAAGATGTGGGGAGAATGACAGGGCCCTGTTGTGTGGTAGACATTTATTACTATTCAGGGTGAGTGTGTTTTGTCTTATGTGTACCATTCTTGGCTGTTTTTTCTTCCACACAGTGCTTGCTTTTTATCTTTTATTTCTATTATCTTCACTATTGATTTTGAAAGAATTCTTTGCATATTTTGGAGAAAACTTTAATTGTCTATAACATTTCAAGTATTTCCTCTGAGGACAGGTTCATCTGCTTAAACACTGATAGTGATTTCATCTGTTTAGGCCTAAAAGGAGTCTTTTAATTTTTGTTTTGTCGTTGGCATAACTTATTTAGAAGACTGTGTATAAATATCCAAGTGGCATTTTTTGTTATATTTTTATTTTAAATGTCAAGTTCGCTTATGATTTGGTTAGAATGTGGCCTAGAAAGATTCTTACCTTATGGAATTGAGATTTTTCTTAGGGGCTCAAAATATAACCAATTTTTGCACATGTTTTGTAGCTCTTTGAAATGGACGCTTATTTTTGTCTGCAGAGTACATATCCAAGCTTTTATTAAAAACATTTTTTTTTAATGTTGATTTATTTTTGAGAGAGAGAGAGTGAGACAGCATGAGCGGGGCAAGGGCAGAGAGAGAGGGAGACACAGAATCCGAAGCAGGTTCGAGGCTTGAGGCGGGGCTTGAACTCATGAACCCCGAGATCATGACCTGAGTTGAAGTCAGACACCTAACCGACTGAGCCACCCAGGTGCCCCCATATCCAAGCTTTTAAATACAACATTTTATAAACTTATTTATGTTTGGTCTGCCTGACCTCATAAATTCTGAGAAAGACAGGTTAAAGTATCCTACTATGTTTGTGATATTAACAGGTTTCCCTAATATTTTTTACAGTGGTTTTTGGAGGGGATTATACTTTGATGCTATTTTACTTGATGTATAAAGGTTCGTGCTTGTGACAAGTTCTTTGTGGATCATACCCTTTTACCATTATCATCATCCAGTGTTCCCATTCCTGTATATCTTTCTACTTGTCATCTGAAATTTTAGTTTGCCTACTATTACTATTCCCAGCCCTTTCGTTTGGTTGTCATTCGCCTGCAGTCGTCTTGTTCATCCCTTTATTTTCAACCATTCCACGTCGTTTTCAGTATAACTCTTGTATCAACGTGGCGTGTGGCCAGATGTGCTCCTTTCTTCCTGAGTAAGAGAACCCTAGGTGATGTGCCCAGGCCAAAAGAATGTATTTCTTTGCACGTCTTGCAGCCAAAGAGGACCATATTACTAAGTGAGAGGTCCACAGAAATGCCTTGTGGGGCCTTGGGAGGGCCCCTTCAAATGGAGAGGTCTGGAGCCCTCCTCTCCTTTCCTCCCCTTCTTCCCATCTGCAATGAGGATGAGATCGTTAATTCTTCCTGCAGCCATTTGGGACCAAGAGGTGCCCCTGACAATAGAGGCCACATGCCAAGACAGTGAAGCAGAAAAACACAGGAAGCCTGGGCCTGGGGCCTCATGACTGAGAGCCGCTGATCACCCTGGACTCCTCCTTATGGACACCATAAACTTGAGAGAGAGAAACTTCCACTGTTTTGGCTTTTCTGTTATGTGTAGACATCAGGACTCCCGAAAGATACATCAGATTTTGACCCCCCACTCCCCCATTTTGGGGAAAAACTCAATTTAAGAGTTATTGTCATTTTTCCTTTAATATTTGAGTCTCAATTTCTATTACAGTGATATTAGTAGTTACATTAAAATTCTTAACCAACACATTTGGGCATTTATGTTTCAGGAGACTTACTTTAGGATCTTGCTGCTCTGGGTCTGGTCCCTTGACCAGGTGCATCAACATCACCTGGGGGAGTTGGTAAGAAATGTGAAATCTCGTGCCCTCCCTGAACCTACTGAATCCGAAGCTCGTGTCACAAGATCCTCAGATGACCCGTGTATACACGGGGGTGTGGAACCACTGCTTTAGGGGGCACTGGCATCCCCTCTCCTCTTCTGGGTAATGTGTAGTGATTTCCTGGGTTCCCAAAGACAGCCAAGTCCTTGGCAGGGCATTCTTGGCCCCTGAGATGGCCCTCTCTGGTTTAGCTCTTGTCCTTCCTCTGTCCCACCATCATCCACTCCTTCCGAAGGCTACTTCTACAGTTGCTTAGGTGTGTCACGGCACTCCCTGGGCACATACTCAGCCTTCTCCTAGTAGCCCACCAGTAGCTACCCCCTCTTCCTTGCACACACAAGTCCAATTTTGTTCTGGGAGGCGATGTGTGCACCTGCAGGTGATATGCCTAGCCCCTTCTGGTACCTTTGTAGCTAAGATGGCCACGTACCTAGTCCTGGCCAAGGAGACATAACAGAGATGGGCTTTGGGGGACATATTCTCTTCCTGGATGAAAGGAACCTTGGGATAAGAAAATTTTATCTTCTTCCCCCTTCTTTCCTACCTAGAATGTTGGGGAGATGGCTGAAGGTACAGCTGCAATCTTGTAACCATGAGAACAAGCATGAGGCCAAAAGCCAACATGCTGAAGATGACAAAGCAGAAAGACAGAAAGAGCCAGGCCTTTGGGAATCTGTTTCTCTATACCCCCACCTCCTTTCTCTTCTCATCTGCTCCAAACTGATGGCTTCATCTTCAACTCTCCTCGAGCTGGTATAACATGGAATTGAAGTATATTCTAGCCCATTAGCTACATTATACTATATTCCTTATTTTCAATTTATAGTAACAGCTGCATTAAGCCTTTCCTTATAAATATTCACACCCATCTCCCCAAATCTCCCTGCCCACCAAATCCACCACTCGAGAATGAGAACAGTGGGCTTTTAGTTCTCTGAGACTTGGAAATTATTGTCCCCCCTGGGTTAGAGCCAGCCAGCTCCATCTAGGCCAACCTCCCCACCCTCTCCCATCCCCAGGTGGCCGGCCCTGGTTCTCACAGGCTATGTCAGGGGGCACCTCGCCTATTGGGACTGGTATTTTTAAATTTCTGTGGTTTCTGGGGAGTGGATGTTGTAAAATGGAGTGAAAAGAAATTGAAGTTTGAAATTTGGTGAACTTTCCCCTGCCCCTTACATGTGAATAATGACTTGCTGATAGAAGCGGCCTTTTCAAAGATGAAAAACAATCTAAGATTTATGGACAAGTCTGTTAAAAAAGACCCCGCACTGCTGGTAGCCAAGGTGGGAACGTCAGGAGATTCCCAGATGCATTCTGGTTGGAGGGAGGGAAGGACAGGGAGGAGCCTGGGGGAGAAGAAGGAAAAAAGACGACGGGAGGGGTTGGAACTGGCCAGAGAAGAACTAGGGAAGGTCAGCACTTGGGAAGATTTCTTATGCCCGTTTTCTAAGCTCTATAGTAGCATGAACGTGACAACCATTTCCAGCAAATGGTGGTGAATGAAACAAATGAGACTGCTTCACTGCCATTGTTTTTACGAAGTGCCACTTGCACACACCTTCTGCATGGATGGTGAGGGAAGATGGGGGCCAGGACAACTGTACGTATGTGGATGAATGAACCCTTTACAGCGAACTGGCAATTCTGCTTCTAAGTGTTCTGACCCCCTCACTGTGTGCTTGGGAAGCCACCAGAAAAGTATTCCTGACAGTTTCTCAGGGTCAAGTCTACATTACTTGGTCAGCATTCTGCTCCTTGTTGGACCAGTCTTTCACAGAAACTGCTGTCCCCTGGTCCCTCCTGTCCCTCCCCCAATGGCCAGGGGTGCAGGCAGGACACTCGCGGGAGCAGTCCCCACACTGTGCATCTGGACAGCCTCCTGCGTCTTGTGGGGGCAGAGCCAACATTTTTGAGTGTATATTTTACAACCGCAGCTTCAAAGTATAAAAATAGAGTGTGAAAAATAAAAACAGGACCCACAAGCAGAGCCTCAGTCGCCCTGCTGGTTAGAGAGGTTAGAGAAATAATAAAATGAGAGTAACCAAACTGAAAGCTTGAAGAGGGCTCACTTGCCTCGGCAACGAAATTCCAGGGCCAGACCTGTGCACGCTCTCCTCAGTGCTGAAGGCAGCTCGGCTCCCACTTAAAACGTCTGTTAGCACTCCTGTCTCCCCTGGGGAGTTATGTACGAAGGAAGGTTTTCTGGCCAGACTGCCAAGCCAGGAGTCTTTCACAGGGACCGACCCAGGCAGGAGGCGCGGAAGGAAAAGCCCACAAAGGCTGTGGGTCGAGGTGCCGCCCGCTTCTGCTTCTTCAAACACACCCAAGCTGGAACTCAAAACCTGAGAACAACCCGCATCCTTTTCCAAACAAAAAATCCAATCTTCTATGTCAGGTTCCATATATTTTCCTACCTCCATGCCCCATCACAGCCCCTCTCCACAGCAGAAATCAATTTGCTTAATGGAGTAGGTTGGGGGGGGGGGGTCTTCCTCCTCAAAGCTCTCATTGGGAACAGATTAAGGAGGAGGGGGCAAGAATAGGATTTTTCTTTTACTTTTGAAACAAATTAGCACACTTGCGACTTTGAGGCAGAACCACTCTGCTCCATGACTGGCTTTTATTTATTTATTATTTATTTATTTATATTTTATTTCCTTAAAAAATATATTTATTTATTCATTCTTAATTTACATTCAGGTTAGTTAGCATATAGTACAATGTTTTCAGGAGCAGAACCCGGTGATTCACCCCCTACGTAAAACACCCAGTGCTCATCCCAACAAGTAGTCTATGACTGGCTTTTAAAAGAAGAGGGGAATTTCATTTTCTGGTATAATGGGACTGCATTGCTTGGGGAGCCCTTGTCAACCCATCCCAATTTAGCCTGACCCTTGAGGCCCAGTGCTGTATCGTGAGGTGCCCTGGGGTCTGCCATGAGGCTGGGGAGGGGCCTTCCACTCAAAGGTAGCTGCTCACCTCAACCCCCATGCGCACATTAAACCGTGCTTCGGGGGCAACAGGTTAGCCTGACGTAAAAATTTAACATGCCCATCCTCACTGGGATGGAGACCCAGTCCTTAAAAAGCTTACAGTGTGGGTGGGCTCATAACCAAGAAACAATATAAGAGCTAAACAGTGTGGGTCTGAGAGAGAGAGAGAGACAGAGAGAGAACAAAGGCCTGGAGGCTTTGTGGGAAAGGAGGGCCTTGGGGGCTGGGCCTTGTGGAACCAGCAACATTTATGTAGGTTGATGACACACCATAAGGCCAATATGGACAAATCCACAGAGAGGGAACTCGCAGGGTGTGTGCAGAGAGATGACCTCGGGGCTCTCTCCTCTAAGTTCCCATTCTTGGGTCTTTTCTAAGGGTGGCCTCCCCCCCATGGCCGCCTTAAAGAGCTAACTTTCTCTATGGGTAATGCAATTACAAAATTGCCGTCTTGTTTTCTAATAAAGTTTTGTGTTTGTTTTTTTCCTGTTTGTTTTTGGGGTTTTTTTTGCACGATGTGTGTGGTCGTAAGAAATGTAACGGGGATAAGCAATTAAATTCGTCAAGTTATTAAAAAAATTGTGACGAGAATCCTTGCTTCTTACTGCCTTTTCTTATAAAAACGGTCATGTGAGTTATTAAAAAAAATGTGGATGCCAATAAAGGGAAGCCTGTTGACTTTTAGGAATGACACCTGAGAGGGAAGAGTCCCAACAGTTAAGGCCAGAGGCTCTATCGTATTTATCTCTGTTAGCAAGCAGCCAGGACTTTCTAGGAACTCAGTTAATTAGTACCTGTGTGAAAAGAAGAAGATGGGAAACGGCAAGAAGTGAAGGTCCTATGTCTCCAAATCCATTCTTCCTTCCTTACATAGAAATAGACTTTGTAGCTATACACACGTCCACTTAGTTCAAAACCATCTTTGCGAGCCTCCCTCGCTGAGCCATGTGGCACATGACCGAGTCCTGGCTGATGAGGCACTGCTGGACGTGGTGTATATCACGCCCAGGTGGGCCTTCCCTTCCCTCCTCCTCCCTGCTCGCCAGGCTGTGGCCGTGGCAGTGCAAACTGTAACTGCCGTCTGGATCATGAGCAGGACGGTGCCTACTGGAAACGGCAGAGCACCAAGCAAGAAGCGGTGGGCCCCTGGTGACCTGTGGACCTTTTATGTGAGGAGGGAGAAATAAGCCACTAACTTGTCCAAGCTACTTTTAACTTGGGTCTCTGTCACAGGTGCCAGATCTATACCCCAATCAAAACACCAGCTGCTTCATGCTTGAAATGCCGAGAAAATACTTCAGAAAGTCTGTCTCGAGATATGCCCAAGTAAGATCCTTGGTTGTACTCTACTAACTTGAGTACTTCGGCTGGAAGTAGGGGTGGGGTGAGGGGAGAGGGAAATGTGGTGGTGGGGGTGGTGGGGGGCGGGCAAGCTGCAGTCAAGGCCAGCCTTTGTCTCTGATTCTCTCTTGACGCTCTCCGCCTTTGCTCCTGTAGACCAGCTCGCAAGAAACCACCCTGGAAAACCCGGATTACCGAACTATGGGAGGATTTCCTGCTCATTTAGATGACGCGGGAGTGAACTGGCCAAAGTGTATCTCCTCCAATCCCGTTCTCCTCCTAACGCCCATGGACACGTTCACGTCCAAACAGCTTCTGTGTCCTCTTTACAGAGAGCCACTCTGAAAGGCTTCCAGATGTACAACACACCAGCCTACATGTGCATCTAAATGTACACGCATGCTCTGTGAGTACAGGTACTCCCCGTGAAGGGCTGTCACCACCAGAGCCACCTCCCATCCTGTTCTCCCGCTTACGAGAGCTTCTGCCATGTGGATTCTTACAGTCAAAGGAGAGCTGTTGGAGCAAGGAAGTCCAGGTGATCATGCTCGGAGACTTGAGGATAGAACGTGGGGTTCTGTGGGCAGGACAAGGGCTTTACAGGCTCTGGTTACCTTTCACACCTCTTGGGATAACAGCAGGATGCTGAAGAACAAGGGGCTACTATAGTGCCCAGATAGACTTTCTTGGGCAGGTATGTTGTGACAGTCCCGGTCAGACACTCATTTGGTTTGGGGGCCTGGAGGAAGAAGGTCATCCTCTGGTCAGTCTGCAGGTGGACAGAATAGGGCTGGTACAGTGGTTGCATGCTGCTCTATGTGGATGAAAGGTGTGGAGGGAGTGCTGGGGAAGGGCTGACTCCCTGAGGAGTTGGCCTGAAGCTGGAGTGGGAGGGGGTGCGGCTGGCCACCCTGGGGGTGAATGAAGATGGGTCACCCTGACACCCTGGTCACCCTGACAGAGAAGTGACCCTAATTCCTGAAACGGGCTTAGAAGGAGGAAGGAAGACTGTTTGCAATAGTTACAATTTTTTTTTTTAATGTTTATTTTTGACAGAGAGAGAGACAGAGCATGAGCGTGGGAGGGGCAGAGAGAGAGGGACCCACAGAATCGGAAGCAGGCTCCAGGCTCTGAGCTGTCAGCACAGAGCCCGATGTGGGGCTCGAACTCACAAACCGTGAGTTCATGACCTGAGCTGAAGTTGGATGCTCAACCGACTGAGCCATCCAGGCGCCCCGACTGTTCGCAATAGTTAGAAGAGGAATCCTGCATCCTGGGTGGCCTAGCCAAGGAAAGTGAGGGGGCCCGAGGTCAGAAGGGGAAAACACAGAGACTGGAGCTGAGGCCAGAGCGGGAGAATGAGGATCACCGGGCACTGGGCTTGTCCTGACTAAGCACGTCAGGGCCAGAGAGCCTGAGCCCCAGACCGTGGGCTTATCGTCACCCTCAGGGGTCAGTCACCTTGGGCCCAGGGAGCTTGGCTTTCAGGAGCAGCAACAGTGGAGGCAAAATGATGCAAAACTGACCCTTATTTCCTCGAGAGGAGCCTGTTGTTGTCTTTCTGGGGCTTAGTCACTGGGAGGCCATGGAAACAATCCTATCACCCCGGCAACCAGGCTCAGCCAGGGCACTCAGTGGCAGTGGCAGCCTGCTGCCAGAATGAAGATGGGAGCATTAGTTCGCATCTACTTTTGCACATGGGGTGGGGGGGGACAGCTGCCAGTGACGCACTCGCTGAGACGCAGGTGAACGTCACGGCCAGGCTTCCGGGGACACGGTGATGGGGCAGGCAGTTTGGTGCACGGTAAGTGGAGCCGTACTGGGAGAAGAGAGGACCAGCTCCTGACAGCCACCCTCCTTCAACAGCGGTTTCCCTTCACCCTCTTCATGTGGTGCCAGGGGCCCGCTGGGAGTCAGAATCGAGATTCCCAGCTTGCTGGGTTTCCTCCCCTCGAACCCTACTGATGATACAGACGAACACCCAGAGACCCTGAGAGAGAGGCCCGGGAGAGAGCAAGGCCGAGGAGTGCCAGGGCTCACTGCAGGGTGTGGTTTTATTGCTGGGAGATGCCTGGTTTGGTAGAACATGCTGTTCTTCCCACCCCTGTGAGGTTGGAGCTCCTCCAGGCCCTCTCTCCAAGGCAGTGTTCCCTCTCCTCTGCCCTTACCCCACAGCACCTACCTCACGCCTTGACCCCATCCCAGGAGTCCAGATTATTCTCAGGGGCACCCCTACATTTCTGTCATTTCTTTTCTTTTTTATAGGATTTTTTTTAATGTTTACTTATTTTTGAGAGAGAGACGGAGTGCGAGTGGGGGAGGGGCAGAGAGAGACGGAGACACAGAATCTGAAATGGGCTCCAGGCTCTGAGCTGTCAGCACAGGGCCCGACGTGGGGCTTGAACTCGCAAACCACGAGATCATGACCTGAACTGAAGTTGGACGCTTAGCCGACCGAGTCACCCAGGTGCCCCTCTGTCATTTCTTTTTTGTAGGGCAAGGCCTGGGGAGCAGTAGAGAGAAGTGCCATTCTGTGTCTCAGTGGGTTTGGGTTATAGACCTTTTCCCCACTAATTATATGACCCTGGGGGCAATCATTTACCTTCCCTTGGCTTCAGTTTCCACAGCTAAAACCCTCAAGCCCTGTGATCCCCTTTAAGAAGGGGATTGGGAAATGGGGACAAATCAGCCTTGATGTAGGACCTCCTGCCCCCCCAACCCCTACCCCCCTGCTGCAGCCAACTCCCACTGCCTTCCCCAGGACAAGCTCTGTGTACCTGAGCTCCTGGGTCCCTAAGCCCGTTTTCCTGGGTTGATTCTAGTGTCTTCCTTTCAAAGACAACAACAGTAAATTAATTTAGAAGACTTTCAACACCCCTCCTCTGTTAACTCCTAGGTTCCAAACCTAGAGGGCTGGGCCTAGAGCCCCCTGTCTGTCTCAGAGGAAGTGCCGAACGTGAGGCCTTTGTCACTATGGAACCTGAGCTCCAACGCTGCCTCGATACTTCTCTTGCACGGGACCCTGGGTCCATTGCTTCAACTCTCTGACCTTCAGGTGATTCATATTTAAAACGGAGCCAAAAGTAAAATATCTCACAGTGGCTGGGAGAATTAAAAGAAGGAAGAGTGCCTGGTGGGTGATGTTCTGTGTCTCCCTACCCCTGCCACTGGCCTACTCAGAGTGGGGAAGAGACTACTACAAGAGGCCCCAGAAGGAAGGCGCCCCCATTCTCAGAGCTACTGCCCCCAACTCAAGGCCTTCCAGATGGATCCATTTGGCACTGGCCCCAGTCCCCTGACCAGGGCCTGAGGATCTACTGGAACTCTCCCCTGGCTGGTCACCTCCCAGTGCCAGGCCCATGGGCCGCTATGGGTGAAACTCTTGCTCAAGGAATTCCATCTGGTGTGAGGCAGAATGAAACGATGAGAGAGAGGTACAGCTAGTACCTGGCTCTGCCACAGTGGCCTTGCCTCAGCATGTGCTCAGTTCCTTGTTGAGTTAACGTCTCTGGGAAGACAGGGGGCCTACCTCAGGACACCACCTCAGGAAAACTTCACAAACAAAGAGAATCCAAAGAGCTCTGCGTCCCTTGCCTTAGGCTGACTCTGAAAACACTCATCTCTTTACTGCGTTTAGCTGCTGCAGTTGACACATTCCTCCACTCGTTCATCCAACTGATCGTCCAGCAGTTTTTGTGGAGCGTCTACTATGCGCCAGGTGCTGGGAATACAGCAGCCAGCAGAAGAGACAAAAATCTTACCCTCTTGGAACTTTCATTCTGGTGGAGGGAGACATAGAACAAAGTAAAGAAACAGTAAAAGAAGACAGTGAAAGGACTAGGTGGAGAATTAAATCATCAGGGTGAAGTCACAGCAAATGATTAGGTGGCTGCTCTAAACTGGGTGGTCGAGGCAGACTCTGTGGAGGTGACACGGAAGCAGAGATAGCAGAGACTGAAACAAGGAGGTTAGCTGTGTGGAACCAGGAAAGACCCGGTTCTTCTCAAGCAGAGGAAGTGGCTAGTGCCAAGAGCCTGAGGCTGGAAGGAGCCCGGTGAGTTAAAGAACCCCGAGGAAGGCTGGAGTGGCTGGAGTAGAGAAAGAGAGGGAGAGAGCATAGTTGGAGATGAGGCTGCAGGGAGGCAGGGGTGAGTTCGGGTACGGCTTTCTATGGTACTTTAGGAATTGGCTTTAGGAATTGGCTGAGAGAGAAGGAAAGCCAAGGGACAGCTCACAGCAGGACAGCACCATCATCTGACTTACTTCCTAAGAAGAGCCCATGAACAGCCTCGCGGACAAGGGACTGCAGGTAGGTAGGAGCAAAGGCAGGAAGACCAGGCTGGAGGTTTCTGTAGAAGCCCAGGAGAGAGGTGATGGTGGCTTGGACCAGCAAATGAAACAAGCCTGGGGGGCAGGCACTTTGTAACTATTTCTTGAATGAATATGCCTGATGTCACCATTTTTTGCTTCATACTTAAACAGTAAGAGAAAAAAGCTGCGGACCATCTAGGCAGGCATGAAAGGGGGATTGAGAAAATAATTCAGAATTTAAAAAACAGGCAGAAAGAAATTACAGAGGCAGGTCAGGCCTGGAGACACGTGTGAAGGTTCATTCTGGTGCAGTGGTTATCTGATTTGGGTCATTCTTCTCTAGAAGAATGTACTTGGTATAGACAAATCAGGTTACACTCAGGGAGCAGAAAGCCCTCTAATTCTGAGCCTGGGGGCGGCTCTGGCACCCCAGCACAGAAGAGACACTGTGGACAGTGTACGTGAGCAACTTAGGGAAGAAGCTACAGGGAGGCAGAGGGAGGAGGTAGGCCATACTGTGAGGGCTCTTCTCCCAGGACCACCAGGGAACTGAAAACAGCAGGGGGCCTCCTCCTACCCCCCCCCCCCCCCCCCCCCGGGCTCATAGCTGGGTGAGCAGGAGGCCTTGGTGGACAGTCCTAGAGGTTCCGGGGGTGGAGCTGCCCATGACTCAGGCCCACAGCCCTGGGGCTTTGCTGACCGGGTGTCACTGCGGGGCCGCTGTGTAATGTCACAGTGACCTGGCCTCCCAACGTGCTTGCTCAAGGGTTGGATCCTATGAGATGTGTTGGTGCTGTCATGCTGTCGGGCTCTGTGTGGGTGGCAACTGTGCACGTATGCACATGTGTGAGGGGGTGGGGCATGGGTGTTGGGGGAGAAACATAGTTTTGGGGAAACTGGGCAGGCATCGGGTCTTTTCTTCTTCACCTTGCCCTAGTCTAGCTGACTGTTCCAATTTTGCCCACAAAGCCACCTGCCTACGGCCCCCTCCTCCAACCTCTAGGTCTCAATTTTTCTACCTTCTGCTCCTGTTCTGCCCTTTTGCCTCCCTGCTAAGCTCCTTTGTTATTCTGGAGTCTCCAGGGGTCCTCAGGCCAAGCCCGGACTTCCTGCCATGTCTCCTGGGTAACTGGGGGCTGCGGTCCCTGCAGCCCCGGGCTGGTTCCCTGGCCCCAGTCAGGAGACCCAGACCTGAGAGGTAGGAGTGAGGAAGAACTGAGCACTACAAGGGCTGCAAACTGTTAGCCTGCAAGACCCAGACAGTGGTCACTCAGGACAGCTGTTCCAGTTGTCGCTGGAGCGGATTCCCGCCCAGAGTGTCGGGCTGCCTGTTCTGGAGCACTTGCTTAGCTCGGAGGGCGCTCCAGTCTCCTTAGGAACTGGGGACTGACCAGTTACTGACTGTTAGGTGGCCTACTGTGGTCAAAGAGAAGTCCATCAATACAAACTGAGCACCCACAGTGTACCTAATAGGAGACAGTCTAACTCATGGGCAAGTTAGGAAGATAAAGCTTAAAAAAAAAAAAAAAAGCACACGAAAGAGAAAGTGATTGGATAGCAGACAAATGAATGGCAATGTGGGGTGATTCAGTAACCAAATAGAGCAGGGGTTCGGAGAAGGGGAGATCCTGGGAAGCTGGGGTGTTATAGGTGGGACTGAATGCGTCACCGCAGAAGATTTCTATTTGGCAGGAGGAGCAGAAGTTTTACATGATTTTTGTGGGTAAGAGACCTGGTGGGAGAGCGGGATCAGAATTACTCAGGGCACCAAGACTCCAAGGAGAAGAACTACCAGTTAGCTGTGCTTGAGCGGGTGGCTTGCTTCTCTCTCCCTTCCTTTCTCCCTCCCTGTGTGTGCATGCCTGTTTGTTTTTCTTAAAAGTCCTTTCCATTTTTTACAGGAGAAGTTTCTCCCAAGAAGTCATCCTTCTTGAACCTAAACACTGACGACAGGTATGAGGTCTGGAGCCCTTTCAATTCCTCCCCTGCTGCTTTTACCCAGAACTCTGCCTAACTGGAGAATCACACACATTTAGTGAGTTAAATGTAAATACTGTCCAGGTTGGTCCCTCACCCCTACCCAGTGGAAGCCCTTGTTCGAATGGAATCCAACATGATATGCTGATGTGCACAGAACGGATGGGAGTGAGCTGCTCAGGTGAGAGTAGGGGGCCCAGGAAAGCACGAGCCACAGAGCTGATGGGTGATTCCTACTCTGAAAACTACAGCTCTTTCCACAGCCACTCAAGGCTGGAAGTGAGGTCAGTGCAGGGAAAGAAGGTGGAGCCTCACCTGGAGCCCTGCCCATACCCTTTCTTGTCCTGGTTGCAAATTTCAATCCCCTACTGCTCAGTCCTAGAAACACCATCTCTGCTGTCCCTCTCAGGGTGCTCTGTGGTTGATCTAGAGTAGGGAGGTGGAGAGGGTCGTGCTGCTGGGGCTTCCTGAGGTAGAGCTGGTGAAGCTGAGAGAGCCCCCGGGGTGCTCGGAGAGTTGATGGGCTGTGAGTCTCACCCTCCAGGTGGCCGTGTGGGATGAAGCACGTACAGGAGGTCAGCAGGCATAAATGTGAACAACACACACACACCTTCCCGAGGACTATTTAGGCACGAGGTTATTTTCTCCAGGCGTCTCAGAATCATCAACTAATGGTTCCACAAATCTACACCTGAAGCCAGACGTGTGCAAAGCGACATGCTAGGGATGCAGTGTGAAACCACTGATTTAATGCTTGCGTCTTCTTCTGTATTTTCCAGCCCCTGCCCTGCTAAGGAGTGCCAGGGTTCCCAGGATAACTATGCAGTGTGCTGCACAGGGCAGGACAGAGCCAGACAGTTCGTTCTGTTCCTATAGCAGATAAAGGCCCCCTTTTGCCCTCGCAATTTCTGTCATCCCTCTCCCCGGCGCCTAAAGAATATTCTGTCCTGGATCACAGTGCCTTGTGGCCTCTATGGGCCCTTCCCAATTCCTGGTAATTTCATTTCCTGGAAGGCTGCAGCTCAGAGCCAGAGGCTCACAGGTTTGAGGCCTAGAAGTCCTTTCTGCTTTCCCTTCTCTCCCACCTCCCACTAGCACCAGCAGCAGTCTGCTGCTACCTGCCATATTCTCCTATCCAGTCCCCAGGGACAGCGGCTCGTGAGGACCCTCGCCACCCACTCCCAGCTGGTCTCCCTGCCAGGGGTCTCCCTCCCTCACCCCAGCCAGAGCCATCTCGCATACCGCTGCCGGAAACAGCTCCTCAGATACACGCTGCTGACAGCGCTGCTCCCGTTTAAAGCCCTTTCCAGCCTCCCGTCACTGACAGAAGGAGGTCCTTAACTTGGTGTTCACAGTCACCCCAACCGTGCATGCCCTGTCTTCCCGCTTCATCCCTCACTCTAATCCCCTGGCCACACGAGGCCACTCTGCTCCCCAGTCAGCTCCCAAGGTCCCCCTGACTCCAAGTTCTGGCTCTGGCTTTTTCTTTGTTGAAATGCTCCCAGCTGTGTCCCATTTATCCTGTCTTTTGGGCCAGCCCCACTCTCAGGGACCTGAGACCGCACAATCCCTAGACCGCACAATCAATATGCACCTTGCATGTCCCTGTGCCCCTGGCATGCTACTACACAGTGTATTCGCAAAGTTCTCTGTCCACATCCAGCCCTCACTGTAGGATGGGATCTGAGGCAGGGAGTCCTTGTGTTTTATTTTATTCTTAAGAGGAAAAGTGAGAATTCTTATTATTTTTAACAATATTTAGCTTCCTCATCGAAGACATTAAATACTACCATGATTTAGTAATAACATTGTACTGTGGCATTCATTAAACCATTGACTTGGGGACAAGATGAATGACATGTATTTGCAAGCTATTCACGATTCAGGAGTGACAATTAACTTTGAACACCACAGAGCAAACCATCAGTGGCGTATTCTACAAAATCCCTGCTGCTGAAGGAATGTGAAAGGTTCCCATCAGCTGCCTGATATCCTTGAGAGATGTCAAAACAAGACAATACCGTTCTCACGAATCAGCTGGCTGAACTTCCGACTTAAGCGAAAAATCAGGGTGATCCTCAGGCTTTGGCTACTTTTCAGTCCCAAGCAGAAATAGATGTATATTTTTTGCTAGAGAAAATCAAAGTTGTATTATGGAGGTTCTACGCATTGCTACCAGGCTGAATAAAGACTACATGGGGAAGTGCTGAGAGCAAATGTCCCCACATGGTGACATTATACGTTGCTGGGACCTTTGAAGAATCTGGCTTGGGTCTGATTTTCTGGAAGCAAAAATTCACTAAAAATGAGTAAAAAAGGGAAGGGGTGGGCAGGATGTTTTTATATAATTCAGGGGAAAGGAGTCACAGCGGGGGAGTCATGACACAGTGGACTGCTGATAAGCCAGTCGGATGGTCTAGCGATATATGCTGTGTTGGTGTTTTCAAGTTGTGGAATTGGATTTTTAAAAGACATTTTTATTTTGAAATAATTTCAAACATACAGAAAAGATGCAGGTATGGCAACTCCACATCCGTGTCAACTATTTATACGCACACACAGTTTTTTTTCTGAACCATTTGAGAGTACTAGCAGGCACTGTGTTCTTTTACCCCTAAACATTTCAGTTGTATATTTCCTAAGAACAAAAATATTCTCTTACAAAACCACAGTACGGTTGTCAAATTCAGGAAATTTAACATTGATCTTAATCTACAGACAGTATTTCAACATTATCAGTTGTTCTAGAAACTTCCTGTACTGCTTTTCACCCCTCTAGTACCGGATCTGGTCCAGGGTAACATACTACATTTATTTATTTATTTTTATTATTTTTTTAAAGTGTTTTTTAAATTTATTTTTAAGAGAGAGAGAGAGAGAGAGAGAATGAGGGGGGGAGGGGCAGAGAGAGAGGAAGACACAGAATCCAAAGAAGGCTCCAGGCTCTGAGCTGTCAGCACAGAGCCTGATGTGGGGCTTGAACTTGTGAACCACGATATCATGACCTGAGCCAAAGTCAGATGCTTAACCAACTGAGCCACCCAGGCGCCCCATGGTAATATACTACATTTAACTGTTACAGATTGCTTGTCTTTTTCACACCTCAGATCCTCTTTTCATAGGTCACGGTGAGGAATACAAAAATAGACAGGTAGTCTTTTACATTTATTATTCTCTCAGAGGCTTTTATAAATGGATTTTTCCATGTGAAAGGCACTCAATATATAATTACTAATTTGTATTTCTTGAGGAAAACTTCAAACTAGAAGGGGGGGGACATGGTAATACTCTTTTACTATAGGTGAACTTGAAGAAATTCTGAAAGAAATAAAAGTAGTCGGGCAATAACTATAAAGATGAGGAGGGACTAAGTCCACTAATGAATTTCAATATGCAATAACCTATCCTGTTTTTGGTGGAGAGGGTCTTAGAGAAATCTAGTGAGTGTTATATTCCACCAAATATTTACAAAGCAATTCCTGGGTGCTCTGTGTGTCCTTCTAAGGAAAACACACAACTGGAAAGTGGAATGAATCACTAACGGCAGAATTACATATGCAAGAACTCTGACGGGGTGGGAAGCGGGTGGGGAGACGGCCGCTTGCGCATCACTACCGCACACCAAACTGCGACGTCTTCCCACTGAGAGGCGAAGCCGGTCCTGACCAAACCTGCTCTGGAGCAGCACCACCAAGAGATGATTAAAAAGTCAGCTTCTCCCATATATGCCATTACAACACAGGACTCTGGTAGGAGGATGTTCACATACTCCAAGGGAAGCTTCCAAGATCGTCAGCCACTGGGACGAGGAACCCTGAGTTGGTCACAAACCCTGAATTGGTCACAGACCCTGCATGGCTATTCCCCCTCCTATTCTGCTGTCTACTGAGGTAAACTTCTTTGCTCAGCCTATGACCTCTTGCCTCCAAATGGTGTTCTTGCTTCTCCTTGGGATGGCTGACCCAGAGATCTTTCCTGACACCCCAAGTGCAGGGAGCCCAAGTCCACCAGAGCGGTCACCCTCCCAGAGGGCCACTCGTCCAGAGGTGTGACCTTGCTTCTGCTCCAAGTTAGCTTGACTCACACTCAGCTGTTTCTGCCACATGTAAAAACTCACAGAAGCACAAAATGATGGATCTACAATTCCTGGGTTATGCAACCACACAGATAATCAAGACTTGGCCTTATTTAAAAAGGATGACCACGTAACTAGCAAAAGGCACTGTTTATTAGATTTCTATCTTCGAAGACAATTTTTGTCTATGATGTCCTAGAGCAGGGGTCAGCAAACTACGGCTAACAGATCAAATCTGGGCAGCCACCTATTTTTGTAAATAAGGTTTTATTGGAACACAGTCACACCCCATGTTTACCTATTGTTTAGGGCTGCTTTCCCACTAGAACAGCAAAGTCGAGACAGAAACCAAATGGCCAATGAAGCCTAAAATATTCACTCTCTGGCTATTTATAGAAAAAGTGTGCCAACTTCTGTCTAAGAGCAATAAGGCACTGCAAAAAAGGGTAAGAACGAGGTACCTGTTGACTGGCAGGTGTTTTCTTGTGACATGGCGGTTGCCACAGTCTCCGTGGCAGCATCTCTGACGGCCTGCTCCTCACTCTGCAGGAGGGTGAGGACACATCTCCAGAGAGCAAGTGTATCCTGCAGTTCTAAGAAGACCAAAAGGAATTCAAATGACTTAGGGTTCAATTTACAAGCAGGTACCAATACTGCTTCAAATCTAGGGTGGAAGAGGGCAGTATTTAATGAGCAACAGCCATTCCTTTCTTCCTGGATACTGCAAGAACGGAAGACTTGGCAGTCAGATAAACACTGGAAGAGAGAGGGCCCTAAGGGGAAAGGTTTGGAAAGGTCTGTTTTTTGAGGGGAAGGCTTCTGGAGGCAACCAGCCCCAGGCAAGGCTCCCCACAAGGTGCGGCCCGGCTGACTAAGGCCCCGGGCCCAGCTGTCCACAATGACTCACGATTCTCAGGAATGAAACTTTATGCATAAAGAGTGCTTTAGGGAAACTAGCCCAGTGTTGATTTGAGTGACTGCTTGAGCTTATAAATTCTGAAAGCAAAGTTTCAATCAAGATTATACTTTGGGAGCAAGAACTTTTGAAAAGGGCAGAGAACCACGCACGATAAAGATAAAGACGCCAGCCTGTGCCACCTCTATGTGGAGCCCACTATCTGACCACCACTGTCCCTGGGCAGGAACTCTGGCTGGTCCCCATGCTAGGTGCTGCTGCGGACAATGGGGTAGGGAAAGACAGTATATGCCCCTGAGCCCCTGGGTGGCTCAGTTGGTTGAACATCTGACTTCAGGTCATGATCTCACAGCTTGTGAGTTTGAGCCCCACGTCGGGCTCTGTGCTGACAGCTCGGAGCCTGGAGCCTGCTTCTGATTCTGTGTCTCCCTCTCTCTCTGCCTGTCCCCCACTCACATTCTGTCTCTCTCTCCCTCAAAAATAAATAAAAATGAAAAAATTTAAAAAGAAATCACAGATGGAAATGTATGGCTGTGCCTCACAGCAGGGAAAGATCACAGTGGACTGGTGTGCCCCAGGCAGCTTTGATGAGGGAGGTGAGAGGTGGACAGGGCCTCACAGAAAGGATAAATGGTGTATAGGGGGTGGGCCCAGGCTTGGGCAGAGTCACAATGGGAGGGCCACAGGAGACCATACTCATCATCCCTAGCCTTTCAATGGGGGCCTATCCTGTTGAACTCTCCTTAGGTCTAAGGACCTCATCTGCCCACGGAGAACTTGATATTAGAGTCACTAGTGCTTTAGTCAAACCAAGAACACCAACGTTCCCTCTGGGGTTTTGTTCTCTCTTTTCTGTTATAAATCTGGCTTTAAATTTTACACAGTCTTTCAGAATCTATGCACTCTAATTGTTCTCTCAGGTTTAATATTTTCCTTTCTTAATATTTTCCTCTTTAACATGGTCATTTATACTCTCAGAGATCTTCAATCTTCCCCTTTTAGTCCATTCTGATTTTTCTTTTTCCTTAAATGACTTTGTTCTGTCCTTGATTTGTCCCCATGCACTTTTATGTCCTTTGTCTTTCAGTTCTGTACCTATTTTTCATGCTCTTACAGGCCCTCAGCCACCACTGACCTCCTTCCTTACTGCCTATAATGCTATAACCAGCTCCAGGAACTGATTATGAACCAATGGCTCTTAACCAGTACTCAATTTCGCTCAGAATTCCAAGTTATTTCACACACATTTTGCCTCATCCGAGCTAGGGTTACAGTGGCCAAAGTTACCCAGAAAATGCTACAATTGCTATCCCCACTGGAGAGGCTTCACCAAAGTTTTTGGTAAAGCTTTGCTCTTATTCCTCTGGGTCTGATGATTAAATCCCAATCACTGAAGGCCCCTTCCAGCTTTCCTTTGGGTGTAAGAAAAATGTGTGGAAGTCACTTAGAGGAAAGAATTAAAAAGATATCAAAGACAACTTTGTTTCCCAGAGATATCCAGACACATGAGACATTTCAATGGTCTGAACTATGCTAACACTGAAAATTTGAGTCTCACTGTCTAAAAGAACAATTCTTTCCTTGAGTCTGTAAATCCTTTCTCCACAACTCCGCTGAGAGCTCTCTGCATGCAGGGACCATGGCTTATTCTTATTCTTTGAATCTGCTTTTCACATTAACCTCAACACCAAGTCCTATTGATTTGCTTCCCAAACACTTTTTGAGCCTGTCCTTTCTTCTTCTTTAATGCCCCGGCTTCACCCTGACCCATTCCTTTCTCACCAAGATCATTGCATCAGGCTTCCTGGAAGAGGTGACGGTTAGGGTGAGTCTTGAAAGACAAACAGAAGTCATTCAAGCAGCAGTCTGTTTGAAGAACTGTTCCCTACCGATGATGCACGGAGCCTATGTTTGGGAGTGGTGGCCGATGAGCAGGGAGGGCTGGGCAGGGCACCAAGCCATGTGAAAGGGCGTTTAGATTTTATGCTGAAGGCAATGGGAACCCACTCAAAGGCTTTAAGCGGTGGAGTGAAACGATCAGATCTGTATTTCAGAAAGACCACAGAGGCTTTTGGAAGCATTAAGGAGAATGGCTTTGAGGGCAAGATTGAAAGAGGCTGTTGGGGAAAAATGAGGAATTGGCAAGGGTTGGTAGGGGCAGGGGCGGGGGTGGCATTTGAAAGAGACCAAGGTACGGTGCACATGGGTCAATTTTCACCTTCCCTTCTTCTTAACCCTGGAGTATCTATTCACACTTTTAGCACATTTGGCACAATGGACCTCCCTGTGCCCAGGACACTTACTGAGAACGGGATCCGGGCTGGTGAGCAAGAACGGTGTGGTGCTGGTGAGGGCTTCGGCAGCGGCCAGCCTGGACTCTGTGGGAAGGTGTTCTCCACAGGATGCGGCGACCAACCGAACCCACTGCTTCAGTGTGGGGACCATGGAGTCCCTGGTCTGAAAGCACAAAGCATATGGCAGTTCAGCAGATGCGGTCAGGGGCTGACATGGTGTTAGGGACGAGCTACACACACCCCATTGGATCTGCAAATTAGCTCTTACTGCAGGGGGAAAATGGTTTTTTAGTTGCTACTAAAAACTAGCAACTAGCGGGGCGCCTGGGTGGCGCAGTCGGTTAAGCGTCCGACTTCAGCCAGGTCACGATCTCGCGGTCTGTGAGTTCGAGCCCTGCGTCGGGCTCTGGGCTGATGGCTCAGAGCCTGGAGCCTGTTTCCGATTCTGTGTCTCCCTCTCTCTCTGCCCCTCCCCTGTTCATGCTCTGTCTCTCTCTGTCCCAAAAATAAATAAACGTTGAAAAAAAAAATTAAAAAAAAAAAACAAAAAAAAAAACCTAGCAACTAGGAAGAAATAAACAAGCCCAGGGGAGAAAATCTGACTGTCTTTCAGTAATACTGAGTCAGTAGAACTAGCGAACAAGTTTCTGGAGTCCTTCTGATGCAAATCAGGGTATCAGAACATCAGTGTATTTGACAGCTTCAGTAAAGACAAGCCTTTTGTGGAAAGACTGTGGCAGCAAGTAATACTGTTGTCCCCAGGAATGAGATGCTCCTGTCTTTAGTAACAGAACCTCAGATTTTTGGCTGGGCATGTGGGTACCCAGCTGAAGACTACATTTCCCAGACGCCCCTGCACTTGGGAGTAATATGTGATTAAGTTCTGACTAACGGTACACTTTTAGTCATGCCTTAGGAAACAGCTATGACCTTCCCTTCCTAGGTTTCTGTTTCCTGCTAGCTGAATAAGGACAAGATGGTGGAAGTTGAAGCAACCGTCTGGGACCATGAGATGGAAGTCATGTTGAGAACAGCAGAAAAAGGAACAAGGGCCTGGCGGCCCAATGCAGTCCAGCCACCATAACTGCTTTGACTGCTGTGATCTAGTTTAAGCCATGGTATTTGTGAGTTTCTGCTGCAACACTTACAGCAGCTTCCTAACTAACACTGTTGTTTAAACAAAGCTCTATTTTTTTTAAAATACTAATAGCTTTCTTTATTGAGATACAATTCACCATATAATTTACCCATTTAAAGTATATAATTGAGTTTTTAGTATATTCACTGGTTTATACAACCCATTTGCCACAGTAAATTTCAGAACATCACCAAAAAGAGAAATCCCACACCATCATCCTGTCAGCTCCCCCAATGACCCAGCCCTAAACCACTAATCTACTTTCTGTCTCTATGGATTTGCTTATTCTGGACATTCCATATAAACTGACCAATACAATGCACGATCTTTTGTGACTGGCTTCTTTCATTTAGCATGTTTTCAAGGTTCATCCATGCTACAGATGTATCAGCACTTCACTACTTTTTATGACTGAATAATATTCCATTGAATGGACATACCACCTTTGTGTACCCATTCATCAGTTGATGGACATTTGGATTATTTCTATCTTTTAAACCCTGTTTTTCTATTTATTCTACAAAGGGGATTATTGTTCCAAATGTACTTTATTTCCCCTATCAATTTAAATGTTCAAAATAACCATCTATGGGGCTCTGTGTAACTGAACCAATGAGCAACTTAGACCTTGAGGAACAGGCCGGCTCCCAATGTACAAAGAAACTCAGGTCTTCCTGGGAACTTCTTTTATGTGTTTCTCTATGGTTTTGTTAATTTTTCTCTCCCTGGAAAACTCCCAATTTTCATCAAATATAGTTTCATTCAAGTACCACGCAGTGCCTTTAAGATGCACATGACAACTGGTTAAAAGCAGCTGTAGATGAGAACACTGTCTTCTGGCAGATGTGACAGGCTGCCCTGTGACTACTTTCTTAGAACTTGTTTTTTATTCCCCTCGGGGATGTAGCTTTGTTTTTTTCCAGTAAATCCTCTCCCTTCCTACAAACCTCTCCCCCTCAAGCCCCCAACACACACTACTGACTTTTTTTTGGCTCTTTTCTCTTAGTGACCAGCCAGCTTTAGCCTCCTGGCACACTTAGCTCTCACCCTCTGTTCCTTCTGAACTCAGTGACCTCCTCTGTGAAGTCTTCTCTTTGGCATCCCTACACTCCCTTCCTCCTCTGAAATCCTCCAGCCTCCTCTCTAACAGGGCATTTAATATCACAATCTAACCCTCCTTCTCACTCATGCCACTGTCCCTCCATCCTTGTTCATCTTCTGATCTCCAAGTACCTCTGGCAGTGCTCCTGTAAGGGACTGGAACCTGTGAAACTGTGCTGCCACTATCACGGTGTGGTCACGTGTAACCAGGAGCTTCAGGTACTTTTACTACAGTATCTACCGCCTTCTACTTATAATAATTCTCTGATGGAGGGGCGCCCTGGGTGGCTCAGTCAGTTAAGCATCTGACTCTTGATTTCAGCTCAGGTCATGATCTCACGGTTCATGAGAGCTCCGTGTCAGGCTCTGTGCTGACAGTGTGGAAGCTGCTTGGGATTCTCTCTCTCTCTGCCCCTCCCCTGCATGCATTCTCTCTCTCTCTCTCGAAAGTAAACATTTAAAAAAATAATAATAATTCTCTGACGGTGGCAGCTTTCTTGTACACCCCTAAGTACACATGTATTTGTCTTAAGGCATCTTCCCAGGAAGTTGTTTCAGTTACTTTGGTTCTGCCTCTCCCCCAAAGGACACGGGAGACAGATGAGGCACATCTGGCCCTCTATACAAAGCCAGCTAGGCCATGTTTTGGGGGAATATTTAAGCCTTAGCAATGTATTGTCATGCTCGGTTGGCCAGGATGCAATCCTAGTGACTTGCTCACTCATTTTTTTTTTTTTTAATTTTTATTTAAAAAAAAAAAATTTTTTTTTCAACGTTTATTTATTTTTGGGACAGAGAGAGACAGAGCATGAACGGGGGAGGGGCAGAGAGAGAGGGAGGCACAGAATCGGAAACAGGCTCCAGGCTCCGAGCCATCAGCCCAGAGCCCGACGCGGGGCTCGAACTCACGGACCGCGAGATCGTGACCTGGCTGAAGTCGGACGCTTAACCGACTGCGCCACCCAGGCGCCCCTTTTTAATTTTTTTTTTAACGTTTATTTATTTTTGAGACAGAGAGAGACAGAGCATGAACAGGGGAGGGGCAGAGAGAGAGGGAGACACAGAATCAGAAACAGGCTCCAGGCTCTGAGCTGTCAGCACAGAGCCCGACGCGGGGCTCGAACTCACAGACCGTGAGATCATGACCCGAGCTGAAGTCAGACGCTTAACCGACCAAGCCACCCAGGCGCCCCGCTCACTCATTTTTAAAAATAAAGAGTCTAGCTAGAAAAATAGGGGTAAAAAAAAGGGTTTGAGCATGTGTGTGTGAGTGTGTGTGTGTGTGTGTGTGTGTGTGTGTGTGTGTGTTCCATGGGAGAAGGCTGTGTTATCCTCAGGGACTCTAATCAAACGTGCCCAGAACAAGAGAAAAGATATGCCAATGGTGGAAAATTCTTGACGAGTTATACCCAAAGTGAAAAATCCACCTGAAAAACATTTGGTAGAGGCCACATGTGCATACAGCAGTGGTTCTGCTTGCTGAGACATCTCACTTTAATTGACACCTTCCCCACAAATGTGAGCACAAAAACCTAGGTCCTAGGCCAGAGACAGAATCAGCCTTACCTCCTCACACGTCTGCATGCGGTGGGCAATCACTTTGGAGGCAAGTCTCAGAGCTACACTTTGAATTTCAGACCTAGAAAAAGCCAAAACACACACAAAATAAAACCAAACCTACTTTATATACAGATGGGTTTTTGCATCAGTCTGTAATCGATGCCACTGTGAATGCTAGAAATGCTCAGCTCATGACCATACAAATGCCTCCAGAAGTAATTACCTTTTGATTATTAATGTGAAACTCTGACATCATCCTATGACTTGAGCTTAGAACATGCTCCTAGGTAAAGTTTTAGAAAGAAACACAGGACCTGAGCCTTTAGGCCAGGACTGTGCGCAAGTTCATTATATAACTGACTGCTGGGACCACGTGTGATGCCGAGGTTGCACAGGGGTATCGGGCGCAAACCTTTCATTGGAAGCAATATCCATCGTCCAGATCAGGAACTCCTTTGGGGTTAAATGGATACAGTGCTCCGTCTCGGGAAGCCACTCACTGGGGTCCATGTGATGAAGAATTTTCAGTATCTGTGTGGGTCAGATCCATGGGGGGAGAAAGCTCAGGAGAAAGTCTTCAGAAGCCCAATAATCATCACTTGTACCGTTAATAGGAATCTATCTTTCAAATAGGTCCACTGACTTATTTCTCCCTTAATACTTTTGGGAGACCAAGACAGGGTGGAGTAGTGACATACCCGAGGGACCTTAGTGACCTGGGATCAGAGTCTAGATGCCCCAATTCCTAATCAGTGCCCTTTCCCCTTTGATGATGCTTTCTCGGTGGCCATGAATAAAGCCAAGTCAATAAAGACCACCCTTTGCCACATTCTACAGCCAATTTTCAATGCTGTCTTTCTTAGAGCACAGAGTGGCTCACTCCCATTCTCTATCTTGGCTTATTGCCATCATCATTACCACTGTCATGAAGCCATGACAAGTCTATACGAAGAGTTCTTGCCCACTAGACACTGCATCTCCTTCCTGCAGCTGCGGGAGAAGTCAAACCCAATCGTGCCTACACAGTCTTATTACGGTGAGCTTGCCAAAGAACGTGGGGAGCGGAGGGGATGGTGAATACAACAGAGACTTTACCTTGCAGAAGCATTCTGGGTGATTTTCCTTCATGGCCAACATCAAGAATGTCCCTCCCATATTCCACAGCAAGGGTGGCAGTCCCTTCTCTCCTAATCCAGGGGCTGCTGTTGAAAACCTTTCCAACAGGGCTTCTAATGTCAGCAGGCGCACTTCAGGGAAAGAAGACTCCAACAGCTGGGAGAAGGATATGGGAATGTCCCTTGCCTGCTCTCCAGCCTGGGCCTCCACTGCCCACACTGCAGAGATGGCTAGTTTGGTGAGGCTCTGGAGGTACTGGGGCAGGCCTGGCACTGTGAAGGTATAGGGGAATCCTGTTATCAGCTCTGATCTTGAGATGATCCTTCTGATGTCCCCCCAGAAGCCAAGATGCTCCAGAGCTGAAAGAGCAAAAAAGCAAAGGGAAAGAGGTTATCACTTTATTCAAAGTTCCACAAAAGGACAGTGGACACTGCAAGGCTCTGGGTACATGGGAGTGGCACTACCAGATGCCTTTCTTGAACAGATTTCACATGAATGATGTAATAAGCGACTAGCCCACTTAGCCTCAGAAGTCTGAACTTACTACATTTGCCTAGAAGCAATTTCTGTTTAGGTAATTCACAATGTTGCTATCAGAAGATGTGGTCCTGGCACCCCTCCCCAACATTCAATAGGTATGGACTCAGGAACCTCTTGAGTCACTAGGCCTCAGAGTTGAGCAGGATAAAAGGCCAGCTAGTCCAAACTTCCTTTAGAGGCTCAGTTCCCTCTCCAGCACCTTTCCTTGGAGGCTCCTGATGGACCCCTACAGTGACTCGGAGCTCACAAGACAGGCTATTCCATTGTTAGCAGATCAAAGTGTCACCAAGTTGTTTTGGGAGTTCCTACTCACTGGCCTAATTTTGCATTTTGTGGTTCCCAATGAGCCCTTCAGGCATTACAGCCCCGGTCTTCTCTGGACAAAACACCCTTGCTTCCTTTAGCTATTCCCCACATGGTGGGGCTTGCCTTCTCTCACTATTCTAGCTGCCCTCCTTCGGACATGCTTCACCCCTCTTGAGGTCTGGCCCCGTAGAATGGAACATGATTTTCTCACATGATATGACCCACAGGATGATGGCTTTCCCTGTTCTGACGCTAGGTTACTGGAGGCACATCACACTTGTTGACTCATGTGGATCTTAAAGTCAACTGAAACCACAGCCTTTCTTTTTTTACATGGTCTACTGAGGGTGGTGAGTCATCTTTCTCCCACCTTGTATTCAGTACTTAGATCAGGACTTGTTTTCTTTGTTTGTTTGTTTTAAACCCAAGTAGAATCCCTGTTAAATTTTATCTCCCTGTTAAGTTTTATGGCCTGCCTTTTAGATTGCCAAGATCTCTTTGTACTCTCACTTCTGATCAAAAAACACTTATTGCCTGCTTACTATGCACTGGGTGCTAAGTAAAATAAGAACACTGCCCATAAGGAGATTATAGTTCAGTTTGAGAGTGAGAAATGAATGACTAGGTGATTCCAATACAGTGGTGTAAATGATAATGAGTCTTTAAGGGGAAGGGAGGGGAGAATGTGTTGGAGCCACCAAAGCAGAGCAAAGGTTCAAAAACATGAACCAGAATGGACCACGTGGGGAACCACAGACAGTCTGCTATCACTACAGCACAGAATTCGAGATGGTGCTAGAGAAGTACTGTGGCCAGGACCTGCAGAACCTCCTGGGCCACATGAAGGAGCCTGGACATTCTTCTGGAGGCAAGGGAATGCCACTGGGGCGTTACTTCAAGTGACAAGGTCAGGCAGTAATCTAGGAGAGAAGGGATGAGGGCCTAAAGTAAGGAAGGGCTAGGGGAAGATGGATTTGAGAAGCAGTGAGGGAATCAAATTGGCAGCACTGGGCACTGAATGGGGGAGGAGTCTTGGGTACCTCCCAGAACCCAGATGCTTCACACAACACATTCATCATCCAACAGAAGTTACGTAAACCTCAGTTTGACAAGCATGCCATAAATGGCCGCAAAGAATTAGTGAAACTGTGGACTGGGCCAGTGTGGAGGGCAGAGTGTATCAGTGAGTGTTACAGGCAGCTCCTAGCCCCGTCCCCTACCTACTCTAAACTCTCCCCAATTCATTAACTAGCCAGTTATAAATCCTCCTAACTTTACCATTTACCTAACTGTGCGTGGGATTTTACCTACAAGAACATCAGGACAGACTTCATCAAAGGCCTTGCTGAATTTAGGTATCTCATAACTCAGTCAACACTACTGACTTCTAGAAAACTATCATAAACATAATAGAAATATAAAAGATTATGATAACAGAAAAAACTTACTTGAAATTGCAAAACCTTACAGGTTTGCGATAATCCAGGGATTAAGAATACAGAATATTCATGTTACACATCAAATTGCTGCAAAAAGAAGTTTGCCCCAAAAGGCAAAGTGGGAACTCAGGCTCCCATATAACTGTGCCCCACGGAAAACACCAGCGCCAACTGCCGCCTGTGGTTGCAGACACACCTTTGCTCTTAACTCAGAGTCTGCAGAAGTCCGAGTTCAAGTGGGAGGGCAGCCATCTTTACAAAGCAGCGGGGAAGCCCCAGACAGTTGGGATCCTCAACCTCTGTGTCACTATCTCTATTTTCTTCTTCTTTTTTTAAAAATTTTCAGTGTTTATTCATTTTTGAGAGAGAGAGAGAGAGAGCGAGTGAGCGTAGCGCACAAGCCACGAGCAGGGGAGGGGCAGAGAGAGAGGGAGACACAGAATCTGAAGCAGGCTCCAGGCTCTGAGTTGTCAAGCACAGAGCCCAATGTGGGGCTCAAACCCACAAACCATGAGATCATGACCTGAGCCGAAGTTGGATGCTCAACCAACTGAGCCACCCAGGTGCCCCACCATCTCTATTCAGTGCCTAAAAACCTATCCCACTACAATTTAGTGATGAGACCACACCATGTGGTCTTCAGGTGCCACTTCCTCACTCTTCCCACCCACTGCTGCCTCAGGATAACACTGCCTTAAAAAGGAATTTCATTTGTTGGCAAGGAGTCAGAAACATGGCTCAGAGATCTGCTCTTTAGAACATAATAAGAAACAGGAAGAACTGTCTAGGCCATTCTGGACAATTTTCAGACGAACCTGTTATCTGAAAGAGAGATACTCCAAGCAGAGTGCATCATTCACTAGACTCAAGAGCCAGGCACCCAGCCCCACTTGCTTCCTCTAGGGCCTTGACAAAGGATGACATCATCAAGAACCCAAGGACTGAAGGCACTGCCCTAAAGAAATGGAAGATGGGGGACAAGCTTAGGAAGGTCTCCTTTGGGACTTCTTGGCCTACGTTGCCAGTGCAGTTCAGTACAATTCCATAAGCATTTACTGAGCATAAGCATTTACTATGTACTTTGGGAGAGAGAGATTCAGAGTTGAAAAAGAAAAATTACTTGCTATTAAAAAGCTTTATAACTAATGGGAAGATAAAGACAACTACAAAAATTGCAAAATGCTTAGAGCTCTACAATTGTTAGCAAGAAAAGCTACATTTATGTGGCATGCACTATAGAATGTTATATACCCATTATTTAATGCTAGGAATAATAATTACTTTTAGAATTGACACTTGAGTACTATTCTAATTCCACAAGTATTAACTCATTTGAAGAAGTAGGTGCTATTATTATTCCCATTTTACAGATGATGAAACAGAGAGGTTAAGTTACTCGCCCAAGGTTGCAAAGAGAGTACATGAGTCAATGAAGGACCAGAACGAATGTGATGGGCACTTACTTTCTACGGGGGTGAGGGGGAGACAAAATAAAAACTTTCACGAGGAAACAACACTTAAGATGGGTCCTGAAGGCTGCCCAGAGGTGCCTGACTGGAGGTGGAAATGGCAAATGCTCCAGGGGAGGTTGAGAGACAAAGAGAGACCAAGAATAGGTTCGCTGAGTTAGTGTGTCAGCCGAGGAGGAGTCAGGTCAGAACCACAAGCTACGAGTTATCAAATGACATTCATTTAGATACTTTCTCCTAACTACTTCATTGTGCACCAAGACCCAAAGAGATGACCTAGAGCATAGTTTCTCAAACTGGAGTGAGCATCAGAATCACCTGGAGGGCTTGCTAACCCACAGACTGCCGCCTGGGCCTCATCCCCAAAAGTCTGATTCAGGAAGTCTGGGGAAGAAGCTGAGAGTTTGCATTTCTTCTCTTTATTTTTTTTAACTTTATTTATTAATTATTATTATTATTATTATTATTAATGTTTACTTTTTGAGAGAGAGAGAGAGAGGAGGAAGCATAGAGAGAGAGGGACACAGAATCCAAAGTGGGCTCCAGGCTCTGAGCTGTCAGCACAGAGACCGACAACAGGGCTTGAATCCACGAACCACAAGATCGTGACCTGAGCCAGTCTTATGCTTGACCGACTGAGTGAGCCACATAGTTGCCCCTATTTTTTTAATTCTTTAAAAATTTTAGTGAGCGAGAGAGCATGTGCACGAGTGGAGGAGAGCACACTCAGTGCAGAGCCTGATGAGGGGCTCGACCCACGACTCTGGAATCACTGAAATCAAGTGTCGGAAGCGCAACTGAATGAGCCACCCAGGTGCAGTTTGCCTTTCTAATAAACTCCCAGGTGATGCTGATGCTGCCCAGCCAGGTGCTTTGAAAACCACTGCCCTCAAGTGATAGTTCTTAACCAGAGGTTATTAAAACCACACACACCTGAATCCCACTCTGGCCTATTCTAATCCAGTTGGCTTCAGTTGGGTGCAGACACCTACAGTCTTAAGAAGCCAACAGCTAATTCTGCTGTGTAGCCCAGCTGAGAATCATGTTCCTGAGACACGACTTTCATAGGGGGTCTGTAAGGTTTATGCATGTGTGGGTAGGCAGGGGTTTGCAGTCCCAAGCAGAGTCCAACTGATTCCAGCCCAGTACTTCTTTATAGTGTAGAGAATTCACCACACCCCTTTTCCTCTTACAAATAAAAACATCAAAGGAGGGAAACCACTAGGAATTCAAAAGAATGAACAAGTGCTGGAATAAAGGCCCCTGGCAGGCCTCAATGCTGGCTCCCGGGGTACAGGTTGTTTTAGGTGCAGGACGTAGCGGTGAAATAGAAAGACCAGGCTCCGGTCTCATGGGGTTCCCGCTTACATGGGGACCACAGTCCACCTCTCCCCCTGGGCCTACATTGCGGGCGTCTCGAGCTGCAACAGGAGGCTGGAGTTAAATTTTTTTTTTTTTCAATGTTTATTTATTTTTAGGACAGAGAGAGACAGAGCATGAACGGGGGAGGGGCAGAGAGAGAGGGAGACACAGAATCGGAAACAGGCTCCAGGCTCTGAGCCATCAGCCCAGAGCCCGACGCGGGGCTCGAACTCCCGGACTGCGAGATCGTGACCTGGCTGAAGTCGGACGCTCAACCGACTGCGCCACCCAGGCGCCCCAGGAGGCTGGAGTTAGAGATGACCAATACTTTAACATAAGCAGCTGCAGTGACTAAAGAAGAGGTACGTATTGCTTTCCTCTCTGACTCAGTGGCTTCTGGGCCCAGGAAGTGCGTTCAATTCACCTGGAGAGCTTTAGAAAAACACCTATGTCAGGGGGCACTTAACTACATGGCCGGGGCAAGCCTGGTTTTAAAGGGACCTGGGTGACTCTAGTGTAATTCTTCCAGGCTTGCCAGCTCCTGCTTTACCAGCTCTGCACCCACAGCAGGTAAGACAGAGTCCACCAAATGATTTTCACAACTGGGACCTCTCCCTGGCCAAGCACGGTTTTGTGTCCTGTGCTACCAAGTGTGTTTGAGAGCCTAGGTCAACACAGGGTACTTATTTCCATTTCTGTCCGTGACTATTGTCCACAGCATGCAAAAAACTGAGGTTAGTTCTTCGGTGGGGTGCCTCAGTCTGAGGTTTAGCACCTCTCTCCTCTGGAAGATAACATTTCTGTTTGCAATTTCAATTTTGATTGCTTGGGGTTTCTTCCTTCCGATCTTTCTTGGAAAGCCAAGTGTTCCAATGAAAGAGTCCAGTCCCTCCTTTAATGGCCCCATCTTATTTTTCATAAATTAGATGATTTTTTCAAACTTATTAATTGGGAGTTTTTTCCAGCCCTCCTTATTTGGAAAGTCTTTGGATTTTCTCACCAGTGCAGTCACCCAAGTATGTGTGACTGATTTTAAACATCCAATTTGATTTCGTTTTTGAAATTAACTTTTTGTTTCTTTAGAGCAAGTGTATTTCTAGCCTTCAAAGGCACGGCTTAATGCTGGATTCACTTGGAAGGGTAATACCTCCGGCTGTGCTAAGTCCTGGTTCAATGGGGAAATAATTCCCCAAGTTTGGAATCCAAGGACCGAGAAAATGTCAAAAACAATGTGACAGACTGGTATATGTTGCCAGCTTTTTATCTTGTCAAGGAAGGATGTTAAAAACCTAACATCTATTCATCATTTCATAAAAGAAAGGCTATCTTAACACGGAAAAAAGTAGCAAACCCATGGTGGCATCATAAAGGGCAATTCTTTTTTTTTTTAATTTTTTTAATGTTTATTTATTTTTGAGACAGAGAGAGACAGAGCATGAATGGGGGAGGGTCAGAGAGAGAGGGAGACACAGAATCCGAAACAGGCTCCAGGCTCTGAGCTGTCAGCACAGAGCCCGACGCAGGGCTTGAACTCACGGACTGCGAGATCATGACCTGAGCTGAAGTCAGAGGCTTAACCGACTGAGCCACCCAGGCGTCCCCCCAAGGGCAATTCTTTAAAGACATTTGGCTTTAAGAAAAGTCTGCCATAATATCATTTGGTTATAGTTTTATTATGAAAGCGTCACCAGGGTGCAGCACAAGGGAACTGTAGTTTTGGAGAAGCTGGTAACAGTTTCCTGAGTTTGATCTGTTTGGACAGCATGACAACCCTAACACAGGTCTCCTCTGGGGGAACCGCAGGGACTTTGCCGCGTCCCTTGGGACAGCAAGCAAAGTGTCTGTGCGAAGGAGCGCAGTGGTCCATTCACACAATTCCCTCTGGTAATCTCTGATGTGTTATCTTAGCAGTTCTTGGTTCTCTGGCAAGCTGCAGATTTCAGTGTTATGTCTGCAACCTGAATAGAGATTGCTAAATTAACTGCATTTCAAAGGTGCCACTCCCTAACTAACCAAGGTAGGGTGCTAACATCAACCTGGTGCCGAAAGAGGATTTAAAAGCAGCACATATATATATATATATATATATATATATATATATATATATATATTTTTTTTTTTTTTTTTTTTTTTAGTTTATTTTTGAGAGAGAGAGGGAGACAGAGCGAGTGAGCGAGCGCAGAGGCTGGGCACAGAGAGAAGGGGATAGAGGAATTAAAGCCGCCTCTACACTGACAGCAGAGAGCCCGATGTGGGGCTCAAACTCACAAACCATGAGATCATGACCTGAGCCGAAGTTGGACCCTTGAGCCACCCAGGCGCCCTGCAGCACATACTCTGAGCAGGGACGGTCAGTGTCCTATGTCACAAATCCTGTCTTATTATTTAGGGAAGTCTGTCTTCTCTCCAGAGGAGGAGCCTAGCCCCAAAGGGCAGGCCTGTGGGTCATTCATCTTTGATTTTGAGCTACTCATATGGATCTGTTAAAATTTCTTAAAAAAAAAAAAATCAACATAATCTTAAAAAGATGCATGTTAATCTAAATAACTTTAATAAGGACCTTCTGGGAAAAAAAACATGGGATGATATCATTGCTACATAATTATGGATACAGTGGAGTTTCGCCATAGGAGCATTTATTTTAGGCGAATTTAACTCTAAGCACTCAGCAGATAGATCGGAAAATAACAATTAAAATAGAAGGCAGTTTCACCTGGCACCCCAGTCACTAAACACATTCCCGGAAGGGTGGCTGTGCTGCTCCCACAGACCAGAGGTTCTCAGACTTTAGTGTGCTCTCTTGCAGAGCTCCTGACTCAGTTGGCCTGGGGCAGGGCCCCCCAGATCACAGTTCTAACAAATTCCCAGGTGATACTGATGCCGCTATGCAGGAACCACATTTTAAGAACCACTGTCTCCACCCATCTGAGATCATCTGCGCTTCCTGCGGTGTAAACACCTTGCCGCCATGCTGAATTCGTGTGTGACTAGTGTTTACTGGTGTTTGTTTTTGAACACCACGGCCCCTAATCATAAGTCAACCCCTTCATCTAGTGTTTGGCCAAAAGCTCCTGGCCTTCACTGTGAAGTCATGAATCCAGATAGCCTGATTTTGTGTTGAACTGGCCCAAGTAAAATAGGAAAGAAAGAGTAAGTGTGCTGGCCCCAAGACAGCACCTCCTTGGCCCAGCAGAGATGGTTATAGGGGACGCCAAACTCCCGGTAATCACATTAAACCTGTTCTACTTCTAAGTAGCTAGCTTTCGGTACCCATGAAGGGGGGAAGGATCCCCAGGATTGAAAAGGCCAACCAAACAGAAAAAAATGGTCTCACTGCTATGGAATAAGTCACTTACCGTGATATTGTGTAAATGACAATGATACTGATTATGTCACTGTGGTAGTCACTTGCCACTAAGAATCAGAAGTTTTTTTTCTTTTGCCTGACCTTGCACATGCTGTTGCCTCTGTCTCAAATGAATGAATGAATGAACAAATGAATAGATTTCTCTTTCACATACTGAAAAGGCTCTGAATTCTCTGATACCAGTAGGTCAAGAAAGTTTGCAGATGGAACTGTTCTAAAGTTTCTTGGATCCTCCCCCTTTCTCCCAGAATCTCCAGCTTCCTTAGAAAAGTTGGGCGTGAGCAAATACAAAGCAGACTTCATTTTTAATTCACAGCAACATGGACAGTGTTTTCTATTTCAAAGGATTGTAGCTCTGGTCAGAGAGATCTGCAGTCAGATCCAACAAAAGTTCCTACCTCAAACAGTTGACAAACTGGTTCTAAAAATAATCACAGATGACAATTTGTACACTCTGTGAATGTTAACGTCCCCTTGCGCAATTTGTCAGTAAAAAGTATATATATATTTGGGGAGAAAAGGAAACCATAGGAACTGCAACAACAACAACAAATCAACTGATTTAATAAATCTTGGCTTCTCCTTATCGAAGGGAAATTCCATTCCTGGATTTAATCCTCTGCGCCTCCCAATGCACTGTAATCCTGACCCCGGGGGCCCCTCCACTAACCAACATGTGGAATGACCTGGTGGAAGGATCTGGAGACTAACTTTGTCTTGAGAAACACCATGAACTGGTGCTGGCTGCTTATTTCTTGCCTACTTCTGTTTCCAGGTCTCTGAACCCCTTTATGCCCTGTTTACCCATCCCTTTGAAAATATTCCCTCCTTCCCTTGTCCCCAGCATATTCTCAAAGGCATGTATTTTTTTTTTAAGCACAGAATTCCTTATCTGCTGCTGTGGAAGGAGGATGAGCTTCTGAGAATACCATCTGAAGACTATCTTGTCAACCCATGGAAATAAAAACCTAGTCCCTGTGCTTAGGGTGCTTGGGAGACTGCTCTGGGAGTGATCTCTAAAAGGATTTGGGCTAAAAATGAGCTCATCAGGCATTGGGTGGGACCAAGGTTTACTTCTGGACTCCACCCACCATCCCATCGGCCCCTGTCCAACACAAGGGGGAAGTCAGGAAATACTTGTGGATAAACACATGACAACCCAAAGACACAAACATAAAATTACTTCTGAGCAAACAGCGCTTCTGGTTCTTTGTCAGTGACTGGCTACTAAGGACAAGATTAGGAAATCAGGAATTTCCCTAGCATCACACTCTAGACGTCCTGGTTTAGATCTGCCTTTTCCCCACAAAAGACCTGGGGCTTCTGTTCCACCCTTAGGCAATGAGATACAGTGTGAAATCAACTTGAAAGGAGGTAGCTAGCTGGGAAGATTCCTTTAAGTAACTGGGGCTTACCTCTGTCTTGTCTCCTGGGATAAGAGAGAAGCCAGAACCACCTATCTCAGTCCCTTGCAGGTGCCACAGTTCACAGTTCTGGGAAAAACCGACTCTAAGACTCAAGAAGTTTCTGGCACTACTGGGCTGCGGACTAACACCCACATGAATGATGCTGTGAGGTACAGCAGAGCTGGCAGATCCAACAGAGTCTATGCTATTTAGCGTGAAATCCAGCCCCATCATGGAGGGAGAAGTTAAGTACATTCTGCCAGATGAGCAACGGAGGTAAGCCTGGGAGTAAGTGTACCTGGCCATGGGACCAACAGAAGCTTTGTCTCCTGCTCTGCATGAGATGATGCATTTCTTTGTTTTTACTATCAGTTTTAACTGCTGATAGCTGCTTTTCTTTTCTTTTCTTTTTTTTTTTCCCCTCCCTGATAGCTGCTTTTCTTCCAACACTGGATTTTTTCCTTTCTTGGGACATAACTTTTCAAGTTTTCATATATATTTTTTTAATGTGACCTTCATCACCCCGGTCTTCAGAGCATATTAGCCCCATTGTACAGTTGAGGCATCACGAGGTTTCAAAACAAAGTGATGCAAGTGGTTTTTGCTTCAGGCCACCAAGGTTTAACTGTTACAGGAATTGCCCTTGTGCCATAAACAACTAGAAAACTGGACAAAATGTGACAAATTACTGTTTATAAACATTAGATATGGGCAGTGTGATCCTTCAGAGACCAAACAAACAAGGTAAGCCTCACCACTGCCCCAGACTACTACCTAGAGGCAATTTCCATAGCAGGGGAGCCCCAAAGCCCAGAGATCTTGCTGAGTGGAGAAGATGAAAGCTCTGAGTTTGGGGAGGCAGCTGGAATTTGTGGGTCAGAATAGTGAAGACGAGGTATCTGTACAAAAACAAAGATCTGCAGAGGCAACCTACTGAGTCTCTGCTGAACACCGATGTGCATGTATGAGGGGTGAAACTCCATGAGGCTGCGGAAAGAACTGTGAGAGCCATGGGCCCAACAATTCTGGAAGCTCAGCTCGGCTCCTGGTAGTTCATGCTCTCACCAGTTAGAGTAGAAAAACCTTGTAATACATGGGGCATCAGGTAGAGACCGAGAAAGGTCTTGTTAGTGGAGCTACATTTGCATTAAACTAAAGGCTCCTCTTCAGATTGGACCCGCCAAAACAGAGCTTATTAAAAGCAAGCCCTGGGGGACCTGGGGGCTCCGTGGTTAAGCATCTGACTTCAGCTCGGGTCATGTTCTCACAGTTTGTGAGCTCATGCACCGCTCTGGGTGAGATCCACACCCGCTTTGGGTAAAAACACGAGTCCCATGTCTCTCTCTCTTTCTCTCTCTCCCTCTCTCCCTCCCCTTTGCTCACTTCTCTCTCTAGGAAAAAAAAAAAAAAAAAAAGCAGGCCCTGGCATGGATCCAAAAGCAATCCAATGGATCCTAAGTAACAACCATATGTCAGAACAAAGTCCAACACTTTTTTTAATTTTAATTTTTTTACCTAAGTTTTATGGCCAAGTGGGGCTTGAACCCACAATCCTGAGATCAAGAGTCACAGGCATCCCTAAAATCCAACACTTTAAAGGAATAAAATAAATCCAACACTCAACAACATAAAATTAATATTGTCTGGCACCAGTAAAAAATTATATGCATGCAAAAAATGGGAAAACATGACCCATAACTGGGAGAAATATTAATAAAAATAGACCCCAAAGTAACAATAATAATAATGGAAGTAGAAACAAGGATATAATAACAGCTACTATAAACATGCTACATATGGGCAAGAATCTAGAGAAACATGGAAAACGATAAAGAGAAATATGAAAGATATTAAAAGGACACAAATCAAACTTATAGAACTGAACAAGATAATATATGAAATAAAAAAAATACACTAGATGGAGTTAGCAGCAGATTAAAAACTGCAAAAGAAAAGACTAGTGAATTTAGAGACATGAATTAGAAGCTATCAAAAACGAAACACCGATAGAAAAACCTGCCAGGGCATCAGTGATGTGTGGGACAACTTCCAGTGACCTAATACACATCTGAGTGGAGTCCCAGAAAGAGAAGAAAAAGGGAAAGGGCTGGAAAAAATATTTGAAGAAATAATGGTGTTGGAACAATTGGCCTTTTGTATGCTAGAAATGAAAAAGAGAACTTCAACCTTATCTCATGAGATACATGAAAATCTGGTTGATGTCAATCAAAGAGCTAAATGTAAAACCTTATATATAAAATTGTAGAAGAAAACATGACCAAACATCTTTGTGACTTTGGGATAGATAAAGACTTCTTTACTAGGGCACAAAAAGCATAAAACAAAGAAAAAATTGATAAATTGGACTTTATCAAGATTCAAAATGTTTGTTCTTCAAAACACATTGTTAATGAAAAGATAAACAATAGACAGGTAGAAAATATCTATTTGTATAAAGGACTTATATTCAGAATAAAGAACTCTAAGACTCAATAAGAGAACTCAACTTAAAAAAGAAATATGCAAGAGATTTGAATAGACATTTTACCAAAAATATACATGTATAGAAGAACTACTAGAGGGACAATAATACCAAGTCTAGGTAAGGATGTTGAACAACTAGACCTCTCGTATAGTGCTGGTGGGGATGCAAAGTGGTACGCCCCTTTGGAAAACAAGTTTGGCAGTTTCTTGTAATTCTTATCATAACCCAGTGATCACCTTCCTAGGTTTTACTTAACAGGAATAAAAACATGACCCACAGAAACACTTCTACATGAATGCTCAGAGCCACATTCTTCACAATCTCCAAAAAGTAGAAATGCCCAAATGTATTTCAACTGGTGATTTAATATAAACCATACATATAATGGAATACTACTCAGCAATAAAAAGTCATGAGTCACACTATACTAATAAAAGTAAAAAACAAAACACATGATCCATCTCAATCCAATATCAATAGATACAGAAAAGGAATTTGACAAAATCCAACACCCTTTCACAGTAAAAAGATGCAACAAACTACAAATAAAGGAAACTTCTTCAACCTGTTAAAGGATTATCTATGAGAAACCCACAGCTGACAACATACTGACTGGTGAAGAAAGCTCTCTCCTTAAGGTCCCAAAAAGACAAGAATGTCTGTTCTTGCCATTTCCATTTAACACTGTACAGGAGGTTCTAGCCAGGGCAATTAGGCAAGAAAAATAAATAAAAGGCATCCAGATTGGAAAAGAAGAAGTAAAAACTATGTTGCACATGACATGATCTCATATATAGAAAATCCTAAGGAGCCCAAAAAAATTCTAATAAATGAGTTCAGTAAGGTTGCAGGATAAAAGATTAATATACAAATATCAACTATAGTTCCACATGGTAGCAACAAATAACCTAAAATTGAAATTATGAAAATAATTCCACCTACAATAGCATAAAAAGAATAGCATAGGAATAAATTATTTAACAAAAGGCATTCATGAAAGAAACGTCACTGAAAGAAATTGCTGAATATCTAAACAAATGGAAGGACATCCTGTATTCTGATCTGAATACCTGAAGACATAATATTGTTGTAATGACAACTGACCTACAGATTTAACACAATACCTATGAAAACCCTGGCTAATCTTTCTTTCCTTTTTTGCAGAAGCAGACAAACTTCCTAAAATTTTATGACAATATAAGGGACCCAGCCAAAAACTCTTGAAATAGAAGAATAAAGTTGGAGGACTTATATTCTGATTTCAAAAGTTACCAGAAAGCAATGAAAATCAAGACAGTATAGTTCTGCCATAAGGACAGACATGTAGAACAATAGCATAGAATTGAGAGTCCAGAAATAAATTCATATATTTATGGTCAATTGATTATTTGACCAGGGTACCAGGACAATTCAATGGGGGAAAGGATAATGAAAGTCTTTCAACAAATAGTGCTGGGATAAATGGATAGCCACACGCAATCCTGAGGTACGCTGGACCTGTACCTCACACCAAATACAAAAATTCACTCAAAATGTATCAGAAACCTAAATGTTAAGAGATAAAACTATATAGTCTTTAGAAGAAAGAAGAAAACATGGGTACAAATCTCTGTGACCTTGGATTTGGCAATGGTTTCTTAGATTTGATGTCAAAAGCACAAGCAACAAAAGAAAAAATAAACTAGATGTCATCAAAACTAAAAATTATACCTCAAAGGACATTATCAAGAAGGTGAAAAGACAACCCCCAGAATGAGAGAAAATATTTGTAAATCATATAACTGATAAGGGATTAATATCCATATATATAAAGAAGTCTTACAACTCAAGAATAAAACGACAAATATCCCAATTTAAAAATGGGCAAATGGATGGAACTAGAGGGTATTAAGCTAAGCAAAATTAGTCAGAGAAAGACAAATATCCTATGACTTCACTCATACGAGGACTTTAAGATACAAAACAGGTGAACATAAGGGAAGGGAAGCAAAAATAATATAAAAACAGGGAGGGGGACAAAACAGAAGAGACTTATAAATATGGAGAACAAACTGAGGGTTACTGGAGGGGTTGTGGGAGGGGAGGATGGGCTAAATGGGGAAGGGGCACTAAAGAATCTACTCCTGAAATCATTGTTGCACTATATGCTAACTAACTTGGATGTAAATTAAAAAAATAAATTAAATTTTAAAAAATGGGCAAAGAATCTGAACAGACATTTCCCTAAAGATGATAAACAAATGGCCAGTTAGCAGTAGAGAGTATGTTCAACATCACTAGCCTTTGATAAAGGAAATGCAAATCAAAAGCACAATGCAATATTGCTTCATGCCCACTGGGATGGCTATAATAAAAAAGATGGACGATAACAAGTGCCATCAAGGATGTGGAGAAATTGAAACCCTCATACGTTGCTGGTAGGAGGAATGTAAACTGATGCAATCTCTTTGGAAACAATTTGCCAATTCCTCAAAAAGTTCAACTTAGAGCTGGCATACGGCCCAGCAATTCTACTCCTAGGTCAATACCTAAGAGAACTGAAACCATACATCCCCACAAACACTTGTCCATGAATCATAACAGTATTGTTTATAACAGCCCAAAAATCCATCAACTAATGAATAAATAAAACATGGTATACTGATCCAATGGAATACTATTCTGCCATAAAAAAAGAACAGTGTTGATTCATGATCCAAGATGGATGAACCTTGAAAACATTAAGAATCCAGACACAAAAGGCCACATGCTGTATGATTCCATTTATATGAAGTGTCCAGAATAAGTTTTCAAAAACAATTTGCTTAACTAGTTTAATGGACACAGATTATCTGTGATGAGGGCTGTTGGAGTGGGGCAATATAGGAACGCAGAGAAAAACTGAAATCACAGATGATCTGAGACCCCAGTTGCTCATTTGAACAGTATTTTACTCTTGGGGTGGAAATGTGGGTAAGAAGGTTTCATGACATAGCTCCGTTACAGGTCTAGACACTCGGCCCAACTCACGCTACTACGAGGCTCTTAATTTTGGTCATGGAAATGGGCACTGCACCAGGAACCAGGGAAGCTTGACTATTTCACTAACTAGCCGTGTGACCTTGGGCAAGTCACTTAATTGCTATAGTTTCCATTCCACCTACTGATTAAATGGTCTCGAAACTCTAAAATTCTAAGAACCGTGGGCCTATGTACTCAGCACCAAGGCTTGGAATTAACAAGGGGTAAACACCACATGAACCCAGCAATCTAATAACACATCCTGTATTATTCTGACTTCCAAAAGGCAGCTAGAATCATCTGCTTATTTTAGGAGCTCGCTGTTCCCTGGGAAAGATACTTTTGGCAAAAGCAACCATTCAGATGACAGTTTAGTGTTTTGGAGAAAAGCAACTAATTTATTGACAACAAAGCCTGTTTTTTTTCCTTGAAATTTCATAGCTGTAGGCCCAGAAATAAAAAGTCCCCAGAAGACTTTAAAAATATGTTCTCAATTCCCTTTTATCTCCCACCCAGAGCTGAGAGAACAGCACCAACTGTGTCATATTAAACACATCTGCATCCAACACCGATAAAAGTGCATGACCAAGGGAACAGATAAGAATTGTTTTCAATTTGTTCAGATGGGATTGGTTAAATTTAACCTAATTAGACCAAATAATCAAAGCAGGTGTTTGTAAGTTGCCAATGTTTTTATACTCTGTAATTGTTTGGCTATATTTCCCAGGAACTTAAGTAAAGGAAGTTAGTATGTCATAAAAATCATTGACCTTATACTTATTCATGTCACACATATATTATTCACGTTCCAGGTGGTACAAATACAAGGCATTGTTGAATACTTGTCACAGATTTTAGCATTTGACCATCATCAACATCTAAGCTGGCCTTTGGGAGTGCTTACATTACCTAACTTCCATTATATAAATACAAGCAGTAATAAATGAGAGCCTGTCTTCTAATCTTACATTGATCTACAAAGCACATTGACTTGGCATTTAGACTACTTAGGGATTCTGACTTCACTCTCATAAGCTGGTCACTTTTAAGGCATTTAGAGGAAAAATAATAACAATAAAAGTTACATTCTAGTAACACAAAATGCTTATTGCATTTGGCGGAATGATGAGATCTGAACTATAAATCTCAACTGACAAAGGAACCACAGAACGCAGTCACCAGCAGCCTGGAATTGGGAAGTGCTTCATGTAGTGGCCGTAGGTCCACTTGTGAAGGGAAAAAGGGCAGGTGGCTGCCTGGGAGCGGTCAAGCTTTCTCTTTCTAGTAACTGCTTGTGTCCCCGGTATACTCTCATGTTATTGCATATACTGCTGGCACAGGAGAGACAGAAATGAGGCAAGAAAATCCCCATGAAAGCCTATGATCTGGAAACTCCTATAGAGGGGATCCCTCTCTAAGGCCTGGGGTTTCTACAAGAGAGGAAGAGGAATGGGAAGACAAAACAACCAATAGGGTTCTAGGGCACTCCTCCCCAAGGTAGAGATTTTCCTAATTCTGGCCCCGATTGGGCTGCAGGGCCACAGCGTCGACGCCTGGAGAGCCAGGCTCTTCTGTCTCACTACACATGAGACACTTGGCCGGTTTTCTCTGTGCCTTAGGTTTCCTCACATCTAACACGAAGGACCACTAGTACCTCCCTTACTAATGCACACAAAACGCTTGGCACAGTGCTTGGCATGGCGGTAGGCGCTCAATAGCTGTTGGTCAAAAATTATGATGATCCCGGGGCACCTGGGTGGCTCAGTCGGTTGAGCGTCTGACTTCGGCTCCAGTCATGATCTCACGGTTGAACCCGCGTCAAGCTCTGTGCTGACAGCTCGGAGCCTGGAGCCTGCTTCGGATTCTGTGTCTCCCCCTCTCTCTACCCCTCCCCCGCTCACGCTCTGTGTCTCTCTGTCTCTCAATAATAAATACATGTTAAAAAAAAATTTTTTTTTTTTAATTACGATGATCCCTATAAGGAAGAGGGTATTGAAAATGCTTCCTGAGGACAAGAGTATGCCGGATATCCTATATACATTTCAGGGGAAGGGAAACAGCCTTTTGAGATCACTTATACTCTGTGGAAGGAGGATGGAAAATGTCCAGCCTGAGAAGGAAAAACTGAAGGTGGGTTTCCAGTGAGAATGAAAGCTCTGTCTCCCATCCCTGCCCAGGCCTGCAAGGCAACCCCGAAGTGCTTGTGGCAGTTAGTCCTCTTCTTCCTCACCCCCCAGCTCCAACTGGAGACTATAATTTTCTTTCTAGCAGGAAACTGATGCATACGAATGATGACAGATGGATTCAGAAGAGGAAAAAGAATACAGGGGACAGAGCGTCCTTGTGGGTTTAAATCATGTTAGAACTCAAAACAAAACCCCCAGATCTGGAATTTTTAAAACCTAGTTAATGGCTGAGGAAACCTCAAAGGCTGGGGAAGCATGAAGATAAAAGTCTGAATCACACAAAACACATCATTATCTTAAGCTTTTCTAATCGTCTTCTCTGCCTTTCCCCCTCACTGTTTTTCTCATTGTTTATGCCCCAGCCCCTCAATGTGGTTCTGAGACACTTCAGAGATAGAAATAGCTTTCCAAGGTCACGTACAGAATAGTGTTTGAGAGGAGATGGACAGACCCTCCTCCAACCAAAAAAAGTTTCCCTGAAACTGATACTACTTCACTTCTTTCGGAATAATTAAGCACTTTCAAGATTCAGTTAGATTCATTTACTGCTGAAATGCAAGTACACACACCCATATGAATAAAACAGAATCATGGTGTGTAAGATTCATAAAATGGAAAATAAGAGAAAGAAACTCCCATGATGGCGCCATTCTAAGACAAGTGTTTTGAAGCACTGTGCTGCCTTTAACTTCAGTCTGGTTCTCTGCTCCCCACTCTCACCTCCTAGACCCCCAGTGCCGATGATCACAAGGTCTGGACAAATCCCCCTGACATTCCATTAATGGATTTTCAGTTACATTCTTTTTCAGCGACAATAGGAACTTGGTTCATAAGGGTCCTAAGAATTCTATGAGGACGAGGGCAAAGAAGGAAATGTCTCCTTGTCTTAAAAAACCACACAATGCTACTCTCTGTCTTACGTCCTTCAATGATCTCCTTTTGTCTACAGGGTCAAGTCCAGGCTCCTCAGACTGGCCTACGAGGTCCTTCGTGATTGAGTTCCTGCCTCTGCAGCCTCCCTTCCAGTCATACCTGCCTGGTCTTGAACTGATACTCTGGTCATTGTCCTAGCTCTCTGAAGGCTGTGCTGACTCGTGTCTCTGTGGCTTTGGCCATGGTCTTCCTTCTGTCTATAATGCCCACCTTTACCTTGACCATGCAGTTAATCTCTACTCACCCTCAAAATTCTGCTCAACTGAAGTCTCCCCACCTTCCCAAGAAAAAATGACCTTCCAGGGGCGCCTGGGTAGCTCAGCTGGTTGAGTGCCCGACTCTTGATTTAGGTCATGATCTCACAGTTCGTGGGATCGAGCCCCATGTCAGGCTCTGTGCTGCCAGCATGGAGCCTGCTTGGGATTCTCTCTCTCTCTCTCTCTCTCTCTCTCTCTCTCTCTCTCTCTCTCAAGCCCCACTTGTGTGTGCATGCTCTCTCTCTCTCAAAATAAATTTAAAAGCTTAAAAAAAAATGACTTTCCATTCTTTGGTGCTTCCAATGTATCCCACACACACTTCCTTTGTAATACCTGCAAACCCTACTGTGCCTACTTACAAGCCCAAATCATATGCATGTGTATCTCCAGCTACAGGTGCTCAATGAGTCTGATGCCAACATGTCACTTCTGATGAATAAAGAAATAAATGAACCACAACAAAAAATGACCCTTTTTTTGAATCAGAGGGGCAGGAGCATCCTTAATCAAGTGGATTTCCTGACATTCTGTCCCAGGTATGCCATGCTTCAGTATTTTCCTAGGAAAGCAGGCATTTCTTCTTTCCCAAAGATGTTTAAAATAAGAGGAGAGCTGTGAATGTGAGGGGCTGCAGGGTACTGGATTAGATGCATGTTTCTAGCTAGTGATAATGATGATAATAATGTTAACAGTAGCTAATATTTATTGAGCACTTATTCTGTGTGATGCAAAGCACATTCTATACATAGGAATTTACATATGTTAGTTGAAAACCAGTCTAAGATATAGATCCTGTTATCACCCCCAATTACAATTGAGAAAAACTGTCTCAGAGAGGTTCATTGACTTGCCTAAGGTCACAAAACTAGTAAACGGCAGACCTGGGATTCAAATCCAGGGATATGGCTCCAGAGCCTAAATGATATACTCCCTTATTCTCAGCTTCGTGAGCTAACAATGGAGGTAGATATGCACACATTTACAAACATACACATGATATAAACATAACATTTGAATCAGAAAATAAATTTACATCTGACTGATGCATGAATTTAAATAAGACTTTGTATCTTGATGACAATTGTTACTATTCTAAAAACTGAGGAAAACTCTGCATTTCTATCAGTTAATAACAAACCCTCATAGTTAGGGCCTGCTATGTACTTAGCTGGGGGACAAGGAATCTACAGCACGATCCATTCTTTCAAGTTACTTGCAAGGTAACACTATAATGTCATGACATTATTTCAAAATCATATTGTAGTCTACTCATCCAAATAAGTGATCATCTTGTTTGGTGATATATTTAGCTGTTGCTCAAACTGCCTTTGGAAACAATTTATGAAACACATAAGAATAGATTTCATTACTTTAAGCTCATAGTTTGTTTTTATCCTAAACAGTGCCATCCACTTTAATTGCCATCACATTTGACATTTGGTTAGTTCTAAAAATCTAGTTCCATCCTCAGAGAAGGAAAATTTGTTAGTACTATTTGTGTGAATGTACTATAAGATTACATACATTCATACAGATAGACACAGACATGCACACGCATCTGTGGCTTATGTGGGCAAACACCAAAGGACTGGATAAAATCCTTACTTGTCTGTTAGGAATATAACATGAGCCATATATATAATTTTTTATGTTCCAGCAGCTACATCTTTTAAAGTAAAAGGAAACAGGTGAAATTAATTTTAACAATACATTTTATTTAGCCCAATATATCAAAAATATTATCATTCCAACATGTAATCAATATAAAAAAATTAACGAGAAATTTTACATTCTTTTTTTCATACTAACTCTTTGAAATGTGGTGTGTATTTTATTCTTACAAAACATTCCAATTTGGATGGACCACATCTCAAGTGCTCAGGAGTCCTGCCATATTGGGCAGTGCAGGATAAAATAGTTAGGGCTATGGCTTTCAGAACAGAATAAGGGCAAGAGTACCCACCCTCACGCATCTTACTCTGCAAAGTACCTGAAGAGGGATGATGCATCGATCCAAGTGCAATACTGTTGAGTAATAAACCACAGCTTGTGACCACATTTAACTGGGGTACAAATTCCAAATACTGCAAGACTTTGGAGGGAAGGATGGCTCAAAAAAGGCCAATGTCATCTTCCTGAAGGAGACCAGCCATCAATAAAGGGTGGGTGGTTGGAGAACAGAGTAGGGAATTCCAAAACATTCAAGGAATGTCCCTCCGGACAAGGAATAAAGGTACTAATACATCAAGAAAAACTTAGTCCAAATAAACTGATGATTACAGTCAACCACTCTAACGACTGGACTTGTTAGTCGTGAGCAACTCTTTCACCGCCAAAGACCTTTAGCTACCAAGTAGAGAAGTATTATAAAGCTATATGGAATTTGGAACTGAAATATAAAAATAGAGGAAACCCAAAAACAACTTATTTGGTAACACCCAATTTATAATCTCTGCACCCTAGTTCAAGTGTAAAATATGGTGGCGCAACCCTGGGATTTCCTACAGCGAAGGTGATCTATAACTTATTGTGCAAACCGGGACACTTGTAAGAGGAAAGGGGGGGCACCATTAATAATTATGCTGGGACAAGAGGCATAAAGTAGGCCCGTTTTACAACTATAAAACTATTTGATCCTATTCTACCAAACGTATACAACAGCTCCCCCTGTGCAGGGATGTGGAGCTGATGAAAGCCCAGGCAGGTTCTTCTTACCTCTTGCATGGCCACAGGGGCTTTGTGGGCTAATATACATTGATCTGGGTGAGATGGTTTCGCACCTCCCCCTCAAAGCAATTTAAATTGGTTTGAATTTGGGAACAGGGTTCCATATGGACAGAGCCGGACTCTGACAGCCTGAATATATTTACTGAAGACAAGAAATCATTGACAGACTAAATGTAACAGAGGAAAAGCCTGGCCTGCTTGTACTCAGAATGTGACTTTGTAATTGTAGCCTCTTTTAGACAGGCCTAATCAATTAGAAGAGGCTGATTTTAACCAGTTGCAGGCTCATTACCCTGCATTCCAGTTTGTGTTGATGAAAATCAGTTTCAGTCTGTGGCCTGGAACTCATGTACAGCACTTCCTGCAGCCTCTTATATAAACACATCAAAAAAAAATTTTTTTTTTTTTTAATTTGGAGTTGCCCTTCTCCATTTTAAGAAAACCACTCTGTGAATCATGATTAAAATAGAACAATTGTAATATGGATCTGGGGCCCCATACCAGGAAACATACTTGACCAAGGAACATACCTCAAGGCAGAGCTTAAAGCAGTGAAGGGCAAATTTGAGACTGAGTCTCAGGTGTGCAGGCTCCAGGATCAAATGAGCCCAGCCCAGTAAGGTCCACGGAATGGAGCAGAATGGACTCTCAGTTACTGAAAATGACAAACTACCAAAGAAAATGCATGGAAGAGGAAAAAAAGCCAAGGTGTCTGAAATACAGAGGGCATCTGAATAGAGTCCAAACTCTTTCCTGAATGATCAAATTGAAAATAAATAGCAAACTTCCAACTAAACAAGGACAGGTTTCCTTGAGAAGCTTCTATGAGGTAGACATATGACGTTATGCTTAATTTTGATGTGTGGTTAGTTTTACAAAAGTAGAAGCTGGGGGAGTGTGTGGTACAACCACTCGAAACCCCACCTGTATTTCAAAGATCCGTAATTGTTCCAAAATATGATGTAACTATGAATCATACCTGGCTGGTTGCCTTTTGTGGGTTTGTCAAGGCAGCGAGTCAACAGGAAGAGAATATCAATATATACAGCTCTGGTCACCAAACATGGATTTTGCCTAGAAAGGTAAAGAACAGCAGATAAATTGATATTTTCTCTCCCCGAGGCCTGGGTCACAGAAGAGAAAAAGGTATTTTGTAACAGGCATATCATGAGGCTTACGGAGTTACGGTGAATGCTAAAAAAGACAGATAATCACCAATGGTGAGGACACGTCAGTAAGTCAAGTGAGGAAATGAAATCCTAGAGCATATGGTGGAGGTTGGGGATACACATGTAAAGAACAGATAAAACTCTATGCTCTGGTTCCAAATAAAACAAACTGAAAACAAACAAAAACCAATATCCTATCCTAGTTATTTGAAAACAAGGAGATTGGCAGAGGGAATTATATTCTATTATTTTCCTCTTAAGTGGACAGATCTGGGGGAAAATCATTGGTTACGAGTATCAATCACTGACTTAGCATTTTGGAGAAGGAGAACTGCAATCACATAGGACAAACCATACCTATGGACTTAAAATAACCAGCCGAAAAACAAACACACAGAAGGGCTAACAAACACTGCGACAGACATTCCTTTCCCAATAAATGGAATTTTTTCTTCTTTCAATATGTGGAGTTCACTTTACTCTCTGAATCACATGCTGGAAAAAAGTGGGCCTGGACTTAGGGGTCTGGATTAAAAAAAAAAAAAAAGGAAAAATGAAGACTTTCTTTTGAGAACAGTGCTGAAGGTCCCCTGGCTCTGAGCCTCAGTTCAGACTGACCATGAAAAGGGCCCCAACCTCCTTGGTGTACTAATAATTCAGCCTAAGTAGTAAAAACAGTAGGGACAGATCTGGGTTTGAATCCTGGCTTTGCTGCTTACTCCTGTGACCTGAATCACATTCCTGACCTGTACAATGGGAACCCTAATCACCACAGAGTGAGTCACTGTGAGCTTCCGAGGTGGCACAGCGACCAGAACACCGCCTCGCTGCCTGGTCATGGCACATGCTCCATCGGTGCTTGTTCCCGCCCGGTTCTGCTTCCAACTTAAGATTATGGGATGGCACAGGGATGCTGCCAGTGAGATTCCATACACTTGGCCCCTAAACCCATCTTTCTCATTCCCTGCATTTTAACAGTTTTACCATTTCCCTACTCTGTCCCAAAATGCCCGTATTCTAGGCTGGCAGATGAAAAGCAAGTCAGATACTTATGATTTAAAACAAAACTATCTTGTGTCAAGGTCTCTCTGTTGCTGACCCGCCTCATTTCTGTCCTACTGACTTGCTTCCTCTATAGTATCTGCTCGCTCTGACTCTTACCCTACCATGACCCGTGGCTTATATGTATACCCTACATTTGGCCTAATTTCATACCTGCACCTAGCTACTTTTTTTTAATGAGCTTTAAAAAATAGGTAACATGTGCACGTGGCATAAAAATAATTCAGCATAAAAGGGCATGTGGTGAAAATTAAGTTCTTTTCCAACGCCCTCTACTCATATTTTGCTCCTTGGAGTCAACCACTATTACTAATTTTCAGTATGTCCTTGCAGGGACATTCTGTTCATTTATAAGCATCTATCTATAGTTACCCACTTGTTTATTTTTACAGAAATAGTGGTTTACTATATGCTAAGTTCTAGGCATTACTTTTTTTCACTTCTATATTTTGGATATCATTCCATTAAAAACAGAGATTTGCCTCAGTTTTTAAATGGTTGTAGACTGCTCCCTGTCAGAGGTACCAATCCCCTTTTGGAATAATGCAGATTGTTTAAGATACTTGGCTAAAAACAAGGAAGAATATATATGTACATCAATTTTGTAAATATAAATCAGTACTCAGGGGAGAAATTCCTAGAAGCTGAATAGATCAATCAAGGTATTTGCACATTTAAAATTTTGATGGATTTTGACAAGATGCTCTCCAAAAAGATTATACCAATTCACACTTTCACCAACAGCATGTAAGAATTCTAGTCTCCCACAACCTGACCAACACAGTGCACTATTAAACTTTTTGACTTTTGTCAGGGTGAAAAACAAGATCTCATCATTTGAAGTTGCAATTATTTTCTTATAAGTGAGATTGATCATCATTTCATATGCTTTTCAAAAAAGATACTTGAATTGCCTTTTCTATGTAATGTTTTCAACTCCCCTGTCCGTTATGTTGTGGGTCTTTTCCTTATTGGTTCATAGGAGCTCTTTGTATATTGAGGAAATCTACTTTTTCTTTTTTCTTTTTTTTTTTAATTTTTTTTTTCAACGTTTATTTATTTTTGGGACAGAGAGAGACAGAGCATGAACGGGGGAGGGGCAGAGAGAGAGGGAGACACAGAATCGGAAACAGGCTCCAGGCTCCAAGCCATCAGCCCAGAGCCTGACGCGGGGCTCGAACTCACGGACCGCGAGATCGTGACCTGGCTGAAGTCGGACGCTTAACCGACTGCGCCACCCAGGCGCCCCGAGGAAATCTACTTTTTGTCACATGGGTTACAAATGTTTTTGCAGTTTGTCATTTGTCTTTTAACTTTATATTTTTTTTGCAATTTAATGTTCAATTCTATGCAGCCAAATATATTAGTATTTTTATTTATGCCTCCTGGGTTTTACACTTTTATATAAATTTTATATAAAATTTTTTAATTGTCCCACATTTTTTTATAGTACTTTACAGTTCCATTTTTTGTTGTTGTTGCTTAAAACTTTTATCTTCTTGGAATTTTTCTCCCTAATCCTCCCCCTATCTTTTGTTTCTATCTCATTTTCCCCAGTTCTCTTAATTCTAATTTCCTGTCTTTATTCTTCTACTCCCTGTGAAAGGCCCAGCTTATGAAAACTTCTTTGATGGTATAATTTGCAATTCTAGTGTTGCCACTGTTTAACAGGTAGGACTTCCCTCTGCCAAAAAAAGGGGCACTGAAGAAAGAAAGTGAGAAGAGCCAATGCTGGGGTTAATGAATCATTAGATAGGTAGCACAGGGCTGAGTAAGTGGCCTGCAGGTAGCAGATGGAATCCCCTCAAAGCACTAGCTTTGAGCTAAGTCCTGGGAAGTGAGGTACATGAGATGATTTCTGACCTCAGAGAATTCTGTCCAGTTACGGAGGCAAAAATAACGGCAAACTTTGGGACAGGATGTAAGGAGTTAAGAGAAAGAACATCAAGGTGGACTGGAGAAATGAAAAAGGTTTATGAAGATGTAATTCCAACCGGGCTGTGAAAGATGGGAAGAATTTAGCTAGACAAAGTTGACAGGGAAGGGCATTCTAAGAGGCGGCAACAGACGTGGGAAGGAATTAGTCTGGCTTGTCCACAGACCTGGGAAGATCAGGGTGGGAAGATTAGAGAATGTGCTGAAAAGTAGGAACAAGAATAAGGCAGGCTGGGCTTTCAGGACACAGGATGCTTCATTCCAACTGGGTGCTTCTTAGTATAAAAATGCACTGCCTGTTCCCATATGGCCTTAGAGTCATAGCTTTTCATCCTGGCTGTTTTCCTGTTGGTGGAGCCATACAGAACCATAAAGGGAAATTTCTGGAAAGCTGGTTTGATTTTCAACTCTGATGAGGAGCCTAGTTTCCATGATATTTTTAGCTAAGTTAATGTATTTTTTTTAAATTTCTAAATGAGTAGAGGAAAGGTAGGCAGTCTTTAGGGCTCCATGCCTGGTTGAAGTGCTCTGTATCTTTTTTGGACCTGGCACCGGTTGTCGACCTTGCTGGACTCTTGGGACACTTCCGGGACCACTCTGCCCCCATAACAGAGAGGCTCTGGGCCAGGTCTGACACAGTCAACGAGACTGTGGGGGACTCCCTCAAATGCTGCTGCTTTGGATTCCAGGAAACAGAGGGTCGGGGCCACAAGGGAGTCCATCCTTGGCTTTTCCTCTGAGACGGAATCAGAGAAAAATTCTGGCTTAGAGTCCACTGTTCTTGGCTCTACCCGCAAGGATAGCCATGGCCACAGCCTCAGCCACAATCACAGCCACATAATATCCCTGTCTGGAGTTAGAGTTGGGCCTCACTCTGAACTGGCTTCTAGGTCAGGAAAATAATTGTGTTGTCTTTCTCTTTCTCTCACTATTACTTGGTATTTATTCGGACTTGGGAATGGTACACTGTGAGTTCAGGGTGAGCCAGAGGTTTGTTCTCGGTCTGTGAAGCCACTTTGATGATGGGAATAAAATCCCAGGGAACAGCAAGCCAGCTGGACAGGAAACCAACCCACAGGGTTTTGGTGGGCTTGGGGATTTTTTTCTACTCCCAAATGGAAAAATCCTGGCATGGGGTATGGTATAATAGAGATTTAGAGTGTTCAAAAAAAAAAAAAAGTCAGAAATGGTCAGGGTCTAACAGATGGGCTGAAAGACGGCAGAACGGAGGCTGTGGAAGGAGCAGCAGGACCCGGGTACTAGGAGGACCAAGTTTACATATATAAAATCGAACAAAGGGCTTGTTAAGAATCTCACTTTCTTCTATTTTTTTAAACATTTGTCCCTTGACAAATAACCACCTGAGAACCTGATTAACCCATTTCTGCCTTGGGAAATCTCTGCACTTCATTAAACCTCCTGCCCTCTCTCCTGGAAATCGGGGGGAGGCAGAACGCAGGGCGGAGAGAGTAGGGCTCCCCAGACACGTCCACAATGGCCCCAGTGTCTAGAGGACAGCAGGAGTTCCTGGGAAGTCTGAGATAAATTATTCACTTCTCCTGTCCCTTCCGGAATCCCGGTGGCTACAGAGGTTCTTAACTGAGGGCCATTCATTCGGAAAACATTAACTGAGAGGCTACTGAGAGCTCTCAGTAGTGCCAGGGTTTGGAAATATGAAGATAAAATGATTCAGTGACATAGTCACTGCCCTCAAGGAACTTAGAGTCCTGAATAGTGTTCTCAATTGTAGGTTATGACCCATTTTGTTGATTATGAAATCAACATTCATATGCGTGGTGACCAGCATAACAGAGGGAAAAGAAGGGAGGGGAAGGAGAAGAGGAAGGAGGGAGGGGAAACAGAGAGGATTTGGGGCAACAGAGGGAGGGAGAGGAGGAGGATAAGAGGGACAGAGAGGGAGGAAAAGAAGAAGGGAAGGAGGGAGGGAGGGAAAGGGAGGAGGAAAATATAATCCGAGTTCATCAAGGTGCACTATTTCCTTCACTTGTTTCCAAAAAGTCCTTGCCCGGGATCAGTTTTTAATAAATTACCTTTGGTGTTAGAAGTCAATAATTTATGAAATGCAATTATTTTAAGTAAAAACATTGATTGATTTGTTCTCCTTTTTTCCCTTCCAGGTAATAAACCACCCCGCATTATACTGAATGGATTCAACAGGGTTATGCTTGGTATCCAAAGTGATGGTGGATATGTTGAAAGCAAACATTCCTGAAACTAAATATGCTACAACTTGAATAAATTTCCTCTCTGTTGCATTTTTTTTAACAGACTGTTCATGTCTTATATAAATATTATCACAATCTCAAACTATGCAAGAATTCATGTGTGTATACATATATACACACATAGACACAGCACACATACACATTAGGTCATATGTAAAATTATCTGTTTCAAGTGATTGTCAAAAAATCTTGAAAGCCACTAGTTTAGTGGGAGAAACAAACAACCAATCATATTAGAGTATGAGGGGTGGCCCAAAAGAAGGGTTTGACAGAGTAAAAATTACGGATGGTTGAAGAGGGACCTGCCTAGTCCTCCTGGGTGAGTCAGGAAGTGACTTGGCAAAAAGCTGGAGAATGAGAAGCCTGGGATACAGAACATGGGCAGAGTGACCCCAGCAGAAGAAGCAGCATGTCCAAAGACACATGACATGTTTGGAGAATAATGAGAAATGCAAAGGAGACATGGGAGGGGAAGACAACAGGAAATCATAGAGGATGAGTGAAACACCCAATGGGAGAGCTTAGGAGTGACCTTTCAGAACTCAAAAGCCCCAAAGGGTTGAAGCTGCCAGTGGGACCCCACCAGCCCAATCCATGCTGGAAAGCTGAGATCCCCACTCACTAGTGTGAAGCTTTGGTGGGCCCCCTAGAAGGGACAGACAGTTCACTTTGGGCGTACTACACTCTCCCAGAAGCATTCACTGTCATCTTCAGAGGGCTGGAAATAGCTGTTATGGCTGTAGACTGCTAGTGTCTGTTAAGGTCTCTAAGTCAAATGACTGTATCTGGACTTCAACAGAGTCAGGGTCTGAGATCACTCTAATATCCAGGGAACTACTCCCCCAGAAGCCTAATCAGACTCATGACTTAACCTCATTAATCTAGAAACATTTACTGAGTACCATGGGGGATATCCTACTTGGGACAGAAAGGGAGGGAGAGGAGAAAGTTCTGATCTTGCAGAGCTTATGGTATAAAAAAACAATCAGAGGGAATGTCATGGAGGAGGGGGTCTGGAGACACGGAAGGATTTGGCTCGGGAAGGGGAAGAAGGAATACAGGCAGGAGAGCTCACTGGAGCAGATACAATGGTGAGAACATGCCTGCCACATGCAGGGACAAATGAAGGCCAGGTGACAAGCATGACGGCTTAAAATGACTCTGGAGCTCAAGTCCTAGTAGGGGCTCATCACAACCCATTGCGGGCTCTAATGCTGGCCCCTACACAGCCTCACTCCTACTCAGATGGCTTCCGCTCTCAACCACAATGCACAAAAAGCACTAGCAGCCTCTTACCATGGAGCCAGCCAGGGTGTTAATGAAGTAATATCCCAGGGACCACCATCAGGCCCAAAATAGGCTGGAAAGAAGAAAACCAGAAAAAGTAGGTGGGGAGCAAGGGGAGAGAAGGCAGGTGAGAAGTGGGGGGAGGGGCAAGAGAAGAATAATGAGGGAGAAGAGGTGGTAGGAGAGGGAGAGGGGGAAAAGAGTCTAGAACATCCTCCCATATCCTGCTACAATCTCCCCAGTGACATATGTCCAGCCACACCATGTCCTTTATTGAAAGTTCACTTCAAAGCCTGTCCTCCAAGAAAACCTTCCCTAATTAACCATCAGAAAACAGTCTCCAAGGACAATCCGAATGGGCGACCTGACACAGTGTTTTGCTGACCATCCTTTGGTCTCCCAGAGATCCCGCTGGCCATCTTTGCAAACCTAGGCAGTTCATGTCTTTGCATTGGTAGCTGCCCACAGACCAGAGTTGCCTCTCCTTACATTTGGATATAAAAGGAAGAGCTGTTATGGGTTAGGAGCCAGGAGGTACTTCTTTGATGCAGGCCACATTAAGTCATATAAATGTGGAAGTGTAAATTAAATAAAAAAGAACCCCTCTCTCCCTGCTGATTTCCATTTTTACCACAGCCCCCAGCCAAGCAACCATCACATGGCATTCTTGGAGGAACAATAGGGGATTTGTTTAAACCAAGATGCCAAATGGTCATGAATTGCAGAATGTATATTTTTAAACAAGTTATTTTCCCCCACTGTAACATCCAGAATTTAGATCTGTATGCAGGGCCAGCTGGCAGCAGCACGCAGGATCTGGCTGGCTACCCAGGGCTGCTCGTTTACCTTGCCCTCCCCTGAGGGGGTGTGACGGCTGAGCTGCATTTTTATGGTACGCTCCAGCTTCCATCCAGCCTTCCTTGGTCGGAGCTTTGCAAGTGTTTATACTCACACCCACACGTAGAGGCTGCCCTGTAGCCCTCCTACTTGAATTTTCCTTTTAAAGTGAAGCCATCTTCATGCCCTGCTCTGGTGGTTGACCAACTTATAGGGAATTGACCGAGTTGCCATGCCCAAAGCAAGAGACCAGGAGCTGTGAGCCCCAGCTTCCAGCATTGCGCTGCACAGCACATGGGGCTTCCCCTGGAAAAGCAGCTTTTGTTCCGGGGAATGGAATCTGTGAAAACAGGGCCCCAACCACTTTACCAGGGTTCTGGGTAGGCACTCCACAAGGCACAGGCAGTCTGTCGAAGGCACCAGGGCACTGCGTAGGTCAGGGCCCAGGCCACAGCTGCCTCTGCTTCCCTGGCAAAACTGCTGCTCAAGAGGAAGCCCGCAATCTCAAGGCCAAGGCTTTGCCTTTTCCCTCCATTAAGGCTCACCTGCCTTTTCAGAGGACCCCCAGGGAGCCTCCCACACCCCCCAGAGGCCCTCATATTTTTCCATCTTTCTATTAGGCATCTTTTTCTCATTAATGTACTAACACTCAAGTTATGTGCAGAGAATGAGGAAAAAGAGACCTTGTGTGGGGCTTGGGATTTGTTCAAAGCCTGGGGAAATCGTTTTAGAGGGTGTATGTTTTTTATTCCTTTTATGAGAGATGCATGTTTCCCCCCCTCTGTGACTTGTTTAAAAGTAAAGTTTAATATGCTGCCAGAGAAATTGCTGGTTAATAACTTAATAAGCTATGTGCTAGGAATTATGGGAAAAAAGTAGTATCCAAGAAAACTTTTATTGTACAGTTTGGGGCTTGGAGGATATATAGCTTCAGTTATTATATAAAATGTTAACAGAAGTCCCTTTTCTTTTCAAACCCTACCTTCTCCCCAGGATTATTAAAAAGGATAAATAAGTAAGGTGAATAAAAACTTCAAGAAGCTGCATGAGAAGTCTGTATGTAGATCACAAGGTGAGAATTTCCAACAGCACAGTCAACAGAACTATGTTAACGTGCACTTGGCAAAGCACACACTTGGAAATGATCCCTGGTAATAATAGTAATGATGATAATCATAATATCAACTACCTTTTATTAAAAGTTTTGTCTTCAAAAAATACTTCTACTTTATAAGATTCTTAAGAGGGAAGAAAAAAATAGGCATTATTATTCCCATTTTTTACAGATCAACAAAGTAGCTCATATAGCTCAAGTGACCTGCCCAAGATTAGGGCAAAAACTAAGAATAGAATCAAGGTTTTTTAGACAAATTATATCTATGTGTCCCAAACACAATCAGATGAAAAGTGAGACACCATGCCAAACAGGGAGAGTATTTTGGTTTGCAGCCACAGGCTGTGGTTTTGTGTCCTGTATCCAGTCTGGTGAAAAGCCAGGCTCCAGGCACAGCCGTTCCTGTAAGGGCCAACAGAAAGGCCCATTTTCAACCTGGCTGATTATGTTGATAAAGACTTAATTATCTGACAATAGATGTTTCCTCTATTTGCTCAGCTCTTCTGTACGTTCATGCCCATTTCTCACCACATCCTTCCTTGCCCTCATCGGTTTCCCACCATCATGTTACAGCTTCCCCCTTTACAGATAAAAATGGAGTCCCAAACAAAATGGCTAGCCCCGTGTGGTTGGTTTAGAACTGAACAGGGACCAGAACCCAGACCTGCTAACCTCGAGTATACTCTGCCTCTACTCAACTTCACAAAGTGCATACGCAGGTTAGAGACTTTTCCGTTCCCCAAGTCCCTCTCAACGTGACCCTCCGTGGTCACCCAGAAACACAGGGGCTTTGGGTTCAGGCAGGGAGCCCTGGAATAAGTACACCAAACTGCTTGGGAAAATGTTATTTCTTTTTTTTTTTTTTTTTTCAACGTTTATTTATTTTTGGGACAGAGAGAGACAGAGCATGAACGGGGGAGGGGCAGAGAGAGAGAGGGAGACACAGAATCGGAAACAGGCTCCAGGCTCTGAGCCATCAGCCCAGAGCCCGACGCGGGGCTCGAACTCACGGACCGCGAGATCGTGACCTGGCTGAAGTCGGACGCTTAACCGACTGCGCCACCCAGGCGCCCCGGAAAATGTTATTTCTAGGGGTGTGCGGGCCAATCCTATCGCTAAGGAAGCCTGGGTATCATGTGCAGGGGATAGGAAGGACAGTGAGGCTCTGAAGGGTATCTCTTGAAGCTGCTCCTTTGGTCTATTCATGTAAGACCAGTCCACATGCCCCAAAAGCCCTCCTGGAGGCAGCTGAAGCCTGGCCACGCAGGACACAAGTGCCAGGGCTGAGTCAGCTCAGTATGAGGGCAGAGAACCAGGAGGCCAAGCAAGGCCTAAAGAAGCGCTCCTGCCAGGTCAGTGTGTTGCCTGAAGACCTGCCTTCAGCTAAGGGTACTGTCTCCAAAGACTGCTGCTGAAAAACAGCAGTATGATCCGGGAGAATGAACTTACGTACATATTAGAACTTAGTAACATGCTAGCACGATTTGTTGGCCGGCTCAAGGGGCAGTGGCAGTCAGCTAGCTGAAAGTAGATTTCTAAAGGAAGAGGGTCTTCGATAGCTAACTTTTGATGGCAAAAGGTCTAGAGCATGGGTCCCTGTCCAAGGAAAGGGTGTCGGGCAGCCCAAGGGCACGGGGTTGCAGAATATGCTATGAGGATGATCAGGCCACAGTAGAAGAAGGAAATGGATCATGAGGCAAAAAACAAATTTGCTATTTATAGCCCAACATGGGCCACCTCCGGAGCCAGCCACATCTGTCAAGTAGGAAGCTGGCTGGCTGGCTCGTCCGAAGAAGGAAGTAGGACGTAGGAAGTCAAGTAAGAAGAAGTCACCTGCCCTCTTGTGCCTAATTTCTCATCTACAAATACTGGTTTGGATTAGATTCCTATTTTGAAATAGGGATGCTCCTCTTAGTCCCTTTTGGGGCCCCCAGTGGGTGAGGGGCCATGCGGGTGGGCCTCCAGGCCCCCACCCCTGCTTGTACCACATATGTTCTCTCTACTATCTTCAACATCTTGAACTCCCACTTAAGCTTCTACTTAACAAAAGGATTCCACTGGACTAGATGATCTCTAAATTCCCTTCCTGCTATACATTCTGTGGCTTGATGGTCCTCTTGGCAATGCTGAGAAGACAACAGCCATGCAGTCTACGAACCACTCAGGAAGCATTTCTCTTCCCATTACCAGCTGCCAGGCAGGCAACAGGGGCTTCCAGGTGATAGAGAGCTAGTAGATGGCTACCAGGGAGCTTTTGCTAACCACCAGGAGGGGCTGGAAATTTTGTTGATCACTGGGAGAGGCTGGAAAGATTTAACACACTCCTCAGTGTATCTCTTGTGCATGGAGACAGCAGCCTATTTACCAGTGTAAGCCTAAGCTCACTGACTTCCTCTTAACTCTTGGATCAAATCCAAATTCCTCTGGCTGACATTTAAGGCCTGCTACAACTGGTCTCTTATCAAATCTTGTACTGCTCTCCAAAACACACCAGGTCTTCTTCAGCTCTATCCCTTCCTGGCACACAATATATCACACGTGTTCTCTACAGTGTGCCCTCACCCATGCCGTCCACAATCTGGACATGCTCTTTTCCTACCACCTTTAGTGTTTCCAAATCACACCAATGCTCCAGGACCCATCTCAAACACCTAACTCCCCTATAAAGCAAAGCCTCCCCTGACTGTTCCAGTCCAAATTCTTTTCTGAATTCTTGTACTTATTATATGCACTATAGAATTAGAACTTCTTTATGCACGTCACTGTTGGTTGTTTCACATGGATAAGCTCTCTTTTCAACCAGACTGAACCATCACTAAACTCTGACAACAGAGACTCCATTATATATGCCTAAAGTGGTTCCCACAATGCTGAGCACTGTGCTAAGATTCCTTCCTTTGTACTTGGGCAATGAGACCTTCACAATTTATTTAGCAACACAGGCTCTCTATCAGTCTAACCTCACTCAATTCTCCAATCGAAGAAAATTAACCTTATCTAACAATTAAATCTCAGCCAGCCTTTAAAGACTTTTCCCTCCTCCTAGAAGACTTCCTTGGCACCCCAACCCCACAAACTGGCTCCTGTCACACCCTCTGACCTCATTCCGGAATCCACCAGATCCTTATTTATTTACAGTTGATGAAATCCATACCTGTTTTATTTACGTGGTTTCTGAAATAGGGATGACATCATTCATCTCTATGTTCCCCACTGTGCCTGCTACATGGCTTTGTACTGTTTGTGAATCTGAATTGGCTGGAGTTCATTGGGAATGGTTCCATGTGTTGATTTATCCAAAAGATGGAACATGTTACATGCTACAGGGAAAAAAATAACCCACTATATTAGTGTTTTACATAACATTAGGAAAATGTGTTGAGGACACTTAAAGCCTGCACTCCTTTGCAAGCTGGGCAATGACAACATTGCCCAAATCTTCCAACAGCAATATGTCTATAAGCCAACAGCTACAGGTGGAGCAAGACAGATATTTCAGAGTCCTTTATCGAACTAAGTGCCATTTCCAGGTTAGAGTTGCAGATTTCTATATTTGAAAAGTAGAAAGCATCAGCAGTTGGCAGCGGGATTCTTGATGTGTCATTGCCTGGAAGACCTATTTTTATTTCTCACTGCAATATGAAGAAGCTTTGATCTTGGGCAACTTGCTCAAAGGCTCAGTTTAATATATTGATCTCTTGTGACTACTTTTACCTGACAAGTTTCCATAAGCTCAGACTGTCAACAAGAAATACCTCATATATTCTCAAGCTTCACTTCTTCTCAAACACCTTATTCCTTCAAAATGTGGCCTATTTTTAAAAGGAATATAGAATGAGGAAAATGTTTTGCATCTCGTCCACTGGTTTGGGTTGAAACGTATTAACTCAATGGTTCTCTCTGTTTTTAAAAAATACAAACAGGATCTCATCCCAAGGTATCTTGCTTGACCTTAAACATTTCTGAGAAGTTTGAGAGAGAAGCAAACAAATCTCAACAAGCTTGGGTCTGAGATACACCAACTTCATCTCTCTCATCTTTCAAATACGTGTGAGGCTCAAGTAGGTTGAGCGGGAGGGCTCAGAGTAGTCCTAATGGCAATCTCCGTCCCCTGTAAAATCTGGGGGTTGAAAGAAAAACAGTTTTAAAAAAGAAGGGGGGACAGGAGTACTGGGAACACATCTTTTTTGGGAAAAAAAAAAAAAAGAGCAAAGAAACAGACCGAAAAAGCAAAACCCAACCCCCCAGCAATGCCTGGAAACGTGCTATGTAACCAACCCATCCCTGTTAGGACTTGCTTCCCTTAAAGTTTTGGCAGGGACCACAAATGATAGCCTTAAAATGCCACATGAGCATCAGAATATTTTAACAATCCTTCTTGACTGGATTCATTTCAGCAGCATGGGAGCGAAGCAGCAACCTGCAGCTGTGGCATAGGGCTGAGGCCTCTCTTTATTTCAAGCAGTTGCAAACGAAGGACCTCTTCCTTGGGGGGCAGGGGGGGGGCAGTCCAGGAGGCACGAGGGATTTGAGAAGGGCTAAGGAACAGTGGGAAAACCAAATCGGACCTAAACCCCTGTATTCCTGCCTGGGAAGTATACTCTCTTGTGTGAATAAATTTGGTGGCTAGAAAGTAAAGGCCATCTTCAGCTGTCAACCAAAACAGAATCCCAAACCAGAACTTCTGCAGCTGGCCACAGACACTCCCTGGGGCAGAAGTGGGATTGCCTCACAAAAAAACCATCCTAGCTTCGTCTTCTGTGAGCAGATTTTCCTTGCACATTTAAATCCAAGGCCTTCAAGGAGCTCACCACTCTGCTTAGTTGGGCCCAATAACCAAGAGAGAAAATGGGGAGAACAGATGAGAGTGGACAAGGGGGTGGACAGGGAAGGAGATGTGGAAGTGGCTGGCAGTGAGCACTGGGGACAAGGAGGAGCACACGCAGGAGTGAACAGGGGGTGTCAGGAGCACTGATGGGGAAGCCGTATGGAGAGGTGGAGGGATCATATAGCCAATACTTTTTGCAAAAAAGAACTAACTTGCCGTAGCAAATCATTAAGTCTAGCACGAAGAGTGGTCTTCAACAAACATTAGTGCCCTCCACCATCCCTTCTCCCCATCAGGACTGTTTTACTCAAAACTGTATTGCCCAAGGTTGTTTTCCTAGTAACCTTGGGACCTCTTCTTGTCTTCCTGAGAGGCTGTTTTTCTCACCAGATTATCAGACTGTTATTTTCATAATGATAATACTCCCTGCATGCCAACAAGCACTGGTCCTACCCTAGGCACTGAGGGCACTGGGATGGCTGCCCAGACAAGGGAGTGTGCATTCCTCATAGGAAGTGCTGGAGCCATGCAGCCCCTCCGGGAAGGTCATTCCAGGTGGATGGGGAAAGAATTCCGGGCTGACACCTTCAGTAGTCTTAGCCTTCTCCTGTGTCCCTAAGCTCTAGCTCTTAAGAATGAGGGTGTGAAGGTGGGAGTATTTCAAAGAGGCATGGATTGGATGACCACAGTGACCCTTGACCCTCAAAATATGTACTGTGTTCCAGAACCAACAGCATCAGAATTGCAAGAGAGCTTGTCAGAAATGCAAGATCTCAGGCACCATCCCAGACCTACTGAACGAGAGTCTTCATTTTTAAGGAGATCCCCAGGTGATTCACGTGTATATTAATGTCTGAGAAACACTGTTCTAGACAATATGTAAGCTGACACCATTTAAAGCCTGACATAAAGAAACCGAACAGCTGTAGAGAATGGGGTCCAGTATAAAGAGCCTCACAAGGAAGAGGGACCTAATGTTAATTGTTATCAGATAGAATCTCACCCCCGCCCTGGTCAGCTGTGAGAAAACAAACAGATCTCCTAACCTCTCTGAGCTATATACTCTCCCATATGCATGGGGATGGGAGTGGACTGCAATGAACTTCATGATTCTTTCCAGGTGAGAGTTTTTAGGTCTAGGATTCTATTGAACAAGACTCTGTTCTGTTGACTACTCTACAGTGAAGTCTGGTTTGAATAGATAGTTGCAGTATTTAATACAGTCTGGCATACAGCAGGGCTCAATAAATATTTGTTGAAGAAAGTGATACAGGTATATAGCCTATTCTATTCAAGCCTTACCTCAAAAACCAAAAATGAGCCATAAGCTTCTAGGACAGTAGACCACACCAGAGCATCAGGTTTAAATGGCACTTCTGATGGCAACTGACATAACTTAATATATCTTTGCCGAGGCATCTTTCAAGTAATCTATCCCAGAAATTCACTCGTATATGAAAGTGCACAACGGTGTGGCCCCTCACACTGGCACATCTGTGGCACTAAAGAGTTAATGACTGTATCTTCTGGGTAGCAGGCTACAGGGATGGTCGTTCCAACTTTCTTAAATGAATCTGTGGCCTTAGAAGAAAACACAAGTGCCCTCTAACATAACTGCTACTTTGCTCGATGTTCATCCTTCATCTTTTTTCTCAAGGAGATGTGAGACACAATAGGGCACAAGAACACATCAGTAGCTCTCAATCTGACTGAATTTTACTCTCTCCTGGAGAGTTTTAAAACTACCAGTTCTTGGGCCACACCCTCAACCAAAAAAAAATCAGAAATTTTGGAGGGGGAACCTGGCATCAGGTTTTAAAACCTCTCCAGATGATTCTAATATGCAGCCATCAGCATTAAGAACTACTGCCTGAAGTAAAAACTCACCATCAGCCAATCTGGGTACTTAATAAATGCCAATACCAAGAGTCACAAACTCCAGAACTCTTTCCATCTTGTAAAACTACAACTCTATACCCTTTAAATGCTGCTTCCTCATTCCCCCTCCCCCGCCCCTGGCAACCACCACTCTACTCTGTCTCCACGAATGTAACTACTCTAGGTATTTCGTGTAAGTGGAATCAGAACCACATTTGTCTTTTTGTGACAGGCTTATTTCACTTGGCATTATATCCCCAAGGTTCATCCATGTTGTAGCACTTGTCAGGATTTCCTTCCTTTTTAAGGCTGAATAATATTATGTTGTCCATATATATCACATTGCTTACCCATTCATCCATCAACGGACACTTACATTACTTCCACCTTTTGGCTATTGTGAATAATGCAGCGGTGAACATGAATGTACAAATATCTCTTCAAGACCCTGTTTTCAATTCATTTGGGTGGAATTGCTAGATCATATGGTAATGCTATTTTTAAATTTTTGAGGAAACACCATACTATTTTCCTTCTTGGCCATCATCAAGAGTTTTTAATAATAATAGCCAATACTTTCATGATACTGTTAAGTGAAAAAAGTAAGCTCTAACTTTTAGCTACAGCAAAACCTCAACTCTGTTAAAAAAAAAAAAAGGCACAGGAGAAAAGATGAAGTAACTACATACATAAAACTGTGAACTAGAAATGGTGGTTTCCACCCGAATGTTGGTAAAAGCAGACTTAAATTCTCTTCGCTTTCAAATTTCGCACTTGCCTACTTTTCTAGGATAAGCATACACTACACTGACAACCAAGAAAAAAAAAGGTGAAAAAAATTTAGTGGGGCACATTTTTCTTCCTGGTCATCCCATCATCCATTGTATTTATTTAGTCTGATGGTTCATTCAGTTCACCACATTTATCTAAACACACACAGACACACACACACACACACACACAGACACACACACGCATGCGCGCACAGACACACACACACACACACACACACACACACACACACTTCTTCCTTTTATAACCAAATTGATTCCCGAAAAATTTTAAGCCCCAAATACTAATTCCAACTCTTAATCAAAATAGTGTCTTTTCACCTCTTAGTCCTATTTGACAGGGCTTTCGAAAAGTCCTTCCTATTTAGGTGGGGCCTACAATCCAGTTGGGGCAGCAGGGCTAGAATCTGTCATTTGCAAGGGTGGCAGACGGGGCCACACGGGGAGGGGGGGGCTCGGGGGGGGGCAGTGGCGGCAGGAGACTGCTGATAGCCCTCGCAGAGCACCTGCAGCCAGCCTCTCCAGGCCTGCCACGGACCCCAATGCACACCCCACTTCTGGCCTGGGTCGGCTTCATTTTCCTTCAGTAGCCGGTAAACTGCCTTCTCACCATGAGAGAGACACTGACCTGGACTGAGGAGGGAGGGATGGAGGAAAAAGGGGAAGGAAGGAACTTGAAGGATTAATGAGCTGATTTCCATAAAGGCTTTGACATCGTGGAATGAAAAGCGGCCTGTAAGAGCAGAAACCCAGGCCTCTCCTCAGGCCATGTTGCCAGCTGGCCGTTCATCACCAAAAATTCCCCAACAACTCCATGGCTATTGCTTAACCACCTCATATAAATCCCAATTAATCTTGCAAAGTCAAAACATAAATATATGACAAAAGTCTTTATTTTATGTGCCCTCAGTTTCAGGGTCAACATTTTAAAAACCGAATTGGTTATCCAATGGCTCCAAAGCATTTTTTTTTTTTAAAAAACCTTCTTCGGGAATAAAAGGACAAATAAATGTTTGTGTACTAATGTTTATGTACTTATTGGACTGAATGAACTCAAGTCAATAATCAAATAAATTGTAGAAGAAAAAATTTAAACTTTTTTTTTTCAGTAACATTAATGTTTCATAGCTTATACTCAAAAGATACAGAAAATCCTTAGTAGGCACAAAGGAACATTTATTCTTCTTTCATATGTAAATTGCTAGGGACATAAAGAGTCTCTTCAGCATTAGAACTGAAGGTTACCATCCCATTAGAACTGGGAATACTCCACATTGCCACGTCTTTCACGGGAAAGGCAGGTGATAACGTGAACACAGGGGTTGTCTTCAAGAATGGCCCATTAGGACCCAGAATGGGCTCACGTGAGCATGGAGGTATTAGACACACAGCTTCCCACAGCAACACTCTCAAAGGACCTCAGGGACAAGGCAGGTGTGTCTCACAGGGCAGGCTGAAGCTTCATCACTTGTATACAATTGTACACTTTTCTATTTGGGGACCTCAAGGTTATCATGTCAATGAGGTGGATAATACAGAAAAACTGATACACAGCTTTGGAATGAATTGTGCTCTGGCAGTGTGCTTTCCTCCCAAACTTTATTTCAGGCTCTGAACACATCCTGATTAATACGGTAAAAGTGTGTTGGGAGCAAGAGGAAGCCTGGTGTTAGGAACCACCTACAGACCACCCACAAAGTATAAAGTTCACACTTGGATAATAAAGAGTTGACTGTACTGGAAACATAAAAGTGGCTTTCCTAGACTCTCAGCAAGGAAGGTGGAAACGCAGTGAACTGCGGTGATTCATGCTTTTGTTTTCTAGGGCTGGAATGTCATGGAGAAAAATCAGAGAAAGTGCGTGGGGGGGGGGGAGTGATGATGCTGAAAAACCTAAATAGGAAACTGCAATAGGGACCAGAGGGAAAGTTAAAGAGGCCACAGGGTCCTCTCCAGCTGAAGAGGAGGCTGAAGGCAGCTTGGTCATCCATCTTTAGGCACTGACTGCACAGCACGAAGGTCCATTCAAATGCTGGCCTGTTACACCATCTGCTCCTTCCCACCCAACAAGAAGGAATGGGCTCAGGAAGCCAGCAGATGATGATTTTTTATGACAGCCATGAAAGGGTAGCAGGCTAAGGGGGCAGAAACTCTTTTATAGCACTTGAAGAATAGGAGATTCAGGTTCCCTCTTGGGGTATTTCTGGATGGAAACAGAGATTTCCATAGGATGGTTCCTGGAGAGCCCTGACTTCCGGATCCCCAGAAACAACAGCTAGGAGGACCTGGCCTGCTAACTGATAAACAGATGAGAACACAAATGTGATTATAATTCCCTATCCTCCCAAAAAAGGCAGCTTAGGGGAGTTACCTAAAAGCCACATGAAAAGCAAATGATACTAGGCTCAGAGGCAGTTTATGGTCAATCAACTCGCTCTCTCTACATAAAAGAGAGAAAACAAAAACTGGTCTAAAAATAAGAGGTAACCATCACTTTACTGGCATTTCAGACATGAGAGAATTTCCCCATCAATATCCCCATTCAAAGCTATAGGTATTTAGACAGACATGGAGACTCATATCTACACACTGAGAAATTCTTCAGGGGCTCCCTTTCGCCTAAAGGTTTCCTTTAGGAGCTTTCGCCGAGTGGCCTCCACGTATTTCCGTGGTCTCATGTACCTTCTACTAGGTTCCAGAAGAGCTACCTTTATAGTTCTCCATCGTCACCTTGCCATTTCACGCAGTCATGTTCTTGACTCTGACATTACCCGAGCCCGGAATGCCCTCCCTGCCCCGGCCACTTGGTAAAATTCTACTCATCTCTTGAAGGCCCTTCCCCGTCCCTCCTCTGGGCTACTCCTGTGCTTATTACATACATTTCTTATTACCCTTGTCATATGGATGCAAATTATTACCTTACCTCCTGGATGTGAGTTCCTTGAAGTCAGAGCTAGTTCTTCTATATCTGCGTCCCTTCCATCTCCTAACACAAAGGCCACAGGCCACAGACTTTGTTGGATTACACTGACTTTCGGGCCCCATACTATACCCGTTTCCTGCCTCCAAAAGGTAGGGAGCCAACAAAAGGGAACAAAAGTTCGTTTTTGAAAAACAAAAAAGGTTTTTGTTTTTGTCTAACAACAATTGGTTGTTAGACAACCAATGCACTGATTCCTAACCAAATGCAAGACACTCCAGCATGGAATGTGGTAGGATGTGGGCCTCTGCTGGACCCAGTGTGTTGGAGCTTACAGAGGACACAGTGTGTGTGTGTGTGTGGGGGGGGGGGGGGGGGGTCCTTGCGGTAACACTCTCCTACCAACATCAGAGTCTTACAGACACAGATTTGAACACAATGTTATAGAGAGGGCTCCCTGCGTATTAAATGAGAAATTCTTTTTGTTCCATCTTTCACATAGTAAATGTTCTAAGTTCCACGATAAATTGACAATGGCCAGAGTGAAAAAATAAATGTATCCACACTCCTTTGCCTTGATTATTCAAAATTCAAGCTATTCTACTACCTACCTTACAAGGGGCAACTTCCACGTCTTTTTCTTATTCACACCCTAATGGTCTCCCCGTACCTATTCAAGTCTGACCCCAATCTTTAATCTATGAATTGCCATGGCGCCTAAGAGTTTGTACCACATGATTTAGTCAGTTATTGCCTTTCATTGCCATAACATCTGACACAGGCTTGGGCACATGGCAGGTATTAATAGAAACAAGCTGATTGGTGGACAGATAAAAAGCCATATTACATGCCCCCCAGCCATAGAGCAGTTTCAGAAAAATTGTCAGGAAAATATTTTTCTTTCTTTACCACAACCCAAAGTTCTAAAAAGATAAATACTCCAATAAGTTTATAAAACTCATGCCAACGACTTTTAAAACTCCCACAACTAGAAACAGCAATTCTCCAATGTATTCCTAACCCCTGATAACTCCTCGCTCATGTGGGGTTTTAACATACCTCTCGGCCAGCCAGAGTTTGGCTCTGGTACAAACAGCAACGTCAGCCAGCTCCTGCTGAAAGTATGCATTCAGTCTGTATTTGGAGTCTGAGAAGGCTTGTAACAAATGGAAAACCTAAACCAAAAAAGAGAAAAAGCAATATCCTGCTGTGAAAATATATTTTTCCTAAATGCTCAGTTCCTCCCTGTTAGGTTTCCTCAAAATATTCCCCTCAAAGAAAACAGACACCTGCAGAACACAGCTCTGGTTTCTTTGCAGAAAACCACGTTGGTGTGGGAAGACACAGCAACTGGTAAGAACCCTATGTCCTCGATCCCGACCTATGCCCTGGGTTCCCTGCACAATTCCAAGCAAAGGGGACTATTCAGGGACCAGTTATTTGATCCAAGAGCTTACTAGCTACAGAAAACCTATACATTGATTTTAGCAAAGAAAGGCAAACGACTTGCTCTATGTTAGTGGTCTCATATAAAAAAATGTACCTTTTCAAAATCAAAGTCTTGCTGAAGAGGGAAAAATCAACGGTCTCACAGTCCAAACTGGCTCATGTGCTGGGTTTATCAGAACAGTCTTGGCCAAAGAAGCAGGCCACAATGATGCCTGCCTTTGCAAGCACAGGGTAGTGATGTTTGTAAACTGTTTATATTTTATTTTTAGCAGTTCTCCACGGACATGTCCGGAATGGAGGCACCAAGGCAGACGCATCCTATTCTCACTCTACATGGCATTACATATTAGAATTGAGCAGAGAAAGACAAATCCTGTTGTATCTCTAGGTGGCTTCTATTTAGAATGAAGGCCATAGATCCAGCAGACCCATGACTGTGTGCATGTGCACGCAGCTTACGTAAGCATGTTGTGGATTCACGCTCAGTGATGACATCAACAACACTGTGAGGAGCACAAACCTGCACCTGCAGCAGAGAGAGAGATCCTCTGACCTCAGCCATTGCCAAGGAGAACGACGCATGTCACAGAAACCCTTCAGCCCCATTATGGAAATCAAAAGGCGGGGGGGGGGGGGGGGGAGGTGGGCGGAGCAACACAAGTATGGATAAACACACTGAGAACTTTGAAAGTCTATTTTAATAATTAGTCTGTTTTCTTTCCCTATTGTGTCCTTCACCAGAGCTACAGATGACTTCCTAAGCAACAAGATTCAACTTTTTCTCTCCTGCCAACGAGGAGCGTTAAGTGAAAGTTAAATATGGAAGGGAATAATGAGAAAAAGGAAGAGGCCAAGATAAAAGAGATCCAGAATCATCAGACCCCTAAATGGGAGTGAGCTGGCTGTTTTCCTGGGTCAGACGTCTGCAATTACCAACAACAAACACATGCAGAGCACCTCTGGTTAAAGAATCAAAATACACTGTGATTACTTTACTATATGTAACTACTATTTTTTTTTTCTTTTTGTCGTCTAAACACAAGTAATCGTATAGGAGTAGGCACACAATCCCGATGTGGAGACTTGAAAATGCTTCCTCTAATAATGGATCTGTTATTCAGAGGCAACAGATCAAGTATCACTACTTCACCACACCCCCGCAGGGACACAAACCGCCCGTCGAGAAGTCTGGAGAAATGGGTCTGGCTGGGGCTTCTGTTCTTCTGTGGTGACTGCCAGAAAAAAAAACCACCTCCCTCTGCCTGAATCCGCACTATCCTGAAGGAGTTGGCAAACTCACTGGGCCTTGCTTTACTTTTCTCCACAGCTGCACACAACCAACCACCAGGGTTTTTCATGGTGTCACAGGATCGTAATTAATCAGCAGACACCAGCAAAATACATGACTGTGGAATTTACTTGTAAAGAAAGCTGTGAGATTTTCGAATGCCTCTCATTTAGAAGCAATCACCTCAAAAATAACTCCTGATGGATGTTTAAACTTAGTGCTATATTTGCTCACCTTACTTGGCAAAAACAAGGCTGTTTTTGAAACGCTTCATAGCTCTGGTTTATGAAAATCAGCCTCCAGGTCCATCAATTCTGTCACCTTGGGCACAACCCAGACAACAATTGTGATCCTGGTTATTCACCAGGAACGGAGAGCGATCTATTTACATGGGACAACTGCAGAGGGAGGTACACTTAAAAGAACCGCGGTGGAAAGAAGCATGTAGGAGAGACAGGGCCAGAGAAGTGAAAGACAGGGTCACAGAAGTCAAGGGAAAACCGGGCAGGGAAGGAGAGGGAGAGGAGAAGACGGGGAGAGGGGAGAAAAGCTTTGTAAACAAATGTCTGAAACAAGTTACTGTATTTGAGATCATTTTTTTTTCTTTAAGAAAATTAATGACTATATTTGAACACACGGCTACCTTCACATGACATTTAGAGGGTTTGTTTTAATTTGTTCAAGCAAAATGAGGCCATCGTTTGGGGTGAAGTCCAGAGGTGAGGCTGGGCCTCTGGAACTAAGGTCCAAGGTCAGGTTCAGGAGCACCAGGCAGCTCCCAGGATCTGAAAAGACGGTGGGGGCAAAGCAATTCCTCCTCCTTCCTCCTTCTCTGAAAGTTCTGGTTCAGGAGAACTTCCAGGCCAGGAGTACAGTCTGGCCCAGGCCTGGGACAATTTGCAAACAGCCTATGATATAGGACTGCACTGAACCCAAAGAGAAAGCGAAGCTGTGTGACCCACTGAATGCACGTGAGCAGTCTAAGAAGTGTAGTGTCACTTCAGGTGGCCCAAACTTGTCACAAATATTTAAACAACAATTACTACTGGGCACTGTCCTAGGAGCCTCTGCACAGAACAAATGAATGCCTGCTCCCCGCAGCTTACATCCTAGTCAAAGATAAACGGAAAGTCCATAGCTTCCCTGACTCTGCCTGGTCGCAATTTTATGACCTGCACACAGCATCGCCATCACCTTCCTCTTATGCTTGGCCTCACCCTCCACCAAGTCCGGTGCAGAGCAGGAACTGAACAAACCTCTGCTGAACTGACGCCGGTAAGTGGTGCCTCTTCCCATACAGACTCTGCCTTTGGGACACATGCCCTTGGGTTTGGTGAGCTGCTGCAAACACGTGTGAGGAGAAGACAGAGCTGAACAACACTGCACCCCTCACTGCAGTAGGGAGAGCAGGGAGGCCAGATCAGGGTGGGGAAATGCAGCCCTGTGGGAGGAGTACAGGCTCTGGAGCCAGGTGGACATGGGTGTCCACCCAGTTACTAGCCGTGGGGCTTTGGGCAACTTACCTAACCTCTGCTTCCTCAGTGAAACACTGTATAATAGTATCTGCAGAAAGACTCAAAGGAATATATACTACTACTTGACACATTAGGCACATGATAAAAATGTTAGTTCTCTCCCTTTTCCTGTTTGCTCCCTCCCTTCCAGCCCCCATTCCAAAAATAGTCAGAGAAGGCTTTGCAAAACAAGTGATATTCCTATTTGGCCTTAAAGCAAATCTTGCCAGAATCTGGGGAAGACCGTGCAAGCAGAGGAAACTCAATTATAAAAAAAAATCTGAAAGTGTATTAAAATATCAGTATCGCCAACAAAAAGAATAAACTTTATGGGGCGCCTGGGTGGCGCAGTCGGTTAAGCATCCGACTTCAGCCAGGTCACGATCTCGCGGTCCGTGAGTTCGAGCCCCGCGTCAGGCTCTGGGCTGATGGCTCAGAGCCTGGAGCCTGTTTCCGATTCTGTGTCTCCCTCTCTCTCTGCTCCTCCCCCGTTCATGCTCTGTCTCCCTCTGTCCCAAAAATGAATAAACGTTGAAAAAAAAAAAAAAGAATAAACTTTGACGTGAATTATGGACTTCAGTTAAAAATAATGTGTCACTAATGGTAACACACATACCACTCCAATGTTAAATATTAATAACAGGAGAAAACTGGAGAGGAAAGGAAGATATGGGAACTCTCTGTACTACCTGCTCAGTTTTTCTGGAAATCTATAATTGTTCTTTCTTTCTTTCTTTCTTTCTTTCTTTCTTTCTTTCTTTCTTTCTTTTTTAACGTTTATTTATTTTTGAGACAGAGAGAGACAGAGCATGAACGGGGGAGGGGCAGAGAGAGAGGGAGACACAGAATCAGAAGCAGGCTCCAGGCTCTGAGCCGTCAGCCCAGAGCCCGACGTGGGGCTCGAACTCACGGACTGCGAGATCGTGACCTGAGCTGAAGTCGGACGCTTAACTGACTGAGCCACCCAGGCGCCCCTATAACTGTTCTTTAAAAAACCTATGAATGGAAGGAAAGCATCAGGACTGCTCAGGGAACAGCAAGTAATTGTGTGTGGCGAGAGCACAGTCAGCGGTGTGTGGGGTGATAGAAGACACAGCTGGAAAGAGGAGTCAGGTCAGAATGAGGAGGATCTTAAATGCACCAGCAAGGGACGAGTCCTCTCTTCTGTAGGTGGCAAAGGCCGCTTTAGAAACAGTGCTCAAATAATTAGATGTGTCATTTGGAAAGGAAAGACCAGGGCAGTGTGGAGGCTGGAACTGGAAGGGGCAGGATGACCAAGATTACTATTAGTCTAGGCTAGAGGTGGTGAGGGTCAAAACCAGATACTGAGAGCCAAGGATGGTGGGTGGGCTCAAAGCAGCTGCAGGTGTTTTCTTTGACCTACACAGTAGTTTTAGCCCGTCATTTACGAACTGGGAGATTTCACATCAGAATCATCCTGATTTCCAACTTCTTTTGAAAAATCAGAAGACCTGGGGGTCAACAGTCACCTGCGGGGGTCCAGTTCACTGTCACACCCACGACTGCCTATTATTCGTGGGCCTAAGGTGGAGTGTCAGTGTCATTTATCACTGCTTATGTGCCTTTTTCTTTCTTTCTTTCTTTCTTTCTTTCTTTCTTTCTTTCTTTCTTTCTTTTTAACTTTTGGAGAAACAAGAGGAAAATAAAGTATTTACTGAGCTCAGACTTCTTTCAAAAGTTTCAAAACAAAGGATTGGACTCGGAGAGCCGTGTGTTTATCCTCGTCTCCCTTCATTCACTTATCTGCCTGGTGCTGATAGGACTCTGATTTTGTGACAGCCCCGGTCTGGATGGTAAAAGTGGAATGGAGAGGAAAGGATACATTTGAGAGACATTTTGGAAGCTGAAGAAGCAGTACTTGGCAACTTGGTGTTAGACATGGAGTTGCAGGTCAGAAAAGAGCCTCTTAACTCAGGCAGCTGGTGAGGGAGAGCCATCCTCCACAACGGGGCTCACAAGGGAATAATATCCCGTGGCAGGTCTGGGAATGAGGAAAAGGGATCTCATGAGTTGGGTTAGGAATATCCACTTGATGATTGCTCTAGTCAGGGTAATTTATCTTGGAAGGCACGAATTCTTTTGAGAGTGAAAAGGAGCTCTATTAATGACCACCCTGGGACAAAGGCCAGTGGGTTGCCTCTAGCTTCTGCAGGCCCTTAGAAAAAAAAGACTAGAGTGGAGGAAGAGGTGTCTTTGGCAAAAGAAGCAGGAGGAAGCTTTGCCGACTTAAGATGGTTGTAACCCAGTCAGAAAGACAGAAAGCGCACGCAAACAACCAAGGGCAAACCAGCAGCACCACCCAGGTCTATCGCAGGCAGTGGGACTGGCCAGAAGATGCCCTCAGGACGGGAGGCCAGGAAGCAGCTGGCAGCAGGCTAGTGTCCTTGCCCTTGAGATGCAAGCCCCGAGAAACTCCGGGAGAACCAAAGAGGAATCTGGAGAACCTGGAAATAGTAACTCCTTGCGGACCCCCATGCCTAATCTAAACACAGAGAGACTCGGGGGAGCCCCCAGGCATCTGTATGAAGCACTGGGTCCATTTGGGCAGCTTTGAATCTTAAAAGTGACTCACAGGAGCGAATGTAATACTCTTTGAATAAGTGCCACAGGCCTAAAAAGAGTCATGAGGCAGATCTCTGAAAAAACTTGCACTGCACCAGTAAAGTATGTCTGGTTTATGCTGCTAGACTAAAATAGTGACTTGTGTTAGACAAGATCAAGATGATATATGGCTGTTTGGGAATGCAACGCCGAGATGGGTTTTCCTCTTCACCAAGCATGGCTTCCAGGCAATTTTCCCCCTTATAAAATCAACAGCAGCTGAGCTCCAGAAACAGCAGGATCCAGCAATAACAGGACCAGGTTAGGCAGGCTGTGAAAAAGGACAACTCCAAAGAGAAAAGAGATGTTCATTTCAGAGGTCAGATATAAATGAGCTGAATGTATTGTAATCATTCACCATCCCAGACTTGGAAGATCAGCACCTGTATCCACTTTTGCAACTATATTTTCTTAACCACAAATCCTATTCTTCTTTTGCAGCATGCAGGCTTTGGGAGAACACGTTTGCCCCTATCACATTCAGCCAAGTATAAAATTTCTGTATCTGCCATTTTGCCTTGCCTTCTCTCTGCATTGCCCCAACCCCCACGGCTAAGTCAGAGCCACATTTTTCCAAGCTCAGTGTTTACACAGGATTTTATTTCGGCTGGTAAAACATCTGTATTTTTTCAGGGACTTGAATAAATGATCTATGCCGGGAATGTACAGTATAGGGTGATGTCAGGCCCCCTTTTTCTCTCTCGACTCACTAGGCAGAACAGGCAAACATTGTTGCAGCCTGTAGTTGGGAATGTGAATATTTATCCTGTCGACTTAATTCATACAAACAGAAGGAAAGGCAGGCAGGCAGGAGTATTTTATGGCTTTGAGTCAGACTGAAAGGGGGAGGGTGTGAGAAGGGGGGACGGCTGAGAAAGGAATCTAAACTTTCTAATTCACAGAAACATGCTTAATCATACAAATGTGGAGAAAGAGATACAGCAAAAATTATTTAAAAGGTAGACTGCATTTGTATGTGGGTGTGGGTAGGAGATGGGAAAGCAAGAGACAGTTCTCCAACTTATGTATCTTTTCTAATCACTACAATGAGGTTTAGGATTTAATTGTTTTCTGCTTCAGGTCTATTAATCGTATCCATAACCAGACCACAGGCTTCTTAGGAACACCTTTCTTATCTTCTGATTTCCACAGTGCAGGGCACGGTGCTTACTGGGAGTATGGACCCACCCATGGCATCTGTACAGGGCTCAGCGTATTGTCCTTTTTACTGACAGCCCAATTGACGGGAGGCATGACCATGGGACACTTCAGCTACTCAGCCTGGTCACCCCTACAAGAAAGGGCTTGGTGGGCAAGTGCCACCCATAGTTACCCACCAATCCTAGAGGGCAGGCCAGGAAGTATTTCAAGTGGTTACTCCTCCAAACCTCAACCTATTTATCAGATGAGGACAAATCCTTAGGAAGGTCTCGGGAAGTTCCCCAAAGGTGACACTTGGCTGTTGCTGCTGTCAGAAAAAGGGTGCTAATTGTGATGTGTAATTACTTCCTAGTTGACACTGGCTTGGGGAAGAGAATCACAGGAAACAGGCCATGAATATCTTTAAGGACTAATATGTACACACACACAAAGTCTGTAGGGGTCTGAAAAGTCACTTCGTGTGTCAATTCATTCCCTCCTTTCTGTGAACACGCCCCTTGTTCTAGTTCAGGAACCAAAGATCTTACACCTGGAAGATGAAAACAACTCACTGGTCTCTGCCTCCAAAACTTATTTTACACTTGACTACAGAGAAACTTCTTAAAGCCCTGACTGTATCACTCCCAAGTTCAAAATCTCTCAATGACTTCCAATTGCCTGAAGAATTTGCTGGGCACTGAAGTCTCGACTTACTTTTCTGTTTTTACCTCCTATTTCCTCCACTTCGTCTATCTATTTTGTAGCTGAATGGGACAATTTCCCATTCCTGACAACTTACAAATGCTTTTCTGTCCAGGATGCTCCTTCTATTTCTCCCCCCACCACCCTCTCCAACTCTGCCTACTGAAATTCCATTCATACTGTAAGGCCCAGCTAACATCACCTCCTCCATAAAACCTTCCTCAGCTTTCATCAACCACCACCCCCCTCTCTGACCCAAGACATACTCTTTTCCTACTCAGTGCCCAACGGCTTATTTAATTTGATTTAAAAAAAAAATTTTAATCCTGTCATCATAGTTATCAATCCACAATTTCCTTTCCTGGAGTATAGCTCTTTGAAGGCAAGGACTGTGTCCTGTTCTTCATAGTCCTTGGGCCCCAAGGATATGGAGCTTTGTCTGGTGTAGAGAGGGGCTCCATGAATGGAGCATTTAGTGAGTTGGAACTGTAGCATGCCTCCCTTCCAGGGGTGGCAGAAGCACAGCCTATGTTCAGAGCAGCAGCTGGAGTGCTAAAAATGACTTTCTAAACTCTTCCCACACAAATGGGTAGGAGAAATACACAGTATTAATGAGAGAGTGAGCATTCATTTGTCTTAGATCATCTTTGGGCTGGTGCTCCAAATTTTACAATGCAAATAAGAGTCCCCTCACCCAGAAGAAGTCTCAGGGGCCCTGAGCTACTGGGTAAGAGTGAGGTTGAGAAAGTGATGTCAGGGGCACTTGAGTGGCTCAGTCAGTTATACATCTGACTCTTGATCTCAGCTCAGGTCATGATTTCACGATTCGTGAGTTCGAACCCACATCAGCCTCTGTGCTGATAGCACGGAGCCTGCTTGGGTTTCTTCCTCTCCCTCTTTTTCTGCCCCTCCCCCGCTTGTGCTTGCTCTCTCTTTGTCTCTCTCTCAAAAAGAAATAAATAAACATTAAAAAAAAAGAAAGTGATATCAAAGGTATTCAGTCTTAACCTCACTTACAAAAGTTTACATGTAAAGTATTAACAATTCCCACTGATACAATAATATCTGTTCTAACCAAAGAGTTCCTAAGTTTGGAACATAAGATACATTTCTGTAAAGGTATGGATAAAATGCTTTAATTATTTGTTTGTTTGTTGTTTAATGTTTATTTATTTTTAAATTTTTTATTTATTAAAAAAATTTTTTTACTGTTTATTTTTGAGAGAGAGACAGAGAGAGAGACAGAGTACAAGTTGGAAAGGAGCGGAGAGAGAGGGAGATACAGAATCTGAAGCAGGCTCCAGGCTCTGAGCTGTCAGCACAGAGCCCAATGCAGGAGTCAAACTCACGAACAGTGAGATTGTGACCTGAGCTGAAGTAGGATGCTCAACCGACTGAGCCACCCAGGTACCCCAATGCTTATTTATTTTTGAGAGAGAAAGAGAGACAAGCGCGAGTGGGGGAGGGGCAGAGAGAGAGAGGGAGACACAGAATCTGAAGCAGGCTCCAGGCTCTGAGCTGTCAGCACAGAACCCGATGCAGGGCTTGAACCCACGAACTGTGAGATCATGACCTGAGCCGAAGTCGGATGCTTAATGGACTGAGTCACCCAGGTGCCCTGGATAAAATGTTTTAAATTACAAATTATTTTTCTGTAAAAGATATCCCAGTTTAACTTATTTAGGAGAAGCTTTATTATGCTTGCTGATTTATCTCTTCTATCTATCTGGATCTTCAACTCTTGAGTTTCCTTAACAACAATACTGAGATAAATAAGGATCTCTTTGATGTACCAAAGCTTGTTGATGAAAAATAATAAGGATAATTTGTTCAGTCAAGACAGTTTACTTCAGCAATCCAGGAAGGAGAAAGGAAGAAAGGAGAAAGGAGGAAGGAAGGAGGTGGTGGAATAAATGAAAAAAAATTAGTCATAAATCAATAAATGTTGAAGTTGAGTGACGGGTACATGAGGTTCATTATATTATCCTAACTACATTTGTGTATATTTAAATATAAGTTATAGAAAAAGGCTTTAGGAGAGAAGAAGGTAAAGAGAAAGCAGCTATAGGTCACAGAGATGAAATAAGTATAAAAAGCTCATGATGTAGTACAAGAAGTTATGTATATTAACAAATAAAATGCATAAATTCTAAGACAGAACACTAAGCAGTGGAAGGGAGAGAAGGGAGTCCAGAAGATGGTAAAAGTGACATTTAAACAGTAGTGAAGAGGGGTGCCTGGGTGGCTCAATTGTTTGGGCATCCAACTCTTGATTTCGGCTCAGGTCATGATCTCACGGTTTGTGAGTTTGAGCCCCAAGTTGGGCTCTGTGCTGACAGGGGAGGTTGTTTGGGACTCTCTCTCTCTCTCTCTCTCTCTCTCTCTCTCTCTCTGCCCCTCCCCCATTTATGTGTACACGCTTGAGCGCACACGCACTCTCTCAAAATAAATAAATAAACATTAAAAAACCACTATAAACAGTAGTGAAGAGACTAATGTATTCAACAAAGGGTATTAAGACAACCAACTAGGTCTTAGGGAAAGAATACAGTTGGGTCCCTACCCAAAGCCTTGCACTGAAATAAATTCTAGATGGAGAAACTAATCAAATGTAAAAAAAGAAACTACAAAAGTGCTAGAAGAAAACAGGAAAATATTTTATAATCTTCTGGTAAAAAATGGGCTTTCTAAGAACGAACACAAAGCCACAAACTAAAAAAAAAAAAAAAATAGATGTATAAATATGTCAATATAACAACCGAAATCTCTGGGACAGCAAAAATTAATAGGAATATTCAAAACCAAAAAAATAAGGGGCAAACCATTTGCTAATTCCTTCAAGGAACAAACCTCTTGCAAACCAGTAACAGAAATGAAAGTCATGGAATGAAATATGGCTGGGAATTACAAGCTTTCTTCATTCATAGCACCCTTACACCTCAATAATTTTTTCATGGTGCCTCCAGGCCAAAAGAAATATCGAACAGTTCCATTTATTAAGTAGTTAGGTCCAAACAACCTAGTAAGTATTTATGCCCTAACAACTGCGAAACTGTTTGAAAAAATAATACACATAAGTTGAAAGAAAAAATATTTTGATTTCATTCTTTAATAACCACAATTACTTACTAATGAGATGTGTGTGCCTGTTGGATACTTCCTAACTTCCCAAGCCTTGGAGTCACTGGACTCCGTCACCCTCATTCCTATTCCACACTGACCTTCCCATGGTACTTGTTTTTACCACAGCAACTATCAAATACTCAACTTTGCAAAGATATATGGCATCATCAAAAGGAGTACGACGTGAGCTAAGGTTGATAACTGTATGTTACTTCAAGCTAGCAGCTCCCATAGTATCTCACAGATGGCAAGTATCATTGGGCTTCTCACAAAAATTTAAAATATCCCACAGCACTTTGGCACACTCTTTGGGAACTGCAAATATTTAGCAAGGAATATAAACAAGCAATTCACAGACGAAATACAAATAGCCAATAAACACATGAAGAAATGTTTCATTTCACTAATGTTTAAGGAAGTGCAACTAAAACAATACTCAAAAAAAAAAACTGATTTGCACAGAAAATTTTCTTAAGTGGGTAGGACCCACTTAGTAACTGGGTAAGGAAATGGCCACTCTCATTCATCACTGCAGGGAGTATAAATTGGTCACAGACATGTTGGGGGTAGCCAGCAGGGCCATTTTGTTGCACATATGATATATTCCATACAAATGGTAACCCTCGGAGTTGGACAAAGCTGGCAACTTGGAAGTCTGGCCGTTGCTATCAAAATGTAAAACACGCTGCTTTCTCAGTCTTGCAATACCCACTTCTGAAATAGGAATTTATTTCACAAGAACACTTAGAGGTATGGGCAAAGATAAAGACGCCCAAGGATGATCTTTGGCAGCACTGACTGCAACGGGAAAATTCAGAAACAACCAATACAAGACCAGTGGAAAAAATTATGGAATACTACTACAGGTATCTCATCATATAGAGTCAAGCTATACAAACATTTTTTTAAGTATTTATTTATAGATAGAGACAGCATGGGTGGGGGACGGGCAGAGACAGAGGGAGAGAGAGAGAGAGAGAGAGAGAGAGAGAGAGAGAGAGAGAGAATCCTGAGCAGGCTCTGTGCTGTCAGTGCAGAGCCCGATGTGGGGCTCAAACCTACGAGTTCATGACCTGAGCCAAAACCTAGAGTCGGATGCTGAACCGACTGAGCCACTCAGATGCCCTACGGGCATTTTTTTTTTTAAGCTATAAATTTATATGGACAGACATGAAATTATCTCCAAGACATACTGGTAAATGAGAAAGCAAGCTGCAAAAAATAGCATCGTCCTGTTTTTACTGATGCCAAATTATTAACAGCGAGGGTGGGATTGTTTACAATCAATGTTGCATGTTTCTGGAATTTAGAATGTTTTACAATAAGAATGCATTACTTTTTTAAACAATTCATTTTGAAATAATTACAGTTTCATAACAAGTTGCCAAAAGAGTAGAGTTGGTGTACCTTCACTTAGCTTCCCCCAACTGTGACGTCTCGCCTGTCTGTAGTACTGCATCAAAACCAGAATACTGACGGTGGCACATTGCTGTTAACTAGACTACACACCTTACTCAGCTTTTGCCATATTTTACATGTATTCATGTGTGTGTGTGTGTGAGGGGCGGTTTCATCCCATGCACGGATTTGGGTAACTACCACCACCACTAAGACACGGGACTGTCCTAGTACCACAAAGGAAGAATGCATTATTTCTGGAGTCAGAAACAATAAAAAGCTAAATAATACTCTTTTTATCATGTATCCCCTAACTCCATACTCAATGTTCACACGCTACGTCAACTGGGACAGGTGGCTGTGTGCTATTTCTCACCAAGAGATAGAAATCAAAGAAAAGGAACTTTTCAAGGCATGAAAGACAAGACATTAGGACTTTTCCAAGGCTCCTCCTGCTCTTCTCGGACTTTTCAGATCTGTGCCCAGTGTGGGTGGAAGAGCAGCTCAGAGGAAAGAGCCACGGAAGGTAGAGAAGGCTGGCCATGGCGAGGTGCCACCAGGGGTGGGGGAACAGCATTCCTGAGAGATGCAGTCCTATCTCCAATACTGTCTCTCGGGCAAACAAGAGCAAAGGAAATACAAAGTTATTATATCAATTTGCATGTCCCAGATTTTAGAGCAGCTGTAAAATTTGCCTTATAAAAAGAACTGACCCACAGAAAACTGGCTTTTAGCATGCTCTCAGGCTGGTAATGCACATTACTCCGAGCTGCCCAGTGAGGGGGTTTGGGGCAAAAGGCCCTGCAAGCCTGGACCCAAGTGACAGCCAGCCTCAGGAGACTGCTGGCTTCCAGCAAGCTGTGGTAACAGAGACTCCTCTTTATGAAAAATGAAGATGGAAAAAAAATCTTTTGCGTCTTTGGGTTGCAGCTTATTTCAAAGGTCATCAAAGTAAACAAAAGGGAAAGACTGTGAATCTTTATAAGTCAAAAAGTGACAACTGTTTATAAAGCAACTGTTTATATTTTCACATGGAGGAAGGAAAAAAATGATTCTTCTAAGCCCCTAGGAATGGAGGTTTGGGTGGCTCCCCCTCCACCTCGTTTGTTTGCTCATTTGCCATTCAACACCTCCCGCAGTGAGTACAGTTGCATCCATTTTATGCAGAATTGTAAACGTCTACTGGATGGCTGGGATTTGTGGAATAAACCAGGCAGTGTCTTGAGAAGCAAAAGCCTCTGTCGCCCTTGTTGATAACCGCCTCCCACCATCATGCTGAGTACTGTGTAATGCCCAAAGCCATACAGACAGGCTGCAGTAAGGTCTCTCCAAATCTTGAGCCCGGTTTCCAATGAGGGCACCTTTGTTCAGAGAGGGATGATTCTCTGAATCTAATGAGGGCAAAGGGGTCAGTGAAACCAGTCCTTACAAACCTCCTCTAATACCTCAGAGTGAGCAAAAAACCCTTTTTGCTTATGGGTTTTTCTGACAATGAACTGTGGACAATTATCATGGACGAGCCTCTACATGAATTTCCTATTAGACATATTCTGAAATAATGGGACTAGATGGCATTAAAATAATCATCAAAAGGTACTTTTTTACATGGGGAGCTGTGTGATCCCCGGTCCACTATACAGATTTTGTATTATTTCCATTTATCCATTAAGCCTCAGCTAGTCAGCCCCTTTTGTGAAGTTCTCCCTGAGAATTGTGGGTAGAGCAATTTCTCCATCCTCTCATTCCATAGTATGTATTAGCTGAACCACTCATTTGGCACCTAAGATATGTTGCCTTGATTGCTATTTATCTTTTTGTGTAAACCATGTCGTTTTATCTCCTACAGAGCCTTACTGGAATGCAAAAGTTTGTTGATTTGATTTTAAATTTAAGGCAATTACCATGTGGGCTGAGATAAACAGTACTTTCAAGGCAACAGTTAACTCAATAGTGAAAGTAAACACCAAGACTGCTTGCAAATGGGGTGGCTTGCAAAGTAGAATGACCAATGAATGCAAGTCCTCCAGATGGGAATATGTTTGTGGCCTGGGCCTTCAGCCCACTACTCCTAGCCTACCAGTGTGTCTTGTTATCTACATGAATTTATCATCCCCCAAGCTCATCTCCAGGAAACTCATGATCTTTCCTCTCAACCTACTTCAGCTCAACCACTGGTGTCTCAATGAAACCATTCTCCCAGGCACTGGTAAGTTTATTTGTTGAGTAACTGGATGAACAAGACAGCCACTCTATCTAAGTAACCATCCACAATCCACTCTGGCCTGCCCCTTTTCCTTATATTGCTGGAAGGCTATGAGAATCAAGTTTAGAAGTTGTCATGCGTCTCTCCCCACCCACCCCCAAACAAGCCTCCTTGGCCAGTTAAGAGACTGACTGCAATGGGGCGACAGGACATTCCTCTTGATGTCCTTTCTGCTGAGAAACTTGAGACTTTGGACCAGTGGTCCTAAATGTGGAGTGGTTTTACCCCTGCGGGCCATTTGGCAATGTCTAGAAACATTTTTTGGTTGCCACGACTGGAACGGGGTACCATCAGCACCTCGTGGGTGGAGGTGAGAGATGCTGTGAAACATCCCACAGATCAAAGGGCAGTCCCCCAAGACAAAGAATCATCCAGCCCCAGATGTCGGTAGTGCTGAGGTGGAGAAACCCTGGCCTGCTGTAAGAGCACAGGCTTTGCAGTCTAGTTGGTGACTTCGGGAAAATTATTTACACTCTCTGAGCCTCTGTTTCCCATTCTATAAAATGGAGCTGATAATACAACTCATCTCATGAGGCTATTATGAAGTCTAAAAGATAATTAATGTGAAAAGTACTTTGTAATTACGCCTTTAAAAACTAGTCATTCTTATTAATGGTTAGCAGCATGCCCATGTGTGATTTTAATTTTGCGGTGCACTTCAGGCACCGCTAGGTGTGGGCGTAGAAAGGAAGCTCACCTCACCTCTCTCCATCTATCTGGGGTATCCATGTTCTCCCAGTTCTGCATTATTAAGCAGCTTTCTTAACTCCTTTGTGGAACCTGCTTATATTCTTTTTATTTGGCAGTTGTTTTTGCTTGGCCACTGGACTTCTGCCTCGTGCAGTATTATTCCTCAGCAATACTTTTCTTAGCGGTCTCTGATGATTTTCCCAGAAACCGTGCTTTCTGACTAATCATCTTACTACAGCTCATAATAATGACCAAGCGTATGGCAAGGATGAATTAATGATTATCCCTCAGGGTAATCATTTGAGAAGTATAAGAAGAGTACTTATTACCAAGTTTGCCCTTTTTGTCATAAGCTACATTTTCCACCTTTGTGATTTATATCTAAGAATAAGCTGTGCCATTCAGTGTCTCAGAAGAATCATTTGGTGACCCTTGAAGATATTAGTTCTATTAGTTATGAGTCTCAAGAGGCTTATCCTTGATACTTTTTCCAACTGAGCACGCTCCATAAATTCACATATCCAGAGGAACAATTCCCAGCTCATTTGTCCTGCCTAGGAGAAGCAAACACTTTAAAAAAATAGGCTAAGTAAGCACATTCTTATTTTCCTATTTCCTGAATGACCCAAATCAGGTAACACTTTAACGAATACTTTAGCTTCTACCCATTTCATTTCTTGGGTAAATCTGGAAAGTCTGCTTTCATTTTATTCAAAGGAAGTGAAGCAAAGCATCTTTCCTGGGGCTTTTTGTCTCACAAAATGGATATCTGGATATTTATAATAGCAAAGCCTTATGGTCTTAAATTGTAGTCTTTTTTTCCTTCCTATTTCAAATTTTTATTTAAATTCTAGTTAATTGACATACAGTGCAATACTGGTTTCAGGAGCAGAATTCAGTGATTCATCACTTACATACAACACCCAGCGCTCATCCCAACAAGTGCCCTCCTTAGTATCCACCACCCATCTAGCCCATCCCCCACCCACCTCCCTCCATCAACCCTCAGTTTGTTCTCTATGATTAAGAGTCTTTTATGGTTTGTTTCCCTCTCTTTCTTTCCCTCCCCTTCCCATATGTTCATCTGTTTTGTTTTTTAAATTCCACATGAGTGATATCATACTGCATTTGTCTTTCTCTGACTTATTTCGCTTAGTATAATACTCTCTAGCTCCAACCACATCATTGCAAATGGCAAAAATTCATTCTTTGTGATGGCTGAGTTATATTCCAGTGTGTGTGTGTGTGTATACACACCACTTCTCTCTTTTTTTTTTTATTTTTTTTTAACGTTTTCATTTATTTTTGAGACAGAGAGAGACAGAGCATGAATGGGGGAGGGGCAGAGAGAGAGGGAGACACAGAATCGGAAGCAGGCTCCAGGCTCTGAGCCATCAGCCCAGAGCCCGACGCGGGGCTCGAACTCACGGACCACGAGATCATGACCTGAGCCGAAGTCGGTAGCTCAACCAACTGAGCCACCCAGGCACCCCATCACACCACTTCTCATTTATCCATTCATCAGTCAGTGGGCATTTGGGCTCTCTCCATTGTTTGGCTATTGTTAATAATGTTATATTATAGTTTTATTTGTGTATGCATATGTCTGCATGTATTTAAAATTCTGTAGATTCTTGATTTTTTTTAAAAAAGATAATACAGTGGTTAGTTCCAATCTTCTTGAAATTAATGGTAGCCTCTTAGTAGAGTAAATCATGTCTCCATAATGGGCAGAATCTTAGCTATCATGAAAAAGAAGTTTACTCCGAAATCTTTGAAGTGGCAGAGGAGGAGGAGGATTTCTCGCTTGATCCAGAGGGAAGGCCTTCAACTTTGGGGATTAGCGGTCATTTTATCATTAGAAGAACAAATGGAAAGGCTGAGCTCATGCTAGCATTATGAGGAAGTTGAGCAAGATGTTCACCAACAGGGGAATCTCAGTTTGTACGTTTGTGGACTAAGAGCATTGCTCTTACAGATACAACATACAGTCCCTGAGGATGGGAAAGTGGTCTTTAATCAAGGAGATTAAGTTTCCTGGTATTACTCAAATAGGCTGTTTATGTAATGTGATGAACTTAAAGGCCCAACAGAGGTACTAAAACTGACTTCTCCTAACTCAAATATATTAGCCTAAAGTAAGGTTTTCCAATCTCAGCACTATTGACACTTGGAGACAGGTCATTCTTTGTTGTGGGTCCTGTCCTGTGCATTACAGGATGTTTACCGGTATCTCTGGCCTCTACCCACTACAGGCTGATACCATACTGCCAGTTATGAAAACCAACAGTATCTTCAGACATTGCCAAATGTCCCCTGTGGAGGAAAACAGCCCCCAGTTGAGAACCACTGCACTGGGCATTTTAATCTATATACTTATACCATGTATCTTCTCTATTTTTGAGAGGTGGCATTTAGTATAGTCTTTGTCCTTAAGAAGAACCTGACTCTTTCATTCATTCTGCAAATACAATGTTTCTTGAAAACCTGCTTATGTCCCTTCTAGGCAGAGTGATGAGAATGCACCAAGGCCCTGGGGCAGGACCAGGCTGGGGTATTGAGGAAGGTTCATGAGATTAGCATCAAATGAAAGGAGGAAAGCAACACGAGATGAGGTTTAATAAGCAGGGTGGTCAGGTCATTTTGGTGCTTATAAATTATTGTAAGAAGTCTGGGTTGATTTAATGTGTGATGGAAAATGACTAAAGGGTTTTAAACAGGGGATTAAGTTAATCTCATCTGTGTTTTACAAAAGTCCTTCTGCCCTAGATAGAGAGTGGATAGAGGGGGCAAGAATATAAGCAGACAGGCAAATGCAATTGTCCAAGCGAAAGATGAGGGTGGCTTGGACAAGGATAGTGGTGTAGAATGAAGAGTAGAGAAGTAGATGATACTGGGGATTAGGTGCCAAGCCAAAGAAAAGGAAAGAATCAAAACTCGATCCCCAGATTCCATCTTGAAAAACTGAGTGAATAGTGGCTCCATTTACTGAGAATGTGGAGACCAGCAGAGGCTCAGGTCTGTGGCTTGGTCAGGGGGTGGGACAGAATTTACACCTGCTCAGATGAAAAGGCATCATCTTCTGGCCCAGTGAAAGTGCAAGTTAAGGTAATTTCTACTCCCTAGGAGTTTACGAGTTATTTGAGGAGACAACATACAAGTACAATACAGTCACACCCTCTGTGGGAACAGGGTCTAAAGCCAGTGGCTAAGGTGAATGCTGTGTATAGTAAGAATTGCCTTGAATTGTATTCAGCACAGCCAGAGACACTGAAGGGACCATACATTTACAAGTCACATCTCACTGTTCACTCCAGGATACATACTCACTGAGAGAAAAGTCAGTATTTAATAGGCAATTTGTGAACAGTCTTTTCTTAGTTTGGCACAGATTTAGCAAGTTAAATGGATTGCATGCAATTTTATTAAATAAAAAGTAAAATACAAACAAATGAAAACTACTGTCTAGTAAACTATAATACCTAGGGATTCAGTTAATAAAAGATCTAAGTAAGGTGGGGTGAAGGAAAGGCTCATTTTCTGAAGAATGTGAAGTGTTCCAATAAGGAGAAAGCCATAGATAAACAGGTTTGGAATTGGATCCGTATAATTGGTAGTTACCTTCCATGACCATCTGGGTCTTCCTCTTTCTCAGGTTTCCAAAAAATTTCAGTGAAAAACATAGACAATTTAATTGTTTCAAGAGAACCGGGGTGCACAGGTGGGTGGAGAGGGAAGGTACCCATGACATAGTGGAGGAATACCAATAAGAAAGTATAAGTTTATGCACAATAGTTCTTAATCTTAGAGGAAAATGAGACCCAGAAACAAACCAACCATCAAGGTTCCCAATGAAGTTACTATCTAACTAAAACCAGAAATTAAGATTCTGTACATTTCTGTGGGAAAAAAGGTACTGCAGTTCCTCAAAAAATTAAAAATTAAAAATTGACCCAGCAATTCTACTTCTAGGTATATATTTAAAAGAACTGAAAGGAGGGTCTCAAAGAGATATTCCTACACCCATGTTCATAGCAACATTATTCATAACAAAAGGTGGAAGCAACCCAAGTGCTCAATGACTAATAAAGGAATGTGGTACATCCATACAATGGAATACTATTCAGCCATAAAAAGGAAGGGAATTCTGACACAGGCTACAACATGGATGAATATTGAGGACACTATGCAAAGAGAAATAAGCCAGTCACAAAGAAGAAGAAGAAGAAGAAGAAGAAGAAGAAGAAGAAGAAGAAGAGGAGGAGGAAGAGGAGGAGGAGGAGGAGGAGGAAGAAGAAGAAGAAGAAGAAGAAGAAGAAGAAGAAGAAGACGACGACGACGACGGAGGAGAACAAACAGCATATGATTTCACTTACAGGAGGTATCATGAATAGTGAAATTCATAGAAACAAAGTAGAATGATAGTTGTCAGGGGTTGGGGGAAGGGAGAAATAGGGAGTTGTTCAGCTGGTATGAAGTTTCAATTTGCAAGATGAAAAAGTTCTGGAGGTTATTTGCACAACAATGTGAATACACTTAATATTATTGAACTGAAAACTTAAAGATGGTTAGGATGGTAAACTGTATGTGTATTTTATCACAAAAATTTAAGAAACAAACTTTTAAAAGCTTCCTTACATTCAAGTCACCGATCTTCAATAGTGTAACATTGCATTCATATTATTTCTGGGATGTGTTTTAAATTCTCTGATTAGATAGTTCCTCATCTACTAAAAAGCCTTGGTGGGGGGGGTAAACGTACCAACTGGCATTGTGAGCTTGTATTAATTAGATGCTCATAGAACCACATTTTGATTTCTTCTAATCCTTAAAAAAATTAGCATCAGGTGCTAATTAAAAATAGTCAAATCTATCCTTTGAGGCAAGCTATAAGGTTATAATACTAACTGTAGGGAAAGGAATAATTCTCAAGGGACACATATGAGCAGACAGTAAAGATCTGTTTTACTGCTTTTCTAGTGTCTGCTACTTTTCCAGTCTCTCTGCTACTATGGAGAAGGAAAATGACAACCATCAGACTAAATTCAGAGACAATATCAATTTTTAATTTTTATTTTTTAATTAATTAATTAAAGTAGGCTCCACGCCCAACATGGGGCTTGAACTCACGACCCTGAGATCAAGAGTTCCCTGTTCAGGGCACTTGGGTGGCTTAGTCGGTTAAGCGTCCAACTTCAGCTCAGGTCATGATCTCACATTTCGTGAGTTTGGGCCCCATGTAGGGTCCTGCACTGACAGTTCAGAGCTAGGAGCCTGGAGCCTGCTTCAGATTCTGTTCCTCCCTTTCTCTCTCTGCCCCTCCTCCACTTGTTCTCTCTCTCAATAATAAATAAACATTAAAAAAAAAAAGAAAAAAGAATCCCATGCTCTACCGACTGAGCCAGCCAGGTGCCCCCAAAGTCTAATTTTTAAAAACTTTCTCCACTGCAGACTATTTTTACAGTATTATGCTTACCAAGGAAAATGTGGTTGAGGCTATTATGCTGATCAGTATAATATGTCATATATAAGTCATCAGGAGGCACAAAAGTTTGTTTTATATTCACATACTTGTGAACCATCAACTCTACTTCCTATTCAATAGTTACTCTGTCTGCTCACAGCTAAAAACCTAATTTTCAGCCCCTTTCATTATCCCCACTGCACACCACTTTTTGTTTAATCTGTTGATAACTTTTTTGCCCCATTCACCTATGCTGAAATCTGTTCACAATTGCACAAACTCACCAACTCAACATCCAGATTGTCTTCTACTGCTTTTTTCCATCACCCCAACTCTTACCCAACCTAACACCAGAGGTCAAAGAACCTTTTGGCTCTAGTTCTTAACTTTCCTCTCTAGGTTCACAGTCTGTGACAAAGACACCTCTTTTAATACCACCAGGTCTCCAGCTGTAAAACTGGAACAATATAACTGACCACCCTCTACTGCTCTGGATGAGGACTGAGGATGTGCACTGCTGACCTCCTTGATCCTCAGGAGATGTGTCATGCACAATTATTTGTGTTATCTCTGCCCTGGTTTCCCATAACCCTTACTTCATGCCCCTTGATCCTGACCAGACAACACTGTGTTACTAAACAGCTCACTCAGTCTCCTGCTTCCTCCATTCCTGCCTTTGGGCAAGTCTTGCCAGCTGCCCTTTAAACTTGGAAGAGTCTCTCTTCGCATCTGCCAAGCTACTATTTCAAATGCTTCCTCCTTACTCATGTCTGTCTGCCTGCTCTCCACATGAATGACCAGGAGGAGCACCCTTCCTAGAACAGACAGGTTTGGGGTAGAAAGTAAGTGAGGCAATGAAATCCAGAACTTTTTTGCCCATTCAATATTTGAGCTTAGAAATTTCAAGATTTTCTTATTGCTCTTCATGGTCCTTCAACCTCGGTGGCAAACTACGCTGAGACATAATAGCTATTATTAGGGGATAAATCTCTGTTATCTTCTGGACCTGACATAAGAATCTGGACCTGTCTCTTAGATGAATTCAGTCTTGTACACTGAATCCTTCCTCCACTCTTAACCCAATGCCTTCCAAACTTCCCTGATCGTAAGAATCACCTGCCCTTCTTGCACATTAGAGTTTTTTTTTTTTTTAATGTTTATTTATTTTTGAGAGAGAGACAGAGTGCAAGCAGGGGAGGAGCAGAGAGAGAGGGACACACAGAATCCAAAGCAGGCTCCAGGCTCAAAGCTGTGAGCACAGAGCCTGATGCGGGGCTCGAACTCTTGAACCGCGAGATCATGACCTGAGCCAAAGTCGGACGCTTAACCGACTGAGCCACCCAGGCGCCTCCCTTCCTTGCACATTAAAATGGCAGATTCTGGGGTCCTATCTCAGACCTATACACTCAAGATTTTCATGAAAGGAGCCTGGGAATCTGTATTGTAAACACTGTCCCAGTAACTCTTGTGTCTAGTGAGTTTGGGAAACATTTGACAGTCTATCAGGTCTTCCTGTTTTCGTCAGTGTCTTACCAACGAGAGGTCTGAAGACATATCAGCCAGAGGACCTAAATTATTAAGGGATTAGTTATGAAGATTGTACCTACTCCAGCCATGCCGATAATTTGACTTAAAATTAATACTATGTGATTTTCAGTTTCAGATTTGCTGGTTGTATCTCATCAATCATACTGCAAGATTCTGGGGATAAAGTTATACTGTTTTATATTCACTCAATGCTTAACTAGCACAGCATGCGGCGTTTAATTGGAACTCAATTAAAAGCTTACTGATTGATCAGTAAAGTACCACCCAACTCAAAACAAAACAAAACAAAACAAAAACAAAACAAAACAAACCACCTAAACACTCCATGTCTTAAAGCCTACTTGAGTAGCACTGATTCCTTCCCTCACCATCAGGTTAAATGAGAATGAGAATGAGAATGCAAACTTAGGGTTTGCCTCTTGGCTTGAAAGAGTAAGGCAATTATTCAGCGATTTGGCCAGATTTCTAGAAACTATTGTTATGCCTTGTCTGACTGCCTAGATTTTTCATAATAGAGTCAACTTCCTTTCATCCCTCAAGGATTACTGCTTTGACCCTGTGTTCTTTCCACCGTCATGCTGGGGAGATCTCAGAGTTAATGATTTGCATCTGATGGTGCATCATAAAAATTTGAGTAGCAAGCCTACTTTCAGGCAAGGACACACAGGAACACTTCTCAGAAACTAACAGAAGTTTCATGCTGATCACTGCAAATGTTCAAGGATGCTTCCTTCAAAACATACTTATTCAAAACATGAAGCCCATTCTAGAGTAAAATCTAAATGAATTATATCACATAGAAAGGAATGTAGGGCCCTTGCTAAAAAGTGAAAGATTACCATTTATATACTATTCAGGAAAATAAAGCTGAGCGAACAATATGAAGCCAATTTATTCAAGAAGTTAATACTAAAAACAAAAATTTCAGTGGAGGTATTATCACAGCTATGTTCAGTATTACACTTTTCAAAAGGATGAATCCATTCTCTGTTAAATAAAAAGCTTCAAATGTAAACAATGAATAGTCTGTATGATGAGATCCATCCCTGAAACTGAGCAGATTTCTAAATCAGTGCATAGACCAGGCTATTTATAAAGTCTACTTCCCATCAACCTCAGCACGATGTCAACTAACAATAACAAGTTAATGTTTTCCAGTAATCTTCACTGTGCCATTTAATTGCCAGCACTCAGGCCAAGGTAAACTCAACGGCAACAAAAGAGCTAACATCACAATCAAAGAATAAGATTAATGAATACTGCATTTCTGCTTTGAAGTGAACACTGAAAACCATGCCCATAACATACTCTTTTTCAGCCGTTGGACTTCAATTGTGCCTACTGGTCTATACAGAGATTTGAAGGTAGAATTTAAAAATATTCTCCCTGTTTTTAATTAACTACAAGCTTTAGTCTTTGAGGAACTTTTTAAAATGAAGAACATCCTCTCTATAAAATTATAAAGTGTGTAACTCTCCAAATTATCACACACAATTCCTAAACCTCGACCACCATTCCTAAAGGTTTTTTTTTTAACTGAAATACAACTAAAAAGTGCCAAGTCTGAAGTGTAAAGCTTAATGAATTTTTATATCTGCTTAATTATAGTTTTTACTTATAATAACATAACTCAACAAATGATTCATTATATAAGATTATTACAAATTATCACATTTGTTCGAAAAAGTACATTATAACATTCCTTTGCATTGGTGGTTAAACGATAGAATTCCCACCTCCCACGTGGACTTAAATATTAAAAGCGGATACTGACTGTTCCTAATACAATCAATAGCAGCACTCACTCTTTGTGGGGATGGGGAGATGAATCTTTAGAAGTAAATAATTTGCCTTTTTATATTAAATATATACAGTAAAAAAATGGTCTTACAAAAATGTAGACAAAAAAAGAAAATCCAAAATATGCCATCTTTTGCTACAGAGAAGTATCATTGACTCTGATTTTCCAACTCTTTGATTCCTTTTTTTTGCCTTTGATTCTTTTTTATAACTCAACCCTGAACACATCAACTCTTCAGTAAACAAAATGAATTTAACCTTTACGTTTTTCCAACTAAAACCGTTTTACTGACTGTGGACCAAATCACTTCAGTCTGTTTTTCAAAACCTCTACAATTTTTTTGTCACTTAACTGCTAAAAAGGTCCACTATAATTTCTCTTTTCTGGTGCCCCAAGAAATCACTTGTCCTTTTAGGAGCTATGTTTATATGCTAACTTTCCTCATTGTTTAAATATCTCCCACCCAAGCCAGTGATGGATTATAAAACCCAGGTCCAGGCCTATACAGCTCATCCTGGGTTTCTGATGGTTGAGATAACTCATCCCTAGGTGTTAGGTTTTTGTCATCACTCACCCAAACACACTCTCACATCTTTTAACTGCCTGTTGTCACCTCTTCATGATAGAAACTTCTTTCTTGGTAGGCTACAACAGTGATGTGTTCAGCTAAACAAAAGTACACATATCAGTGGCAAATATCTAAGAAACAGAAACACTCACAGGATACAAAATAATTGGGAAAAGACCAGTCTGAATGCACAAGAAATTTTTTTAAACAAAAACAGTTAAAAAAAATTTTTTTTTAACATTTGTTCATTTTTTTTTTTTAATTTTTTTCAACTTTTTTAAAATTTATTTTTGGGACAGAGAGAGACAGAGCATGAACGGGGGAGGGGCAGAGAGAGAGGGAGACACAGAATCGGAAACAGGCTCCAGGCTCTGAGCCATCAGCCCAGAGCCCGACGCGGGGCTCGAACCCACGGACTGTGAGATCGTGACCTGGCTGAAGTCGGACGCTAACCGACTGCGCCACCCAGGCGCCCCAACATTTGTTCATTTTTGAGAGACAGAGAGAGACAGCGTGTGAGTGGGGCAAGGGCAGAAAGAGAGGGAGACACAGAATCCAGAGCAGGCTCCAGGCTCTGAGCTATCAGCATAGACCCTGATGCAGGGCCTGAACCCATGAACCGCGAGATTGTGACCTGAGCCAAAGTTGAATGCTTAACCAACTGAGCCACCCAGGCGCCCCAAACAAAAACAGTTTTTAAAGACCTGCTGGTCTATTATTCAAATATGGTCAGTAATGCGAACTACACTAAAATAAACAAATGGCTGTCAAATAGTGTATCTGTTAAGCTGAACCTGAATAACTTCAGAAGATTAATTTGTAATGACCATTCATGGAGAAAAGTAAATTTGTGTGCAGTCTTAATGTCAGAATCACAAAAACAAAACTAAAACAGTAAAATCCAAATTAATGAGATTTCCTCTTTAATTGAGAAAAATCTTACTTTTTTAAATGAATACAGTGAGAGTGAACGTGGCTGTTAAACTAGAGTTCCAAGGTCAGGAGTTTCTAATCTCTCTGAGAACTTTGCATTGTAGGTGTAAAGGTCCTCAATCTTCAACCGAATCAATACAGCTGACAGAGGGGAGCTTCCTTGATCTACTGCACAGCATTTCTATGTTCCATGTCACATGCATGCATATGTACATACATACATAAATGGGCCATTCAAACTATATCTCAAAGTCATAGAAAGCTCAGCCTCCAAAGGGACAAAAATAAAGCATTAGTCTAGTAAGTATTTAAAAGCTTTAGATTATCCCAGAAACACTTACTTCTAATACTACCAGTAGGAAAACATAGATGAAAAGAAGAAACACCACCATACCTTTTGGATTACTGAAAAACAATATTAATCTAGCTCATTTATTCAATAGGCTTTACTGAGGGTTTAATGTCAAATGCTATGGAAGTGTATGACATAATCATGACATGTTCCCATGGTTGTTTAAGGTACACTATACAATGTATAGTTTAAATCACAAATGGTGACTCAAACATTAAAACACAAAGCCCAACATTTTCAGTATCCCTATGAAAACTGGGCTTTACAGTACTAACAGAGCCTCCAATATAACTTTCATATATACGAGGGTCTGTTTCTCCATTTTGGCCTCTGATATTTCTTTCTAATGATGAGTTAGTATCATACTTTTTATTATGGAGAATGATTATAAATATTAATGTATCTTTATATTCTGTTTTAGGATTTGATGTGGCCAGTTCTATAATCCATGAGCTTCTTTAACAAAATTTTTTTTCTAGACACTAAAGGCCTCAATAAAATGTTAGCAAATCAAATCCAATAATTAACAAAAAGTATAATACATCAAGAAGAAATGGGTTTATCTCAGCATGGCAAGGTTGGTTCAACATTTAAAAATCAATGTAATTTGCCATATTAACCCATTTAAAAAAAAATCTAATTCTCTCAGTAGAGGCAGTAAAAGCATTTACAAAATTCACCATCTGTTCCTGATAAAGATTCTCAGTAAAGCAGAAATAGAAGGAAATTCCTTAACTTGATAAAGCACCATCTAGGAAAAACCTAGAGCTAATATCCTATGCAATGATGATAGGATGCATGCTTTCCCCCTTTGCCTGGGAAAAAGTAAGAATGTCTATGCACACGACTTCTACTCAACATTATACTGGAGGTCCCATCCAGTTTATAAGGGGAAAGAATGTATATATATGGCATGCCAACTGAAAGAAAGAAATAAAATTGTCTTCTTCATAGATAACATGATTCATCTATCTATGCAGTAAAACCCTAAAGAATCTATTTTTAAAAGATATAAAACTAGTAAGTTCAGCAAGATCTCAGAATATGAGGTCAATATATGAAAATTAACTATGTTCTCTAGAGATTAGCAATGAACATTTAGAATTTGAAATTTTAAAAAGTTATCATTCTTGATAGTATCAAAAACATGAAATATCTTGGGATAAATCTAACAAAATATGGGTAAGATGCATCATCCAAATATTGTGTATTTATAAAAATTTCTATTAGGGGCCAGAGAGTAAATATACTAGGCTTTCTGGGTTATATGATCTCTGTTGTAACTACTCAACTCTGGCATTATACTGTAAAGGCGACCATAGAAAATATGTAACAAATGGGCATGGCTTTATTTGTAAAATAGGAGGCATGATGTATTTCTCCTTGTTTGCTACTGATTAAAGGTCCCAGGCTTAGTGAAGTTACTTGTGAAGGGGTAGTCTTTTGTGGAGTGGAGACAAAAATAATTTCTCTCTAGTGGAACAGATGACCCCAGAGACTTATGATCTGCTGGACATTAAACTGTCTTATATCTAATTCAGCAATCTTATTCTAATATTCTGTTAAATTGCCTCAGATACTCTTTGAACTGATCAGCTATCTGGTCCCTCATTAATTAACAAATTAGATAATATATTTTACACGTTTATTTTATATTTGCCTGAATGTAATGATTTTACCTTCATGAAAATTTACTTTCACAATGTCAATTCTCCCCTAAATTGCTCTAAAGATTCAATGTAATCCCAATCAAAAAAACATTTTGTCTATTCTCTTACTATTTCATCTTTCATATAAATTCAATTGTGAAAATTTTATTATAAATGCATTAAACCCATGTTAAAATTTGGAGAAAATGGACATCTCTGTGATATTCAGTCCTATCAAATACACATAACATCCTCAGAGAAAACTCAAGAGAATCAACAGAAAACATATTACAAAGGGTGTTTACAAATGATACTACAATTTTAGTATATGTGCTGCCGAAGCGAGCACTACAAATGATATTCCAAATGAGAGTTAGGTGACTGAGTACAGCACAGTGCAGAATTTACGACTATTGGCTCTAAAAAACCCTGGATCTGCCACTTTCTAGCAGTGTAACCCTGAGCACAGTGTGACTCTTAACTTCTCTAAGCTTCAGTTTCCTCACTGTAAAACAGTACTCACTTTCTAGGACTGTTAGGAGAGCTTAACACGTAAATATATATTAAGTGCATAGAATAGTGTTTGACACAGATGAAGTATAAGTGATGATGAACACTATTATTACAAAGTACGTATGTGGAAATCAATCCCTTTCAAAAGTAAAAACAGCACAATTCAGAAGACAAAACATGGGAAAGTACTGATAGTAACAATAAATATAAAAATAGAACATATCATCTACATGAAAAAAGATTTAAGATATGATGCTATTGAGGAACATAAGACAAATGAATGGAAAGGTATACCATATTGTATACCAGCATAATAAAGGTGTATGTATATTCCATAATGTAATACACAAGTCTAATGTGGTCCCAATAAAAAAGAAAAATATCAACATAATGAAGGATGAGGAGCTAGATGAGCTGATTTAAAGTTCACAGGGTACTGAAAAAGTAGTGAACGAGAATTAGTCTCCAACAAATTGTAAGACATTACAGAGCTACTACGGGCAACTGGTGCAGAAGGGGACAAACTGTTCAATGGAACAGACTAAAAATCTAGCAAATAAAAGCGGCTGCATACTGAAATTCAGCATATGACAAAGATAGCCTTTCCGTCAGGGGAGATAAGATATGCTTTTCAATGAATAAATTTGGGACAAAAAAAAAAAAACCACAAACCAAAAAACCCATACAATAGTTATTTTTTTATTTTCCTCAATGATATTAAGTATTTTTGCATAACAGTATTTTTAAAATTATCGTAATTATAAGTGATACTTACCATTTATTAAGAAACGATATCATGAAGGCCACTACACTGGGAATTTGTACATATAACATCTCAACTCTATATATGGACCTTGCAAATTATGTGTTATCATTATTTTGACAAATGGTTAAGCTGCAGTTTAGAATTGAAGTGATTTGGGATGCCTGGGTGGCTCAGACGGTTAAGCGTCCGACTTCGGCTCAGGTCATGATCTCACGGTTCACGAGTTCAAGCCCCGCATCCTACTCTGTGCTGACAGCCTGAAACCTGCTTTGGATTCTGTGTCTCCCTTTCTCTCTGCCCCTCCCCGACTTGTGCTCTGTCTCTCTGTCTCAAAATAAATAAACATTTAAAAAAAATCACAAACTTAAAAAAAAAAAAATAATTGAAGTGATTTCCCCTAGGCCAAATATCTAGAAAATGGGGAGAGAGTATGTCAAATCCAGGTGTGCCTCAGTCCAAAACCTCCTTCTATATACCATTCTCTCTTCACAAAATAATCCAGTCTGTCAATGAGACTCTCAAGAAAGGGGCAATAAAAACAGCCTGAGATTACAGTTGTACATACCAACTAGGAATGAGGTAACTATAAGAAAACAAAGTATCTTCTCTTTGTGCTTTTTAGTTAAAAAAAAAAAAATTTTTTTTTATTTGAGAGAGAGAGAGAGAGAGTGCACACAAGGCAGAGGAGAGGGACAGAAGAAGAGAGAGAATCTTAGGCAGACTCCATGCTCAGTGAGAAGCCTGATGAGGGGCTCAATCCCACGATCCCGGGATCGTGACCTGAGCCAAAATCAAGAGTCGGATGCTCACCCGACTGAGCCACCCAGGCGCTCCGCTTTTTAGTTTTAAAATGGGGGCGCCTGGGTGGCGCAGTCGGTTGGGCGTCCGACTTCAGCCAGGTCACGATCTCACGGTCCGTGAGTTCGAGCCCCGCGTCAGGCTCTGGGCTGATGGCTCAGAGCCTGGAGCCTGTTTCCGATTCTGTGTCTCCCTCTCTCTCTGCCCCTCCCCCGTTCATGCTCTGTCTCTCTCTGTCCCAAAAATAAATAAACGTTAAAAAAAAAAAATTTTAAATGGTAAACACACTGGCGGCCATGTCTTATTTATACTCTCATGGTTGCCTGGCATTTCAGTCACTGGATGACATCCAAGGTGAATCCACGGTACAGCTCATTCTTTCCGATAAAGAAGATAAAGTGAAGCTAGAGTGGGCGTCAACATATTCTACACTGAGGAAATTCTGTAACTGTTTTCATTTTCTATGTACAAGGTCCCAATGTGGGAAACTGGAAATCTGTATGCCAAAAGAACATAACGCTGGCTATTTTGACTTCCCTCTGCTGGGCAGTAAACCTCTTGAACTTCTATTTTTGGGAATTGAGGTATCCCTTTAATCCTGTTACAGAACTGCTGACGGCAGTAGGACACCAAAGGAAAATCGGCACAGGGCCTGAGCCAGGAAGGTCTCCAAGAACAGGGATAAAACAAAGCATAAGCAAGCAAAAGCATTTTGCAAGAGTTTTGTGAAATCGGTGTCAGTGTTCACAACCCAACACAAGAAACACCACCCAACTGCAAGCCATTTCAGACTAAAAAGAGCCCCTGACGCTGGACCAACGTTGTGAAACTCCCAGAGCCAATATTTACAGCATGGTTAAAGTTGTACTTGCAGAAAACAGAACAGCCCTTCTCTAGGTCTGTCCCCTGCGTGCTACAATATAACCAGCAGTGTTCTCTCCTGCTTTTCTTGGTATGTGTAAAGACACAGTTCAGAGAGCACAGGCCTTCTTCCGTATAGACTATCAGGGACGCAGACACGGCTGCCTACACTCCTGAAGTAGGCCCCCCACCCCCTTTCTAAAAGACCCTCCCGATGATGAGTTGTTTTCTACATGCAGCTGAGACAGTTGAGCCCACTTCCCTTTTTTTTTTTAATGAAAACAGCCTCATCTTCAAAATTGGTCTCCAGTTAACTCAATTCATTTTCAAAGTTTTCTATGATTCTAAAGCTGAAAAAGACACAGAACTAATCATGTCCCTTTCCCAAAATAAAGCTGATGTTAGGGGTTTACTAGGATGCCCCCAGTCAATGACAAAGATCCATATTCTAAACATTCAGTCTCAGTTACTGAAGGCCACATGTTACATGAATGAGGCCTAATTCTATCCCACTTAGAATCAGAATAATCAACACCTGCTTGGCGTCAACAGCGAGGATTCCGACCGAGACCCAAATACCACACTCGAATCAAGTCCGACGTCAATAATTATTGACATCCGGAGAAGCCCTTTCAGAGGCTCTGGCGATCTGGGTGCATGCAGCTTGCTTACCTCTTCCCATTACTACACTCTATGGGAAAGCTGTCCTTCCAAGTAAGGGGACTAGAGAGTGGGGTGTACTACAGTGAGTTATAGATGTGACAAAATTCCTCTACATCCCTCACCCAATTCCCTCACCTTCACCGTCTTACATTACCATGGTACATTTGTCACAACTAAGGGAGTAATTGGTATCTTACTGTTAACTAAACTCCACACACTTTACTCATATTTCACTCGTTTTCAGTTAATGTCCTCCTTCTGTTCCGGGATCCCATCCAGGCTACCACATTACATTTAGTTATCGCATCTCCTTAGACACTTCTGGTCTGTAGCAGCTTCTCAGACTTTTTCCCTGTTTTTGATGATCTTAACAGTTTTGACGAGTTCTGATCAGATGTTCTGTAAAAAGTCCCTCAATTTGGGTTTGTTTTTCGATGTGTTTTGGATTAGACTAGGCTTCCAGGTTTTGGGGAGCAAGGCCACAGAGGTGACATGCCATTCTCATCCCATCGTCACAAGGGTACGTGCTCGTACGTGCAACCATCATGACCAATCACTGTTGGTGTTAGCCTTGATTACACAGATTAAAGGTAGTGTTTACCAGCTTTCTCCACTGTGGGGTTATTTTCCTTGCCTCCCTCTTTCCATAGTCTGTGGAAGCAAGTCCCCACATGCAGCCCACGCTCAAGGAATGAGGGAAGGGAAGCTGAGCCTCACCTCCTAGAGGAGGAGCTGGGGGGAGAGTAGCTACATAAATTATTTGGAATTCTTCTGCATGGGAGATTTGTCTCTTCTCCCACATTTATTTATTTGTATCGATTATGGATACTTATTTTACACTTTGGGATTCAGGCCCACTACAAAATCCTGCAAAACGCTTCTTTGAACTGGTACTTCTTAAACTTTAATGAGCATGTGAGTTTAAGCAGGCACCTCCTGAAAATGCAGATTCTGATTCAGTAGGTCTGGGGTGGCCCTGGATTCCGTGTTTACAGCAAGATCCAGGCAATGCCAATGCTGCTGGTCTGGCACTCCACTCAAATGACAAGGCTCTCTAGCCTGGGCTTGACTTCCTCGGGGAATGAGTGCTCACTACACTCCACAGCAACCTATTCCACCTTTGAAAGTTCAGCCAGGGATGAAAAATAAAATGAAAGTGTTTTCAGTCTTCGAATCTATACCAAAATAATGAAAACTATTAATGTGAATACAAACTCTGAGATGGACTCTTTGGTATCCTTTTTGGTTTTGTTTTAAACTAAACTGTAGATGTTTTTAGGCCTCCACCACCACTACACACACACACACACACACACACACACACACACACACACAGATCATCTCTACCTTCTTTACAGGAATTCAAAAATGACTACACTCCTTGTGACTGATGAGGTGATACCTGAGATTTAACTTCTGACATGGACAGACAGCTGGGGACTGTGCATCTCTACACACTCTGTGCTCTCCTTCAGGAGGGAAAAAGAGTAAACATTAGAGAAATGACAAAGGAAAAGCTATGACAAAGGAAGATTAACAAAGTAAATCATACATTCATATCAAACAGATGACGTGAGTCTTAAGGACACATTTGCAAAACAATATGGCCCTAATGAGGCCATGGAGTCTGGAGGAGGAGTGAGATACCCGAGCCAGAGCCTCACCACTGCTTAGAGAGGAGACAGTGAAGGGCACTCGTACTGATTTTCTTCAAAAATCTATCTACCTCCTGTACTGGCACAAAAACAGACACTCAGATCAATGGAACAGAATGGAGAACCCAGAAATGGACCCACCAACGTATGGCCAACTAATCTTTGACAAAGCAGGAAAGAATATCCAATGGAATAAAGACAGTCTCTTCAGCAAGTGGTGCTGGGAGAACTGGACAGCAACATGCAGAAGAGTGAACTTGGACCACTTTCTTACACCATACACAAAAACACACTCAAAATGGATGAAGACCTAAATGTAAAACAGGAAGCCATCAAAACCCTTGAGGAGAAAGCAGGCAAAAACCCCTTTGATCTTGGCCACAGCAACTTCTTACTCAACACGTCTTTACAGGCAAGGGAAACAAAAGCAAAAATGAACTATTGGGATCTCATCAAAATAAAAAGCTTCTGCACAACAAAGGAAACAATCAACAGGGGTGCCTTTGGTGGCTCAGTTGGTTGGGCGTCTGACTTCAGCTCAGGTCACAATCTCGCGGTCCATGAGTTCGAGCCCTGCGTCGGGCTCTGGGCTGATGGCTCAGAGCCTGGAGCCTGCTTCCGATTCTGTGTCTCCCTCTCTCTCTGCCCCTCCCCCGTTCATGCTCTGTCTCTCTCTGTCTCAAAAATAAATAAACGTTAAAAAAAAAAATTAAAAAAAAAAAAAGAAACAATCAACAAAACTAAAAGGCCACCGACGGAATGGGAGAAGACATTTGCAAAAGACATATCAGATAAAGGGTTAGTATCCAGAATCTATAAAGATCTTATCAAACTTAACACCCAAAAACCAAATAATCCAATGAAGAAATGGGCAAAAGACATGAATAGACACTTCTCCAAAGAAGACATCCAGATGGCCAACTGACACATGAAAAACTGCTCAACATCATTCATCATCAGGGAAATACAAATCAAAACCACAATGAGACACCACCTCACACCTGTCACAATGGCTAACATTAACAACTCAGGCAACAACAGGTGCTGGCAAGGATGTGGAGAAAGAGGATCTCTTTTGCACTGCTGGTGGGAATGCAAACTGGTGTAGCCACTCTGGAAAACAGTATGGAGGTTCCTCAAAAAATTAAAAATAGAACTACCATATGACCCACCAATCGCACTACTAGGTATTTATCCAAGGGATACGAGTATGCTGTTTTGAAGGGGCACATGTACCCCAGTGTTTATAGCAGCACTATCAACAATAGCCAAAGTATGGAAAGAGCCCAAATGTCCACTGATGCACGAAAGGATAAAGAAGATGTGGTGTATGTATATATATATACATATATATATATATATGTGTGTATATATATACACAATGGAGTATTGCTTGGCAGCCAAAAAAAATGAAATCTTGCCATTTGCAACTACATGGATGGAACTAGAAGGTATCGTGCTAAGCGGAATTAGAGAAAGACAAATACCATATGACTTCACTCATATGAGGACTTTAAGACACAGAACAGATGAACACAAGGGAAGGGAAGCAAAAATAATGTAAAAACAGGGAGGGGGGACAAAACATAAGAGACTCTTAAATATAAAGAACAAACAGAGGGTTAGTAAGGGTTGTGGGAGGGGGAATGGGCTAAATGGGTAAGGGGCACTAAGGAGTCTACTCCTGAAATCATTGTTGCACTATATGCTAACTAACTTGGATGTAAATTAAAAAACAAAATAAAATTTAAAAAAAGAAAAGAAAAGAAACTCACCTCCTGAAGGTGCCTGGGTGGCTCAGTTGGTTGAGCATCCGACTCAATTTTGGCTCATGATCTCACGGTTGAGCCCCATGTTGGACTCTGCACTGACAACATGGAGCCTGCTTGGTGTTCTCTCTCCCTCTCTCTCTGCCCCTCCCCTGCTCATGCTTGCATGCTCTCTCTCTCAAAGTAAATAAATAAACTTAAAAAAAAAAAAAAGAAATCTACCACCTGGTACCTTTTGATTTGGTGGCCCTGGATTATATGACATCTATAATACACCATCAGAGCTTCCTTTGAAGAACATGGGACTTGAATTTCTAGCACCTTAATTCTGAACGCACATACCCACACACATAGGAGCATATGCTCCATCATAAATTTTAAAACAAATTACTGCCTTGTATCTCTGGTCTCTAAATACACATTTGAAAATCAAACTTGATGACTAAGTTTTCTCCCAAACAGACTGACAAAGGAAAACTGCTTTTCAGTAGGAAAAGAATAGTTTGCTAACTGGACTAGTAAGTGTCTCACATACTTGAAAAAATCAATTACAAAACAGAAAACCGAAACTACATTTCAGAAACAATGTGTTAGATATAAAAATTACTATATATCCTATAATAGAAGAAAAGAAAGGCATAAAGTCTATTCACTATAAACTGACTTAAACTTACAAGTAAAACCTGTCTTACCATCTACATGAAATAAAGACACTTTTAAAAGGCTCAAGTAGTGCATAAGGAAAAAAATATCAAACAGCACATTTAAGATGTTAATTATACTGATTTCTTTGAAGATTAACAAAGATGATAGAATTTTCTGGCACTTACAAACTCTTCAAAGTCACAATTAAGAAAACACACTAAATCCATTTGATATAAAAAATAACCAAACAACTTTAGATCTTTTTTTGGAAATATAATTCTCAGAAAGTTAATGAAAGATATCCCCCTTACCAGAAAGTTTACTTTATGAAGATTAAAAAGGCATCTCAAATAGGAGACTGACCAAGAGCCTAGAGAAAATAGAGGATTACCTATTCAGTTATGAACATAGGTCCAATATTAAAATCTGATACCTGTATATACCTAACAACTGCTCCAGAGTGCTATTAATTCAAGTATATAACACACATTCCTTTCATTAATAAGGAAAAAAAGTGGAAGATGAAGTAGGAAGATAAGCCTACCTCATTTAGCAAAAAAAAAAAAAAAAAAAGACAAAGACAAAGACAAAGACAAAGAAAGAAAAGAAAAGAAAAAGAAAAAAGGAAAAAAGAACACATAGGAGATTTAGACTTGCTAGGAATCCCCAGCAGCATACTCCACTCAAGAAAGATCCCAAAACCCACCCGTGCACAGAGAGATCCCAAAACTCACCTGCACACAGAGGTCATGACCAAGGAGGCTTTAAAATAGTTTCAGAAGACCCACCTCCCCCTCCCCTTCTTGCCCTAAAAATCATTCTTCCCTGCTCTCTCCTGGAGATTTGAACTGGTATTTGAACCCAGATAGTCTTAACTCCAGAGCCTTCTCTTTCATCCACCGTTACATTAAGCAGAACTATTAATTGGGAAAAGACAAATGAAATACAAGAGCAAAGATTAAACCTAATAATCTAAGAGCAAAGGTTCAAGTGTGGAACATGGAGGAGGGGGCCCAGGGTAGCCAGGAAGTCAGAATGGTCAGCACTGTGCTAAGAACTGGATGCATCCATGATTCTGTTGAAGAAATGCATTATACTATCTGAGGGTCCAGTGGAGCACAGGAATAAACAGAGCAAAGAAATAAGAAAGGCATGAACAACTATATGGCAACAAATTGGACAAGCTAGAAGAAATGGATAAATCCCTAGAAACATGCCTAGAAACCCACCAACACTGAATCAGGAAGAAATAGAAAATCTGAACAAATAATGAGTAAGGAGATTGAATCAATAACCAAAAACCTCCCAACAAAGAAAAGCCCAGGACAGAAAGATTCACTGGTGAATTCCACCAAACATTTAAAAAAGAATTAATGAGGGGCGCCTGGGTGGCTCAGTCGGTTAAGCGTCTGACTTCAGCTCAGGTCACGATCTCACGGTCCGTGAGTTCGAGCCCCGCGTCAGGCTCTGGGCTGATGGCTCAGAGCCTGGAGCCTGCTTCCAATTCTGTGTCTCCCTCTCTCTCTGCCCCTCCCCCATTCATGCTCTGTCTCTCTCTGTCTCAAAAATAAATAAACGTTAAAAAAAAATTAAAAAAAAAAAAAAGAATTAATGACAATCCTTCCCAAACTCTTTCTAAAAACTGCAGAGGAGGAAACACCCTCAAACTCATTTTACAAGGGCAGCATTATGCTGATACCAAAGCCAGGTAAGGACATTACAAGAAAACTACAAGCCAACATCCCTGATATAGATGTCAAACTACTCAACAAAATTTAGTAAGCCAAATTCCACAGCACATTAAAAAGATTACACTATAATCAAGTAGGATTCATCCCTGAGAGGCAAGGATGGCTCAACATAGGCAAATCATCAATATGATACATCATCTTAATAGAATGAAAGATAAAAATCATAGGATCATCTTGATAGACACAGAAAAAACATCTGACAAAATTCAACGTCCATTCATGATAAAAACTCTCAACAAATTGGGTAGAGACTGAATGTATCGCAATATAATAAAGCCATATATGACAAGTCACAGCTAACATCATACTTAAGGTAAAAGGTTGAAAGTTTTTCCTCTAAGATTAGAAATAAGACAAGAGTGCCAACTCACTACTCTTATTTAACATAGTAATAGAAGTACTAGTCAGAGCAATCAGCAAGAAAAAGAAATAAAAGGCATCTGAGTTGGGAAAGAAGTAAAAGTGTCTCTGTTTGCAGAAGACATTATCTTACATAGAGATAATCCTAAAGACTTTGCCAAAAAATTGTTAGAACTTAAATGAATTCAGTAAAGTTTCAAGATACAAAATCAACATACAAAAATTGGTTGCATTTCTATCCGCTAACAATGAATTACCTGAAAAAGAAATAAAGAAAACAATCCTATTTGCAAAAGCATCAAAAACAATAGAATACTTAAGAATAAGCTTAACCAAGGAGATTGAAGGTCTGTACACTGAAGACTGTAAGGCAGATGAAAGAAACTGAAGATGACACACAGATAGGGAAGGATATCCTGTGTTCACAGATTGGAAGATGTATTTTTGTTAAAAGTCATTAATTAATTAATCAGTTAATATTGTTAAAGGTCCAAAGCTATCTACAGATTCAACACAATCCCTCAAGATTCTAATGGTAGTTTTTTGCAGAAATTGAAAAAATAATCCTAAAATTTGTATAGAGCCAAAAAACTCCCAAATAGCCAAAGCAATTCTGAGAAAGAGCAAAGCTGTAGGTATCACACTTCCTGACTTCAAACTGTATTACAAAACTGTAGTAATCAAAACAGTATGGTACTGACATAAAAACAGACACAAAGACCAAGAGAACAGACTCAAGAGCACAGAAATAAACCCATGCATATGGGTTGACTATTATTTGAGAAGGAAGCCAAGAGTACAATGGAGAAAAGATATTCTATTCAATAAATGATGTTGTGAAAACTGAATATTCACATGCAAAGGAATGAAAATGGACCCCTATCTTACCCCACTCACAAAAAACGTATTAATGGCTTAAACATAAGACCTGAAACCACAAAACTTGTAGCAGAAAACACAGGGAAAAAAGCTCTTTGACACTGATCTTGGCAATGTTTTATGGATATGACACTGAAAGCACAAACAACCAGAGCAAAAATAAACCAGTGTGCTTACATCAAATCAAAAAGCTCTGCAGAGTGAAAGAAGCAATCAACAAAATGGAAAGGGAGAAAATATGTGCAAACCACATATCTGAGTAGGGGTTAATATCCAAAATATATAAGGAACTTGTACAATTCAAAAGCAAAAAACCCAAATAATCCAATTGAACAATAAACAAAGGACCTCAGTGGACATTTTCTCCAAAAAAGGCATTCAAGGGGTGCCTGGGTGGCTCAGTCGGTTAAGTGTCCGACTTTGGCTCAGGTCATGATCTCATGGTTCGTGGGTTCGAGCCCCGCATCGGGCTCAGACACTCAACCGACTGAACCACCTACGTGCCCCTCTAAGCATCTACTGATGGATGAACGGATAAAGAAAATGTGCCATACATACACACACACTCACATACACACTTACACACACATGAATATTATTCAGCCACAAAAAAGAAGGAAACCCTGCCATTTGCAACAACATGGATGGACCTTGAGGGCATTAAGCTAAGTAAGATGACTCAAACAGGGCAAGCAAATACTGTATTATCTCACTAGATATGTGGAGTCTAAAAAAAACTCAAACTCTTAGAAATAGCAGAGTAGTGGTTGTGGGGTGGAGGGTAATAGATAAAGGTGGTCAAAAGGTACAAACTTCCAGTTATAATATGAATATGGTCTGGGGACGTAATGTAAGAGCATGGTGACTATAGTTAACAATATTGTATTGTATTGTATATTCGAAAATTGTTAAGAGAGTACATCTTAAAAGTTCTCACCACAAAAACAAAATTGTAATTATATGAGGTGATGGATGTGCTAAACTAACCTTAATGTGGAAATTATTTTGCAATATATACATATATCAAATTATTACATTGTACACAAACTTATACAATGTTATATATTAACTGTATGCAAATAAGGCTGAAAAAAACCCCACATGTATATAAGAGATGGACATTTTCTTCTTACCAGTTTAGACAGGAAAAACTCTGTGGATGACTTTGGTGGACTTCATCATCCAACGGTAGCTTTGCAAAGTCACAAGACATTTGGAAAAGGGATGTCAATGAATGTATATTTCAAAAGAAATAGGAACTCAACAGTGGTCAACTTGAATGGACTTCTTACTAAAATGGGGAAAAGCATGCCACTGTCCGTATGTTTGTTCTAAGGACTTTCATGAGCCTGGATCTGTATTCTTACTAACTCTTTATATTTTGATGTCAAAATCTGTAATTAACCTAACAGGGTGACGGATAAATTAACTATGCATAAGTTTGAAGAAAAGAAAAAAAATTACCAAACATTCACAGGTGCAAACCGTTACCTCAATTATCAACCGTTCATATCTCTGGATGTGAAGAGAAGGCACAGAAAGTTCTTGTTATTGACAGCAACAAGAGAAATTCAATTAAGATTTAATTTGCTTATTTTTTCAACCATTGCCTTTAATTAAAAACAGAAAGTAAGACTCCACTTGAATATCTGTAGTTAAATCCTTTTAAACAAAGAAGCACACACAAGAATTATTTGATAATTTTGAAAAGAGGTGTTAAGGATATGCTTTGAAAACTTATTTTTTATATATTGTCACATTTTTGAGAGTCAAGGTACAAATTTACTATTGGCTTTCTAGACGTTGACATATCTGAGACACATACAATTTTTAAGAGCTTTTTGAAAATACAGTTAATATAATTATTGTCTTCACTATGTACTTCTAGCACCTTCATCTAGATTTATCCTCCAGTTTCCTTTTTGAGGTCTGAATCTGGTGGTCTGGAGAAAGCTTTGTGTTTAACTCAAAATTAAAATTTTGATGTCCTAGGTTAAGTTTTCAACAGAACCTCTGTTCCTAGAGAAGATCATTCCACACACCCTGTTGCCTCCAGCCCAAGACAGGCTCAATGAAAGAGACAGCAATTGTACCCAGTAATAAAAATACACTAACATTTCAAAAAACAGAAGTGAGGAAATTCTAATTATGTGTTATTTTCCAAAGCTCCCTTAGGTAAATAGAATTTTATCATGCTCCCTGAGTCTGGGGAAGGCAGAAATGTTTCAACTATACGTTATGCAAGGGGATCAGGGGCAGGTTGGGACAGGGACACAAAGCCAACTATAAAAAGCTAGGATTTTGAAAGTGTGTTGGCTTACACGTCCACAGCATTTTTCCAGCAGAGAGAGAGACGGGGAGAAGAAAGGTGCTCCCTTTGAGATTTCCAGCCTGTTTGGGGTTGCTCCTCCCCTTCTCTTATTCCTGTGTCCAGCTCATTGTCGTCTGTTGGGCCAACAATCTGTTCATGGGTCAGGAATGGTTTCTTCTTTGACCATCGGTATTTAAAAGAGCAGCAGCACACCTTGTCCACACAGGATGATGGAGAAAATCTACAGGTACTGTGCAACAAAGGCTCTCAACCTTGGGCAATTTTGCTTCCACTCACGGAACAGGTGGAAATGTCTGCAGACATTTCTGCTGTCACAGCTGGGAGGGTGGGTACTACAGGCATCTGTCGGGAAGATGCTACCAAACATATTACAACACACAGCACAGTCCCCACAACAAAGAATTACCAGGCCCAGAATGTCAGCAGTGCCAACGTTGAGAAATCCTGCCATGGAAGGACAGGGTTAGAGAGAAGGGAGGTACATAGTACGGGGAAACAGAAGAATGTCATGAACAACAATATGGCTTAAAATAGAAAGAGTTTTATTACTTATTTATACTTTCCTTTTAGGCCCATGAGCTGATTTTACTTCAGGCCTCGGGAGTGGCTGCCAAATTGTCTGGCTATACTCAACCACAGTGCTTTTGAACAGCCAACTTAGTCCTCAGTAACAGAAATATGCTGGGTGTTCTAAATAAATCCCAGGGCAATGGAACAAGTACGTATGCTCTGCAAGCTCAAAAATGCTTCCACAATAAAAACGGTAAGGTATTACTGTTTGACTGACATAGCTGAGAGCAAACAACAAATAATGCTATTTTCATGGGATGGAGACCGACCCAATAAATCGCACCACATAACAGGACGATATACCATCAGATATTTTATAGAAATTCTGGGAAATGACAGGAGCCTGCTAGCGTGCCCGCAATGATGTTTTGTTGCTTTGTAGTTTTTAAAGTACGTTCAGAATTATCTTTAGTCACAAAAAGTCCCAAACAATAAGGCTGGGAGAGGATGGAAAGTTTGTCTTCCAAGATGAAAACTGAACTTGGAGAAGTGCTAGATTAATCTATCTAGGAGGATCCCATAACCCCCTTTCACTTTATGAACTTCAAATTTCCCCCTCTGAATGATGAAAGCCTCCTTTGTCTGGGACAATGTGACGGTGTTCCTTTCCTGACTCATCAGGTTTGTGATGGGGTCTGAGGGAGGGGCTGTAATTCAAAACAGAACAGGTGCAAGGAGTAACGGCCCGCTAGGCAGGAACTCGACCCTCAAAAATCAGAACTACTCTTAGTCTTATCATCTTTAATATGATCTACAGGAAGGTAGAGAACACTGACCGACCAAAGGAACCTCTTTGTGAAGCATGCTAACACATTAAGTCAAAACTGCCAAAAATCGACTTACTTCTCTCTTACACACACACACCTATCGACAGGAATCCTCATGTTGTCAATAGCATTACTTCAATGCACAACGTCCGTTTTTCTACAACACGGCTTTTCTTAGTGCAAAATCTTTCACTCACCATCAGTACCAGTGGTCTTGGCATTCTCGGATCATAAACCCCTCTCGGGGGTGGCTGTGACAGCGGTGGTTGCAGCAGCACAAGTCGGAACAGAACCGACTAACACTTACTGGGCACCTAACTCTGCCAGAGACGGTGCCGAGCACCACTCCTGTACGAATTCGTTTAATCCCCACGACCAACCTATGAGGCTGTGGTACCTTCCCATTTACCGAGGAAGACGGACGGGGAGGCGCAGATTTCAACTGACCCAGAATAACACGGCTGGGACGCAGCAGAGAAAGGATGTGCACGGACACAAGCTGGCTCCAGAGTCCGAGCTCCTACTTATGTGGAGTCACCTCTTCG